>NC_137774.1:88279995-88809995 GCF_963455305.1 Plecotus auritus | reverse complement strand
TAGAAATGTTGGCCATGTGGGTCCATTCTGGATCAATCTGGAGCCACTGGAAGCCAGGGACCTACACAAGAAGGGTCGTATGTTTGTTAAAGGAGAAATTAAGGAATGAGTAAGAGAGCAGGAGCCAAAAGGCATCAGACAGATGTTAGAAGTGGAGAGAAATGTGAGGTGAGTCCAGTGGCTCATGATAAGACCTGTGGATGAATCAATGTACCTGAGGGCTTATTTATGTCGTATTCTTGCCTCCTGGTTAAAGCCAGGAGGGAGGAGAACACAACTAAACGTATCGGTCCAGCTGAAGGATGCAGGAAACAATTGAACATAGCAGGCTGTCACTGAGTCTAGTTTTCAGATTTCACCTTCTAAGGGCATCATTATTATGATCTTCAGTGCAGAACTGCCACCTTGCAGGCTGCAAACCAATGAAAACAACCTAAATGTCCATCATTTGGGACAAGTTAAACCATGGTAAGTACATAAAGCTACTGTTAGCTCTTTAAATAATGGTAAAGAGCTATGCATTTTTCTGGGAAGATATTAATGATATAGTGTTGAGTAAAGGGGTTATAAAACACCATGAATAATATTATGCCATTCCTGTAAAATTGTGTGTATGTATACACATGTATGCAGGGAGGGGGATGTATAATTTTATGTCTCCAGGCATAAAGATACATAGAGACCTTTTGTATCTTGAAAGTATATTTACCAAAATTGAAAAACTTCCCAAATAAGTGGATTGTTCAGTGTTTCTTTTTTTTTTTTTTTACTTTTCTTTGAGCTCTTTTCTATATTATTTTACCACTATCCTTTCCCTTACAACTTACTAAATGCTTAAAGTTCATAAAATAATCTACTTTAAGATAATACTATTTATGTATTGGCCACCCACCAGTTGCCAGTTACATGATTTGTCTCATTGGAATTTCACAGCAATTCTCGGAAGTATAATATTACTCTGTTTTTTTTAAAAGAAGCAGCTAAGATTTAGAAATGTTAAGAAATTGGCCCAAGTTCATACAGCAATAAATGGCAGAGCTGACACAGTGGTTTAGGGCAGTCTGACTCTACAGATGCACTCAATCGCTATCCTGTGCTTCTATGAAAAAGGCAGAAATCACAAGCCTTACCTGACAGCGCCTGCTGAGATGTGACCATCACTGCCCATAATTCCGCATGTTATTTATTCCCCAAAGCCAGATTAAGCAGATCATTATGAACTCAGATTCAGCCTTTGACAAGAAATGTTTAGAACCCCAGTGTTATTCAACAATGAATTACTCTTCGTATACCAATATCAGACACTGAGTGGCTTTAAAACTTGTCTGTAAGCTCTTTGACACATTGACCATAGAGAGGCAGTGTCTGTGCCCCCTTTTCTTGAATCTGGGCTGGCCTTCGTGATGTAGCTAATAAAACACAGTAAAAACAATGCTTCATGACTTCCAATGCTCCCACCTTTGAGCCCTGAACCACGTGGGGCCACTCTGTTTGAGGAAGCTCAGGACACATGGAGGTGCTCTAGTCGACAGCTCCTGCTGAGAGCCCTGCTGAAGGCCAGCATCAACCGCAGGATGCCAGAGTAAAGATGTCGCTGCGTGACTCCAGCCTTCAAGTGACAAATCACTCCCAGCTACTGAGTCTTCCCAGCTGAGACCCAGACACCACAGGCCAGGCAAGCCATCCCTGTCTAATTCTTGACCTACAGAATTCATAACTGTAATAAAATGATTATTTTATGCTACCAAGCTTTGGTGTGGTCCATTATGTGGCAAAAGTAACCAGAACAAATCTCAGCTCCAGTTCATTCCTTCAATACCTATCCATTTTACTGAATTCTTACCAATTGGATTTGAACCTTGGAGGTTATTTAGACAGGAGTTATTGGCACTCATCTCTTTCTCCATAAATCTAGGACAAGCTGCAGGCTCCCTGAAGACAGGAATGAGTTTACCACGTTGATAATTCTGTCTCAACATAGTGCCTGGAGCCTGTGAGTAGAGCTAGAGCTAGTGTTGCAGCAGACAATAAAGCCCTCCCACAAAAACCTAAAATATTTACTGACCCTTTACAGGAAAAATTCGCCAGCCCTAGCTTAACACAATTATGATTTACTAGTGACCCGGTGCACGAAATCCGTGCACATTACAAGGGGATTAATTAGAGGAAATAATTTAATATTGCTATTTGCCCTTTCTCTATAATAGAAGTGTCAGAGATGAAAGAAAATTAGTAAAATGTATATGAAAACCTTCCTCCTATCAGAGTCTGGGGCTCACCACAGGACCCAGAGTCAAGTCCCCACCCACCTACATGCACCTCAAAATCGCATGAGACCCAGACCCAGCCACCACCACCTCCCTTGCCGCCAATTGGGCTAGATCCAGACCCGGCCAGTCCCACCCTGGTCAAGCCCTGCTGGGAAGGAGGTGTAGCCTTAGGTCCCCTGGCCAGGTGCCAGGATGGGGGCCCTGGCCTGAGGTCCCCCAGCCCAGACTGGGGCAGGGGCCGTGCCTTGAGGTCCTCCATCAAGCCCCGCCAGGTGGGGGACACTGCCTGAGATCCCCTGTCAAGCCCCGCTGGGTGGGGGGCATGGCCTGAGGTCCCCCATCAAGCCCCACCAAGTGGGGGGGGGGGCAGCCTCAGGTCCCCTGGCCCAGCACTGGGAGGGGGGTGCAGCCTCAGGTCCCCCATCAAGCCCCACTGGCAGGGGGACACAGCCTCAGGTCCCCTGTCAAGCCCAGCCAGGCAGGGGGGCACAGCCTCAGGTCCCCTGGCCTGGTGCTGGGACGGGGGGGTGTGGCCTGAATTCTTCTGTCAAGCCCTGCTGGGTGGGGGACACAGCCTGAGGTCCCCTGTCAAGTCCTACGGGGGCGGGGGAGGGCGTAGCCTCAGGTCCCTGCTGATTGTTCCTTAAGGCTCCTTATGGGAACTTGGCCTCAGCTGTGGGTGCAGCCATCTTTGTGACGGAGTGATGGTCAATTAGTATATTCCCTCTTTATTAGGTAGGCTTATTTCTCCAAATTCTATGACTGTGTGGGCTCAGCCGAGCAGATTTTTTCCCTCTACATGGTCACTGATGAGGCTGCATTCACTGAGAGCTTGCTAGTGCTAGGGCACCCAAGATGGTCAGCGCCTATGTCTGGGCCTCAGTGCTGTCAGCTGGGGCATTGAGATCTCCTCCATGCAGCCTGTCTCGCTCTGACCTCTCACCATTTATGAGTCTATCCCAAGTTACTTTATGGAAACTTCTAAGAGAGAGAGCAAAAGTAGAAGCTACCAAGCCTCTTCAGACCTAGGTCCAGAAGTTACAGCATCAATTTCACTGTGTTCTAATAGTCAGCACAAGTGACAAGTCAGTCAAGATTGGAGGGGAGAGGACTCTGTACTCCTGGTTGGAAGGGTAGCATAGGTGTACAGGCAGGGCACAAATGGTTGGTGGCTGTCTTTGGAGGCTATTTCCCACATAAAGTACCCAGGAAAAACTTGCTGGATGAGTGCAAGTGAGCTCACAGAGGCATAATAGTTAGAAAGGAAAGTTGAGCAAATAAAAGGCAATGCCTGGAAGGGTATGTCTGAGCTTATTTCAGAGGAAGGCAAGGTCTCCAGGAGCTGCTAGTGCTATGAGGCCAATAGAGCTGAAGAAAAGCACGGGCTCCTATGAGTAAAGAGAGATAAGTCAGGAACATAGTCAGTGAAGTCATTTGGGGATGGGAGTCTGCAAGGGTGAGCTAGAGGGGAGATCAGATACCCGGTCTGCACAGCAGGAGACACCAAACCTCCTCGGAGAAAGTACAAGAATCAGATTTTGTGGGTCAATGACAGACAAGAGTAGCAGTGACTGATAGGGAGGCAAAGCAATGAACTTTTGTGAGTATCGGTACCATCTGGATCAATGTATTGGAAGGCCTTTGGTTGAAAGGCAGGGTCATGTGTCAGACCAGATGACTGACCTCGACACATGTATCTCCTGCGGCTTATGGGTTCTGTCACAACAGCCCCTGACAAAAATGATCCAAGCGACTTGGTTAACAGGCTTGGAAGAACTTGTCACAATCCAAGAAAGGAACATGGCCTCTTCAATAACAGCAAAAAAACATTACCGTCCAATGGTATATGTAGGTTGCAAATAACAGAGCCCACAACTCAGCAGGTAAAATAATTGAAAGAAGATGACTCATGTTCATCATTTCCTGCGAAGTGGTTAAAATTCCCTTGTTTCACGAAAGAGTTAACTGTGTCTTGAAGAGATTGAAGAACTGGTCTACATTCATGTAGTTAACATGTAGAACAAGTAGGATTTGGACCCAACTCCACCCTAGTCTAAAACAATCCTGTTGCTCCACTGTGGGGTGAAACTGCCATGAAAGGAAGAAGTAAAATCTGAGGCTTCATCTGCCTCGAAAACTCTGTCTCGAAATGTGCCCTGTGTAATACTAGTACCTTGAAATGACCCTCAAAAATGGTGACCCCAGGTAAATAAATGTGAGAGCTGATGCACGACAGAGCCCCCGTTTGGAAGTCTGATCAGCAGTCATATATTTTAATAAAAATCTGTCTGAAATTCAAATCCTTTTCAATCTACTGCCCACTAATATCCTGAAGAACTAGCACCTTAGGAACATACTTTGGGAACGTTCTATATAGGAAGATGAAGCAGCGAGACAGCACTGTCTTTATAATCTCATTAAATAGGTAACCACTGAGAATGCATTTTTGGCATCCTCTGTAATTTGAAGCACTAAGGAATGTTGATGCAGTTTCAAGACAAATAAAAAGAGGTCTTATTCTTCACAGTTTTAAGCAAGCTTCCTTATCACTATGCTACATCTATATATATAAAAGCTAAGTAATCAGAACGATCAGAATGACCAGTCATTATGATGCGCACTGTGGCCAGCCAACTGGCCCGATCAGGGGTGGGGCCGGCCGGCCAACCTCCTGCGGCCCCTTTTCCCGGCCAGCCTGGCCCCCAATTGTCCACCTGCCCTGGCCAACCTCCCATGGTCACACCCACACACCCTCCCCCTGTCGGCCCAGTCCCAATTGGGCCCTGATCAGGGCGGGCTGGCTGGATCCCACCCATGCATGAATTCATGCACTAGCCCTCTAGTTGAAATATAAAAAGCTGTAGTCTTATTATTAAAGAATAGAGCCTTTAGCTCCCAAAAGTGGCTGTAGGTGCCTGAATTAGAGACACTGCATTGGTTTGGATGTGCACTGCTCTGGCATCTCACAGAGACTCAGAACAGTTGTGGCCCAGCTGGCCTGGCTGGTCACAGCTGGCTACAGATTCAGTTCTCCTGCTCCTAATCCACTGAGGATACCTGGGAAAGCCCTTTCAATCTCGCCATATTTATATGATCCCAGTAACTCACTACTGAGGTGCATTGCTGGTGGAAATGTAAAACAGTGCAGCTGCTATGAAAAACAGTATGGAGCTCCTCCAAAAATAAAAGTAGAACTACCACAGGATCCAATAATTCCATTTTTAGGTATAAGCCCAAAAGAGTAAAAAGCAGGGTCTCAAAGGGATATGAGCCAGGAAGCACCACCAAATGTAATACACCCACTTTCACAACAGCAGTATTCACAATAAGCAAAAGAGAGAAGCCACCCATGTGCCCATCAACGGATGGATAGATTAAGAGAACGTGGTATATGAACACAATGTAATATTGTTCAGCCTTTAAAAGGAAGGAAATTCTGACAGATGCTACAACATGGATGAAGCTTGAGGACATTATGCTAAGTGAAATAAGCCAGTTACAAAAATACAACTACTGTATGATTCCACTTATATGAGGTACCTAGAGTGGTCAAACTCATAGAAACAGAAAATAAAATGGTGGGTGCCAGGGCTGGGGTGAGGAGGAAGGAAGGATTTATTGCTTAATGGGTACTGAGTTTCAGTTTGCAAATGAAAAAAGTTCTGGAGCTGGGTGGTGGTGATGAGTGCACAGCAATGGGGATGTACTTAATGCCACTGAACCACTTAAAATGGTTAAAATGGTATATTTTATATTATGTATATTTTACACAACAAGATGAAAGAAAGAAAAGGAGGGAGGGAGGGAAGATAGATACTGCTTAATTTTGCATCTAACAAAGAAAAGGGGGTTCTTCCTAACCCAGAAGCTGAGCACAGACCCTGCACTCTGCTCCCTTTCCCCAGCAGGCCCTCTTGGTCTGGGGAACTGATCCTCTCCCAGAGGGAGGCGGGCCGTCCTGGGCAACCACAGCTGCAGCTGGTTAATCACCTGTCACCCAATCCTTCATTCACATCAGTCCCAGAGCTAGGATCCCACACGTCTAACTTACCCTGGCCCTGTAGACCTCCTAGACCTGAAAAGAGGAGCAGGCGGCAGATTTCAGACTGAACAAAAGAACCAGTTTAAACTACAACAAAGAATGGCTTTAAACCTAATGAAAATCAGGTACTGAAAGAAATAGGAAGCCCTGTCTCTCCTTTCTATTTCCTTTTTTGCAGGGAGGGTAAGGGGCACTCCTGAGATCTGGCTCCTGAGGGGAACCAGAGCGGTCGTCCTCTACCACAGGCTCTCTGCACCTGCCTCTGGGATGCTGACAGGTCCTCGGAACCTCTCAGACCCCATACAGTGTGTATTAACCTGCTCATCTTCCCTGCGGCCACTTGTTTGTCATTTCCTCATCATTTCTTCCTCTTCAGACTACGCTGGAAGTAAAGAACTTTTCTGAAGCAGTGGCCAGATAAGGGAAACAGTCATCAAAGCAACAAGGAAGTGTTGTTTTACCCTTGTGGAACTGGAAGAAAGAAAAGAAAGAGATAATTTTAGTGAAATTGTATCGAGATAAGAACACTTGAGCATTTACATTGGCTCAACTGCCCTGGAAAACATGGCAGTGTGCATCAGCAGTAATACAAATCAATATGCTCGCTAACCCAGCAATTCCAACTGAGTGGTTTGTTCTCAAAACATAACTTAAGAGAAATAAGCATTGCAAAAAAGCTACATTGAATGAAGATTTCAGAATTATGTCCAATATTGGGAAATGTGCAAACAATCTAAATATCTAGTAACATAGGAATAGATTAAGTAAGCCATAAGAAATAAGCCTGTTGATAGATAGCCATTAAAAATAATTACGAAGAATGTAACAAAACAAAAAAAAAAAGAATGTAACACATTATAGAAGTTTCCTAGTAGAACATTAATTGAGGAATGCAGGATTTACATTTATGTGCATACTCTGGTTGTGAGTATATAAAATATATGTATAGAAACCAACTGGGACAAAATTTAAAACTGGAAAGTGTTGTCATAGTACAATGGTAAAATTAACAGTGACTTTTTTCCTTTTTGAAGTATTTTGTTTCACTCTCAAATTAAACATTATCAGAATGACTTAAGAGCCAGGAAGCACCACCAAATTTATTATTAATTTTTAATCATAAAACCCAATTTTCAGAGGTTTCTAACTCAGATTTTTTCAACATGTCCAGGTCAGGGAGAGAGATCAAGCAAATACATGCCTTAAAAGATTAATTGCTATTTCAAATACCTCATCTGAGACTGAGCTAGCATTGCAAAGAAGCACAGAAACATGGCAGTATGACCTTGGGGAAAACAGTTTGGTGGCTCTTCAATAAGTTAAACACAGAATTCCCATATAACACAGCAATTCCACTCGTAGCATATACCCAAAAGAACTGAAAGCAGGTGGTCAAACAAAAACTTGTACATGCATATTCATAACAGCACTATTCACCATAGCCAAATGGTGGAAACACCCCAATGTCTATTAACTGATGAGTGAATAAACAAAATATAGTTCATTCATAAAATGGAATATTATTTAACCATGAAAAGGAATAAAGTAGTAATACATGGACCAATACAGATGAGGCTTGAAAACATTATGCTAAGTGAAAGAAGTCAGATAAGAAAGACTGCGTATACTTATAATTCCATTTATATCAAATATCCAAAAGAGGTAAATCCATAGAATAGATGGAAATCAGATTAGTGGCTGCCAGGGGCTGGGAAAGAGAGGAATGGAGTGTGACTGCAAAACAGGTATGAGGTCTCCTTTAGGGGTAGTGAAATGTTGGAACTAGATAGAGGTGATAGCTGCACAACATTGTGGATATACTAAATGCCACTACCTCATCACTTTAAAATGGCTAAAATGGTGAAATTTATGTTAAGTGTATTTTACCACAACTTTTAAAAAGTGCAACGCTGGGTCTGTGCCCTCACGGAGTTCATGACCCCAGAGCCAGGAGCTAGGCACCCAGGCTGAAAGCTAAGAGTAGTAACTATGGTTATATCTGCAATGCCCAGATAATGCTTAGCAAATTGTAGGGACTAGATAAGTATTTGTGGAAAGATAAGTTGGAGGGGGGAAAGATGAGAAGGGAGGGAGGAACGGAGGAAGTGGAGAGGAGAGAGGGAGAGAGAGGGGACCCTGGCACGTATGTTTATTGAATCAAGTTCCTCATACAAAATGTGCCTTGAAGCCACATATTCCTTCTGAATAGTTTCAAGAGTATTCACATCTCCTGCTTAAAGAAT
This sequence comes from Plecotus auritus, assembly GCF_963455305.1. Classification (NCBI taxonomy): domain Eukaryota; kingdom Metazoa; phylum Chordata; class Mammalia; order Chiroptera; family Vespertilionidae; genus Plecotus; species Plecotus auritus. Next base: position 88,801,440 of record NC_137774.1, on the reverse strand, counting down.
GGCCTCATTAAAACCCTAACATGCTGCAGCCATGCTCTGCTCCTGGAAGTGCTGCCCACTTGAGTTGAATAGATAAGTTGCTTTTCCCCAGAGACATGCCAGACAACTATAAAATGCAATTGTCAGTACTGGCTGTGAGGAGTATAAGGGACACAGTCTGGAAAGGCATTTATACTTTTAGACATTAATACAAAAGTAGAAAGACTACAGGGTTGAATAAAATAATTTAAATGAAAATACTTGGCACAGAGCCTGCTCATTTATAGTAGATGGTGAATAACTCCATGTTGAACCTTCATTAATATGAAAATCAAGAAAACAGGCTTGTAGATTCAGCTACACTGAGGTGCATGACTTTAAGCAAATCACTCACCTACTCCCTGACCTTATATTGTCCATCCATGAATAGAAGCTGCTTTTTAAAATGACCTTTAATGTCCTTTTTAGACCTTGTACATATCATAGCATATAGGTTAAGAAACAGCATCTCTTAAATCTGGTTCCAGCCCTGACCTCTCCCAGGAACTCTGGGATTTCATCTTCTGACAAAAGAGGCATCTCAAAATTAACAAGGCCCAATGAAACTCTGGACTGCTCCCCGGCCTGCTCCTCCCCACTGCTGCCGAGCAGTGGGCAAAGAATATAATGACACTGTGGTAAAAAATAAAGTCATGCACTGATGATTAAACATAATACGTGTGTATGCATGTATGTTCATCAATGCATAGAAAAAATCAGAAAATTACAAATTAACCTGCTAATAGTGGTGAGTCAGTCAGAGTACAGTCAGGAATAAGAAATCACAAGTTATCTCAACACAGAATTTAATTAAAACATTGTTAACTAGGTATAAAGTTGTTAACCAGGTAACTAGAAGTTATTACAGAGGTGCAATTATAGGAAGCAGCTACCATCTCTAAGGCTGGAGGAACAAAGAAAAGAGACTGGAATCATTAAAATGTAGAGAACATGGAAGAGAAGCCATGGAACTGAAGCTCTGAGGGAAGAATGGCTGACTGAGGCTGGTGGCTGCAAGGAGAAATGATGGAAACTGCAAACTAGATTCAGCTACTACTACAGGAAGAAGGCATCACACGAAACAAACAGGAAGTCCACAGGAAGCAGTCAGGAAGTCTGCCCACAGGAAGAGGCCATTCTCTACTTCCTCCTTTCATTTGAAGTCTCCCTCTCATCCACCTTTGTCAGAGCTTAAAAAAGCCAAATGTCTCTTCAGAGTTCCTGCTCCAGGATTACAAAGCAGACTAAATACTGGCATCAATGACGCCATGTGGAGTCAGAATTCCGGTGGTCTTCCTGAGATCATGTTGACCAGGTGTTGACACTCAAAGCAGATGCTTTTGCAAACTCTGAGATGTGATGAGCAATTACCTTCAGTGATGCAAAGGCCTCTGAATCCATGGACCATTATTCAGAAGCAAGGTGGGTCTGGAAGCTAGTAATTCAATTACTAGAGAGAGCACTTCTCAACTTAAAACAGCATATATTTCCATTTATGTGGAGCGGGAAGAGTCTTTTATGTTTAATTTTTATCACGCTGTGAAATGAGGTTTTAGCTGTGGGTATCTCATTGATGCCAGCCTGCTGAGGAGGCTCTGTCTCTCCAGTGTCTTTAAGATTATGCCTCTGCAGAGTTCCCCATAGGCAAGTGCACACAGCCCAAATGAGACAGTGACTTTTTCCTGAAAAGTTTCCCAATAAGTTATTCTTTCTTCACAATTTTCTTCAATTTCATTCATCCTATTATCTCAGAAAGTCCCTCTCAGTGTCAGTACTAGTTCCCAGTTGCTCACCAAAAGCATGTCTAAATCGATAAAATCTTTAGGGCAGCCAACCTGCCTTTTTATTACTAAAAGCTGATGGGCTTACATTGTGTGTGTGTGTGTGTGTGTGTGTGTGTGTGTGTGTGTGTGTGTGTGTGTGAGAGAGAGAGAGAGAGAGAGAGAGAGAGAGAGAGAGAGAGAGAGAGAGATTGTAATTTTTCTTTACCTGAAAAAGCCAACTGGAACTTTAAAAAAAATTCAGCTCTTACAAATTTCCCTTGAAGTAATAATCATTCCATGAATCAGCCTTGAGTTTCAGTCCAGAGTTATGTCCATTGGCTTTTTGGAAAACAGGATGGGTAGAAAATCTGGTGTCATACACACTACCAAGCACAGAACCAATGAAGAACGAAAAATGGCAGGAGTTGGGAGAGTTCGCAAGGTTTTTCCTTAGACACCCTCTTGGTCTAAGCTTTGTAAACTGACATTCAGAGAAGTGAAATACTCTATCCAGACTCACACAGCCACTAACAGGCTGAGGTGGGCCTAGATCCCAGGTCTCCCAGTTCCCTGGTCAGTGCTGTGCCCATCACCCCACAGTGTTTTTCCATATGAATGCATATGTAACAAGATGGAGAACATGAGATGTTCGCCAGGAATCCCCTTGGGAATCAGTCAGCCATTTGTTAGGAAGAAATAGTTGGTGATCCATTTAGAATAGCGTTTAAATCCCAAAAAGTTAGTTCAAGAAATTAGAGATAGTTTCCCAACTGTCTTCAAAGAATGGGTCCTGTTAAATGGGGATTTTCTAACTCCCTTCTTGAGTACAGGAATGCAGTTTAGGGTTAGGAATTATGATAGAATAGCCCTTTAAATATATATATTGATTTCAGAGAGGAAGAGAGGTGGGGAGAGAGAGAGAGAAACATCAATGATAAGAGAGAATCATCGATTGGCTGCCTCCCACTGGGGATTGAGCCCACAACCTGGGCATGTGTCCCTGACCAGAATTGAACCAGGGACCCTTCAGTCTGCAGGCCAACGCTCTATCCACTGAGCCAAACCAGCCAGGGCAGAATAGCTCTTTTTTTATAGAACAGTTGGAAAAGTAAAATTCAGATTAGATGGTCATACTCCTAGGGGAAGGGAAAAAACTAGTTAAACTGCATTATTTGGGAAGCAGTTAGGCATGGGGGACATTAGCAGGTTTGCCAGAGATGAACTTTGGGAACCAAAATTGTCTAAAAGGGATTCTTAGGTAGTTGGCTAAGTTGTGTGTGATTTCAATTCCTAGGTTAGTTAGGGCAATGTTAGCTGGTGAAACAAGTAAACCCCAAAACTTCAGTGCTGGACATTTCTACTCATATAAAATCCTAATGCAGGTACCTTTGGTCAGTGGGTAGTTTTTTTCCACACGGTTTATACAGGGACTTGGGCTCCTTCTACCTTGTGGGTCTGCCAGCCCCTAAGCCCTCTGAGATTTTTGCTTCCAGCTGGAAAGTGAACAATACATTGGAGAAGGCACACCCACTTCTTAAAAACTTATGCTCAGAAATGATACACATCACTTCTACCCACACTCCATTGGCAAAAACAAGCCTCATAGGACCTCCTGCATACATATCCTTGAGAATGAAGAAACAGGTAAAGCAACCATCTTTAACAGGATGTTGTGACCAGGATACCACTACCACCAATTGAGTGCATTGCCTTAGAGAGCTCTACAACTGCTTCCAAATTCTAATTGATCTTATCTGCTTCACTTGTTTCTAGGGCCAAAAGCCTAGAAGAGGGCATCCAATTGGCTTAGCAGGGGCCACATGCCAGGACATGACCACCAAAGGGCCAAAATAAGGGGTCTCCTTTTTCTGTAAACAGTGCACTTCAATTCTCCAACATCACACTCAGTGAGAGAGTTCTCCAAGACAGGAAATGGGGCTGGATAGTGGAAAGCAAAAATAAAGATGAAAAATAACTCTACAAAGGGATAACATAGGTTTGCTTTGACCTTGACCGTGCCTCCCTCCCATCCTGCCCTATTTTCTCACAGTTGGAACTCTCAGCCTTAGATTCTCCTACCACAGGGTTTTTCTGTAAGAGCCTTTGTGATTGAAAGGAGAATTCTGTATTCACAACCTACTGAGGTAACAACACAGATCTTTTGACCAAGAGTTTCATGACTCACCTTAGAGAAAGCTCTGTGAAATGCCCATTTGGTTACAACTGTGCCAACAGGTAAGTGCCTTCTGACTATGAGGTGGGTGTTCTGTGCATCATTCTCCCTCAATGCCTCCAATTACAGGCCAAGCAACTTTAAATAAGGTCAACTTTCTAAGCCCTGGATTTTTTACCTGTAAAAAAAGGTTAACAATCCCTGTCTTATAGGGCTGTTATGAGAAGTAAATGCAATAACATGAGAAAGTGGCTGGCAAAGTGTCTGGCACATAGGAGAGTCTCAAATATGATAGTTCATTTATCCTCACTAAAACTTTATAAGCTAGTTTGAAAGACCAGACAAATCCTATCTGTGAGCTGAAATGGAGTTTTAAAATCATGCTATCCAGAAGTTTTAAAAATGGATTCAGCTGCACAATTCCCTTTTCCCTCAGCATATACATAGAAACCAAAAATATAAAACAAATAAGGCCAAGCTGTTCTGATTGAAGCTATTGGGGAGCCTGGAGCATGGTCTGCTCAATGACCCATATCACGTTATACCCTTCTTCCTACCTCCCCAGAGCAGCTCTCCTACCCCTCCACAGAACTGGAGGGCTCCTAGAAAACCACCATCTACTCCAAGTCCATACTACAGATGAGGAAAATGAAGTCCAGAGAAATAATTTGCTCAAAGGTTTCATAAGAAGTTTCTTCCCTGTTGAAAGGCAGTCATTCCTGATATTTAACATCTCATCTGGAGGAGGAATAGATAAGTAATAAAACAGATACAATAAAATGCTAATGGTAGAATCAAAGTTGTGGGTGTATGGGTGTTCACTGTAAAATTCTTTCAACTTGGCAAAAATACTATCAGAAAATATTGGGGGAAATCTGGGAAAGTATAAACCTTCATGCTCAAGAGGTCAGTCAAGTTTCCAAAAAGTAAAATTGTCTCAGATTACAGTTTATCAACTTAAAGCCATTTAAATATTTAAGTCTCTAAATTATTTGGTCCTGTGGGGAAAGAGTTAAGACTTTTACTTCTTAGGACATCCAAGGAGATAGTAGAGCATGTGTTGGCTATGGATTTCTCTTGGAAGCTGGAACTACCAAAAGAAATGTGAAAACACTTTTAAAAGAATTAGATTACAGAAGAAATCACCTGGGCAGTTTAGAAAAGCTGCAATTCTCTGACAAAAGAACCACTGTAGGATTTAGAAAAGTACTTTGGTTTGAAAAGCAAAGGAAATTTTGTCATAGATTTGTGTTGCTAATTTTTATCTGAAGTGTAATCTTCCTATACACATAGACATAGCAGACACACAAACGGACACACCCCCATGAGCTGGTGGGAGAGACCAAGGGCAGGGATCCAGCCCCTAAGCCCATGCTGAGATTAAGAATAATGAGCACAGTGAAGAAAGAAACCAGTAATGCTCAAAAGCAAATTGTCTCCATGTCCAAACAACAGATTTCAACAAGCTCTCCTTTTTCAAGGGGGAAAATGTAATGGCCCTAAAAATAGATCAAGATTATCCAAACTCTGACTAACTGAAGTCTCTGGAGAAACAGGAAAGGTAAGTAACCTTGAAATTATAATTAAGGATATAATTGGGAAAACATTTCCCAGATCTATAAAGAGACCTCCGCGGACAGATGGATGGAATTCTCAAGATTCTGGCCAGAAATGTCCCTAAAAGGCAAGGCCCAGAGCATGTAATTATAAACAGGGTAAAGAGAAAGACACAGAAAGAAAAAAAGGATGCCAAGAATAAAGGGTAATTAACTGAAAAGAGAGTTCAGAGCACCAGCACGTAGTGCAGAAGGAAGGGGCCAGGGTTTGGGGTGAGCAGACTTGAGTGGGTGTCTGGCTCTGCCACTTTGCAGCCATGTGGCTTACTCATTTCACCACGTAGTCTTGGTCCATTGACTCCAACTCATTTCTTTAGCTCATCTATGAAATGGGGGTAACTATATCTGCCTCCTACAGTGGTGATAGGGATTGAGTGAGATAACATATATTGGTGGCTTTCAAACCTACTCAGAGGCTGCCATGAGGGGGCTGAAGGACTGAAAAGAACTCAGAGAGTTGGGGCCTTCCTGCCCCAGCTCTCACCCTTCCACTCGGTCAAGTCACTCACTCCAATTATATCAGTTTTGCATGCTAGTGTTCTTCATAAGACTTTGTTCACAGACAATGTTCTGCAGCAGAGAAACAGTTTGAAACTATTAACCAGAGTGAAGGCATTTTATAAATTGGAATGTGCAAAACCTAATGTATTAGGACTCATTTATTCATACACTCATCAAATATGGACTGTGCCTGGGGCTATTCTAAGCACTAAAGATATAGCAGTGAGCAAAATAATGAAAAAGATAGACAGTAAACACATAATCTAATAAATATATAAGATGTCAAATGCTCCAAAGAAACACAAAACAAGGTGAAAGGACTGGGTGGTTGAGGGTATTCTAACAGGGTGATTAGAAAAGACTTTGCTGGTTGATGTTTGACGATATCTAAAGGGAGGGATTGAGCCAGGCAGGCACCTGATGGAAGAACAGTCCAAGCACAGAGGACAGTAAGGATGAGATAGATACAGACCATGGGCAAGATCACTCAGGGCCTTGCCAGCCATAGAGAAGACTATGCATTTCATTCTGAGTGAGATGGGCAGCTATTGGCGGAAGGGGGTGAAATAGGAGAAACATGTTCTGATTTGCGTTCTAGATTAATCATTCTGGCTGCCGGGAGGAGAATAGACTGCAGAGACCTGACTGTGGAAATAAGAAAGCAGTTCAGAGATGATGGCAGAGACAGAGAAGTAGATGTGTTGGTGAGCAGTACAGGGATTCAAGACATGTTTCCAAAATAGAGTGGGCAGGACTTGTTGATGAATTGAGTATGATGTGAGAATAAGGACAAGTGGAAAAGGGGTCCAGGGCCTATTAACATCACTTATCAAAGACTACTTTAGAAGCACAGTTTTTAACCTATTGTACCTGATCACACATAAAATGGTGAAAGTTACCTAAAATAAATAATTTAAGTATTGTACTGTGCCATTTTACCATGAGAATTTGAAGGGATAACAGGTGAAGAAGAAAAAAAGTAAGGTACAGTTTCCAAGACACAAAATTATAACAAAAAGTAGGGCTTGGGGAAAGGGGAGTGAGTCCAATAGTATATCTCTCATCCATCCTAAAGTTAGGTTTCAAAACAGTGTTGTTGGTTCAAATATTTCATGAGCAGAAAAAAAAATTTTTATTTAATTAAATAGGTTTAATTATGAAACAGTATTAGGCTGGTAGAAAAGTTTTCTTCTTCTTATATTTAATTAGAAATAGAAAAGCTCCAAGTATTGAACAGAAATATTTGTTATGAGAGAAAACAAAGACTTCATTAAGTGGAAAAGAAACAGGTTGAGAGAGAAAAGGATAAATACAACGATTATAGTATTAATTAGTAATCAGATGTATTCAGCTTCTAGTTTTAAATATCATCTACTTAGCAGCCTGGAAACTGCTTTCCTAACTTTTAATTAAAGTGCCTTTAAAAACATAGAAAAAATATATAATTCATAACTTCATAAAAAACCAGGATCAATAGACAACCTATTTCTAGATAGAACTGGGGAGATTTTCCTCTGTAAGGCAATAGAACTAGAAATAATATAATGTATGGCTCACTTGAGCTGAAAGCAGACCCATATCATTCCTCCTTTTCCTATATTTGCTCTTTAGTTCAAGGTACGTATCATCAGAATTCCAAGTAGCATCCCCTCTCCTGCAAGAATGCTGGTTGTTGAGGCCATCAGAGGATAGTTCCTCTTCCTCTATACTCCACCTCTCCTCACCCAAATCCGGGGCTCTCTTCAACATTCAGTCAGAACCTGCCACTCCCAGAATATAATTAATTTCAGGAGGTGGGCTGGACTGGTGGGAATACAGGAGTACAATGCACTCTGGGAGGTAAAACCTTGGGGAAGGAGGTACACAGGAAAAGCTATTGAAGTGCTATCGGAGCAGTATATTCTGGGAGCTGTAGGTAGGGTTCCACCTCCCACACATGTTAGAACCTTAGGTTGTGGGAGTGAAAGATCTCATATTAGCTAGCAGAACCTCTTTGGAGTAAACTTGCCATACATGGGGGTGTGGTCTTGTGAACTGTATCCACTGAATCGCTGAGAAGGGTGCTTGACCCAGTGTGTAAGTGAACCCAATAGGCAATGCACATGTCCAACCATTAGTAAGAACCATGAATAAACACATATCTCTTCTGTCGAGGATAAATAGACACCACAACCACAACCACCCACTAAATAAATAAGGAATAATAGAACACCTAGTGAAACAAAAATGCAGAACAAATGGGAAGGAATCTCACTACCTGGACTACAAGGAGAAGCAAATCACTGAATACAGAAGGACATTTTAGAAAAATTACTCTCGATAGGCCACATCTAACCTCCATGACCCAGAGATGAAAAGTCAAAAGAAGAGAATAAACTAAAATGAAAACAGAACAAAATAAGAAAGGAACTAAATGATGAAAAAAAACTTGCTGAGAAATTGAAAATATCACTGGGCAAGGAGCATGGCTGCTTTGCTCACCATGTTGTCACCAAGACCTAACACTTGCCTCCGTGCAACCAGTCTATGTCCCAACGTTGCCAGGAACCTCACCCAAGCACCAGAGGGCCATTTATTCATATCATAAATACTAGAATATGCTGCCTTTATGCAAAAATAGTTCTCTATCAGTAGATTATGCATTTTGATTTTTTCTCTGATACTATGATAATCTAATCATAACATATCATATTAACAGTCATTAATAACCAACACCACATTTCTGATCAATTGAATGCAGTTAGTGAAATAGGAACTTACACACAACAGAATAAAGTCAATTAGATTATATGGAATGTTATAGATGCACTGTTTATGTTCCCTCAAAACCTGTATGTTGAAACCAAATCCTCAGCTTGATAGTATTTGAATATGGGGCCTTGGGAGGTGATTAGATCATGAGGACAAAACCACCACATTTAGTGCCCTTAGAAGAGACTTCCCATTATGTGAGGTTACGGTAAGAAAACAGGCATCTAAGAACCAGGATGCGGGGCTCTCTCCAGACACCAAATTTACCAGTGCCTCGATCTTGGACTTCCTAGCATCAGGAATGGTGAGAAATAGTTTCTGTTGTTATAAGCCACAGTTTATGGTGGTTTTGGTATGGTGTTTTGGTACGATTTTGGTATGGTATTATTCAACAGCCTGAAATGTTCTAAGACGTGGAGGTTACTCCATGATTCTGGCCTTATTAGAGTTATGCCCCAAATAGTTAAGTTAATGGCACTTCTCCAAATATGGAGAAATGTTCAGGGCCATTTGAAACCATTAGGGTCAGTACCTCTTTTGGTCAGGACACATGTGCATTTGTGTTCCTCTTGTTCAAAATATCTCCCTCTGCTTTCAATGTTTACTCATCACATTGGTTGAAGGATATAATAATTGCCCAGCACATCATCCTGCTCAAAGTGATTCATATCCTTTATGTCATTAGAGCTTCGCAGAAAGCCAGAGAGGAAGTAGGTCAGGTGTCCACCTGTGTCCATGCTGAAGAGGTAAGCAGCAGAAGGAGAGAGCACTGTGGCTCCCCAGGACGTGGAAGGGAAAGGATGACCGGTTCATATATCCCATCACAACACTTTCTCCCCTTCCAGCCACTGTTAAACCTCAGACACAGTGCAAGAATCTAGCACTTGATCATTGAAACCTTAGACAACAAGCATCCAAGGACTTCCTCACGAGGGCCTGGCCAAGAAACTTCTCGAATGACAGGTGGTCAAGATCCTTAAAAACAAATAAACAAAAATATAAGAGATATTACTTACTTTGGGGGAGGGAGGCATGCAATGGGCATGGGCGTGTGGTTCTGGTTATTAGTATGCTCTATTTCTTGGCCTGGGCGCTGATACATGGACATGTTCAAATTGTGGCAATTCATTGCACTGTGTACCCCCATGATTTGTGCATTTTTCTCTCTCAAAGTCATGGGTCCAAGAAAAGTGGAAAATATTTGAAAGCACAGATACCTTTCTAATTCCCTGATTCCTTTTTCTCTGTTTGTCTCTCAGTGTTTTGCATTCTTTTTCTCTCCACTCCCAGGGTGAATCACCCTACTTGTTAAAATTGTACTACAGCAAATGTTGGTAAATGATGTGCCCTGTGGTGGTGATTAAGTCAAATCAAACACATTTGTCACTGAAGAGATGGCCTCCAGCTGTTTATCTGGGAAATATAATTGAATACTAATGGGATAAACACTCTTAAGTTGCCAGTTTTATTTCCACTAAAGGTATAGGCTAAAATATGAGAGGGTAGATTTCTCTAAGTTTAAAATACAGACAGAATTTTTAAAATACACTGTAAGTCTTCCAAAAAATTTAGCACAGGTAATTTCATCATCTTTTCATCTCACTCTCACCAAAGAGGAATAAACACAAGATATTCTTATTTACATGGTACAATTGGTACTTTATTTTAACCCCGAACTTACTATTCTCGCTACTTACATAAGAACTCACCCATACATTTTATATTGCATTCTGCTCAATTTGCACTTCTCAGAAATGCTAATTATATCCCTACCCTTGAGCCACACACACTATAAATAGCAGTTATCAAGATTTGGACAAAAGTGAAATGGGCTCTGAAATTTTTTAAATGACTGAAATAGTAGATTTATGATGTGAAAAATGATGATATTGCAAATGGAAGTGAAAAGTTTGAATAAAACCGTTTCATTAAAAAATAAAAGGCCTAATGACATCCTATTAATACTTCGCAAATGACAAACTTAAGTCACTCTCGAAGGATGCCCACTGTCTCAGAGAGGGGAACACTGCAAACACACCAACAAACACATAAAGACACCAAGACATTAGTACAGCTCACTTTTATCAAGCATCTTTTTGTTATTTGGTCTACCAAGTTGCAGAGGTGTAAGGTTCAGCTTCCACTTTTCCTCTTTTGGATGAAATCACTGACAGAGCACTTTAGCAACATACTCAAGGTTCCAAAACTAGAACCCAGGTTGCCAACAATGTTTTGTGACTGTCTGTGAAGATAGCTAAAAATCGTGTAGGTCTAGCATTAATGAATTATAGGGGATACTGGCATAACCATGGACTGTCCGTTGGGCATAGACCTGACTAAAACTCATCAACAAAAAAAAGACCAATGGTAGAGGTAGTTGGAGGGGAATGTAGTGAGGTCAGCAACAGGTAGCTATTGGTGTCTGGTTCACACAGGTAGCTATTGGTGTCTGGGAAGTCTGGCAATCACCAGAAGGCTGTAGAAAGGGAGAGCCCGGAATCAGGAAAGTCCATCAGCAGGCAATGGGGAGCAACTTCCAGAAGGGCTACAAGTGTTCTGGGCACAACAGATCTTGCAGGATTCCAGGACCCTTCAGAGTCAGAGATCAAACAGATTCAATTGCACTCATGCTCACTTTACTTTCTCTCATGTGTTTTTGCATATGACCCATCACCCCCCATACCCCACCCTACCCCCCAACCCCCACCCCCACCCCCGCTGTTGAGAAAGGTTTTCCACAAGCAAACCAGCACCAGGAAGGGAAAGAAGACAATGAATCATTAAGCGTTTTCCCGCATCACCTCTCCTGGGGTCAATATGAGTCTCTTTACTGATCACAATTTTCAGAGAATATCCTTGAATTAGAACCAGAGAAACACACCATTAATAGGCATTTTTTGCTCTATCAAATCATCTTTACCTTTCCTCTCAACTGTGTTTCCATTCAAAATCCTTTAAAAGTACAACAAAGGTGGAAAAGTGGGTCGGCACGCATGCTAATGACGTTGCGTTCATTTCTCCTCTAGCGCAGCATACCGACAGAACCCTGTTACACTTTTGTTCTAGTCTCCGCTTCGCTCTGTAGCACACAGTTGTTATGCTCTTGCTCTGCAGGCACAGCAGAACCAAAGGGATTATACACTTAGCATCAGGAAATATTCCACTGTCATCGTACACCAGAATCTGCACCCCCCCCCCCTCTTCCCTCCTGTGCCAAACAGTAAAATGAGAAAGAGAGAAGGATATGTGTGCACACCTGGAGCAGCCCATCAGAGGAAGCCAGCAGGCTAAAGGTAATCACATGTTCTCCAAGCAGGTGACTTGTTCTGGAAGTGAAACCTGCAGGTGGCATGTAAGTGAGGAGAGGATTTGGAAAGACTTGGGTGACAGGCTTTTGACATTGTCAAGGGAAACCATTCAAATCCTCACACTCATGAATACTAGGCTATCATATCATTTCTCTAGAAAACAGAGCATATCTCCTGACTGTTCATGAGGCAGGTAAACAGAGACTGAGGGAACAGCACTCATTCTGGGATGTCTGCTGGGCTCGCTTATGTCACGGCTCCCACTATAGTTCACACACAGGGTAGGTGTCCGATTCTTGCTTCAGCACCGATTTCTGTGAACCATGGAGCTGTGGGGCCCCTCTTTTGGATGCCTGGGCCCCACTGCAAACCTCCCCAGTTAGAATCTTCGAAAATGGGGCCAGTCAGACCCCATGATTAATAGCACCATACTTGAGTTCGCAGCAATACAGTATTTGCTCCTTTCAGCAATACAGTATTTGCTCCTTAGCAAATATTGGTTCGCAGATTCATTTGTTTTTACATCATACTCTACCATCAATGAAAATGAGTGACTTCTTCTTAGGAGAGGTTTTCATCATAGAAATATTCCATGGGAGGTCATCTAATTGTAAATTCAAAGAGAGAGAAAATGCAAGGATATTTTGCATTTTTATCTCCATATGAGATCCATTAGTGCTGTTATCAGTCCTTTTTCACCTCCCCGCAACACCAGCTGATTGATCAGCAATATGGAAAAGGTAATAGCTTTACCAAATCTAGTGTCCATGTCTCTGGCTGTTCAAATAAATAGAATTTTCCCTAACAAAGGGGAGCCCAGATTGTAGGATCCTAGTAAAATATGCACATGTGGGTCCAGGCCAAATGCAAATCATGCCCTTGTCCTGTTTGGGGAGCTGGCTGTAGGCAGGAAAAAGAGCCCAAGTCAGGGAGTTCAAGGACCACATTCTGTTTCTGCCTTTGCTATTTAGTAGCTATTTATTGAGATGCATTACTCTCCTGCTCCTGAATCCCAAGAGCATGGACATCACCTGGGACTCGGTGGCTCCCCGCACTCCCTCACTTCTGTACTCATCCTGATAGATGTAGACTGGATTCTTACCATCTGGGGACAATGTAATCTGTTGGAGGAGGTAATTGAGAGAATGTGACCACCCATTCCAGCAAGCTGGCCCCAGGCAATCAGAGGTCCCTCACCCTCTCCCCTGTCCTTGGCATGTACATTCTGCCCACTGTTCCCATAGTGAAAGCTGTTCCAAGAACACAGCCTTAGGAGAGGAAGGTAGTGTTGAGATCACCTACCTGGACGGTATACATGACTAAACCCAGTTAGGACCTTTACATAAATTTTAAGATTCTGGCTGGCATGTGCACAGATCTCCTTGTCTTACAGTCACCCAATACAAGCCTTGTAAGTTCCCTTACTTGTTAAAACTGCCACCCACCAATCTGGACTGGGCTGCCTCTTTCTTCAGTCACTCCCTGCCCTTTGTATACGGGGATCACTTGTGAACCAACATAGTCCCCAAATGGAACCCTGAAATGCTCAACAAAAGGAGGTAGTTCTATCCTGTAATCCTCCAATGGGGAACAGATGTGCGCTCTTAAACTCCTGCAGCCCGCCTTCCTCCCCTATTCATGCCCTCTCCTCCTGTTTATGACTTTCTTTTCACAAATGTTAAATTTGATTTTTCTGTTACAAAAATATTTTTAAGAAAAGGGTAAGAGACAGAGAAGGAAGGAAGGAAGGAAGGAAGGAAGGAAGGAAGGAAGGAAGGAAGGAAGGAAGGAAGGAAGGAAGGAAGGAAAGAAGGAAGGAAGGGAGGGAGGGAGGGAGGGAGGAAAGGAGGGACAGAGGGAGGGAAGAAGGAAAGAGGGAGGGGGAGAAGAGAGAGAACACCTCCCTCCTCTGCTTTGGAATAACATTTTTTCATTATCCTAACACCCACTGAAGTCCCTGAGTACCTTATAACCTGAAATGGATGATCAAGAAGAAAGGAGAAAACATAGAAAATTGCAGAATTTGAAATTATGTCTGCAACTCTTTAACTATGGAGAAGCTTTTGTTATAAAGAGAGGAAGATTAATATTAAGGTGTGAGTGTAGTTGTGAGATTCTGCAAGGCCTTCTGTCTGAAAAGAAAAGGTGTGAGGGTAAAGAAGGTCAGCAGGTGTCAACAGGATGGGCCTGAGAAATTGCAGTGGTCAACTGCCAAATTTCAATGCAAATTTTTTCCATTGTAAGCATTGAGCAATTTCTCCCACAGGCCATATCCCAATTAATTATTTAATAGTGGTCTAGCATTTCTTTAAACCTGGAGTTCCAGAAAGATTTGTGGTAGAAGAAAATGCATAATTAATGTATTTCATTTTTTATCTTTCATCTTTTTTTTTTTTTTAGGTGAGGCAACACTTTTGTGATCCCCAAACATGATTTTCTTTAATTTCCCATTACAAATAATTGCTATTCCTATTTGCTTATGTCCAAAGGTATTTCTCCAAAGATACCTTCACATAGCAAGGGCTAACCACACTCCAAATACATCCATAAACACAAAAATGAATGAGGGCCCACTGAATGGCAGGCAAATAAAGAAGTGGAGACCAATTTTCTAGATAAGAATGAATGGTATAGTGCAGTGGTCGGCAAACGGCGGCTCGTGAGCCACGGTTTGCCGCTCTGTGGACTAATGAGTTTGCCAACCACTGACCTAGACTCTCGATTCCAATAATTACAGGCTGTTGTTCCTTGTGATTAAGCCCCTATCCCAGTGGTCGGCAAACTCATTAGTCAACAGAGTGGCAAACCGAGGCTCGCAAGCCGCATGTGGTTCGCGAGCCGCAGTTTGCCGACCACTGGTATAGTGTCAACCTCTTCATGGTCTTCATAGATGTTATCATGCATGACCAAGGATTTTGACCCTATGTCAGAACAACAGTCCTTCCAGGCCTATGTCCTGGCTCTGAAAGTGGCACAAAATAAAGAGCAGTTACAAACACTACCTCTAACATTCTAAATTCCCTTGAGTAACCTGGGGACACCAGGCTGTTGCACCTGGCATGAGGCCTGGCATACAATAGGTCCCACTAAAAGAGACCAAGCATAGAAGATAGTGGAGGGGAGGTATGAAAGGCCACTGGGTGGGTTTAAAGGCAGTCAGTCATATGCTCGTTCTATGCCAGGCACTGTGAAATATACTTTACACTCATTATCTCCTTATAGCTCCCAATGGCCTCATGAGGTAGGTTATTTTACACACGAGTGAATGAGCACAGGAGGTGAAGGACTCATCATGATTTCTGATGCTTTACTGCTCCTCTTGGAAGCAGTGTTGATGCTCCCACATGACTTCAGGGAGCCTGAGTGCCCTTGAGAATCAGGTAGCTGAGTCCTGAGAAAGAAAAGTATTGAGATGACACTATGTCTGCTCTTTAAAAAAGTCCCTGAGTGCACATACTGAGGGGGATTCAAAGGTGACTTCTCATCCAGACCAATGACATAATAAGGTCTAGCTTGCCCCAATATTCCATCCAGAAGGGGCCCAAAGGAGTACCATAATTTCCTCATCAGCTGCCTTTAATCAGTTAATATTTATTATCGTGTGTGTAGAAAGAATGAATTTCCTAGCCTAGAGGATACAATACTTAAAATAGTGTTACAGTACCCAAGTCCTTTTCCTTTAGTTCAGTTATTTCATAGTTTTTTATTAAGAGCCTACTATGACCAGGGCACTGCCAGGTACTAGAGAAACAATAGTGGACAAGACAGTATTCTATCTGCCCTCACAACTTACAATCTAGCAGTCATTCCATTTCAATAGGGACACTGAAAGTCTAGAAAGAGCCCAGGAGGAAGGCAGAGAGGAAAAGATCAAGAAATCATCTGACAAGATTATCAAAAATATTTGGTAATTTTTTAAGTTGGGTGATGAGTAAATGGGGGTTTATCATATTTCTCTCTGCTTTTGAGTATGTTTGAAAATATAAGTTATTTGAAGAGTTGGTCACGCTAAAAATAAACACACTGTGTGCTCATTTCTTAGCACTTTTGAAACCAGTGTGGTCCAATCAGTGCTCACAGGAGTGGTGGGAAGTAGTTGGAGGAAGTAATAACTAACCATATTCTATGAATGGGGAAAAACTAAACTAGAGTCACAGAGGCTTGGAGTTGAAAGAGACCCAAGAATTCAACTCTCCATCCTAATGTTCAATTACATTACAATCACATCCATCACAACACATTAAGTCAAAGGTACAAGGAGATAGGTGTGAGCCCAGTATGAACAATAACTTTATAAAGTTTGAAAACGGTGTAGGGATCCTGGAAAAGTAGTGAGTCTCTGGCCCTGGAAGTATCAAGCAGAAGGCGGAAGCTTCTCCCACTAGAAATGACTTGCAGAAATTGCTACTATAAGTGGGAAAATGGATTGAAAAGCATCAACCTACTAATTTCCTCTGGTGCCAGAGGTTTCAGAAGGATTCAATGTCTCTCTCTCCTCATTGGTTCCTTCCCAGGGAGAAAGGGGCCATCCAGATAGGAGTTTGGTCCTCACTTGTATATTGGGGGAAAAGAATACCAAAACATAAATAGCTCTCAGTTACTGAGCAGGAACACGCTGACAACATGCACCTGCTGAGTTTATTAGTATATGCATCATCTCACCTAATTTTCACGTAAAAACCTGGTAAGAATAGGAAAGATCACCAAGACCAAAAACCTGTCATTGGAGACCAAGGCTAAGATCATCCACTTCCTC
Source organism: Plecotus auritus (assembly GCF_963455305.1). Classification (NCBI taxonomy): domain Eukaryota; kingdom Metazoa; phylum Chordata; class Mammalia; order Chiroptera; family Vespertilionidae; genus Plecotus; species Plecotus auritus. Next base: position 88,784,554 of record NC_137774.1, on the reverse strand, counting down.
ATATTCACAATTACTATGTACGGATGCTAAAGATGGACAGTGAAGAAGGCTGATGGGGGAGGGGGACGGAGGGAACTGATTCATTTGAAATATGGTGTTGAAAGAGGGCTCTGTGGATACCCTGGGCCAACAGAAACACAAACAAGTGGATCCTAGAGCAAATTAAACCTGAACATCCCTGGAAGCAGAAATGACAAAACTGAAATCTTCCCAACTTTGGGCACATCATGAAAAACAGGGTTCTTTGGAAAAGCCAATACTGCTGGGAAAAATAGAAGACAGCAGGAAAAGAGGAAGATCAAATATGAGATGGATTGATTCCACAAAAGAAGCTCAGGCATGCATCTACAAGAGCCGAGCAGGCTGCTGAGGACCGGACACTGTGGACATCACTCACAGGTCGCCAGGAGTAGGAGCTGACTCAAAGGGGGACGCAACACACAGATATGATAATTATACTGAAACTGAGACGTGGCGAAGTAAAGTAACATCCAACTGACAAAAGATTCTTGATGAGAATCTCATAGCAAACCTTCAGTTTATGGAGAGAGACACCGCCACTCCTGGGAGGATTTGCTCTCCTTTCCTGGTTTAGAACGCTCCAGCACCTGGGGAGGCCAGCCCAAGACAGACAAGGGCACTTAGGGAGTGGAAAGGAAAAACAAAGGCACCTGCAGAGCCAATTAGTGAGTTGAAATTCAACTCTTGGGCTAGAGGCGTGAGCTTTGATCACCCATTACTAATTTGTGAACAGTGCTGACTGGCCTCCGTCCCCCGCAGAGAAAGGTAAACATTCTTGTGGAAATGCAAACATATCACTAATGGTCTAAAATGGCCCCATAATGGAGGCATAATTTTGGGGGGGAAACAAGCCCCCTAGGAAGGTAATAAAGGTTGTTGTTTTTTACTGCCCGAATGCACTTTCGGACTGCAGCCACAAGTCTTTCTGAGGTAGTGACAGCACCCGCTGGCAGATAAAGAATGAAGTACTAATTTCCCAGCCCAAACTCCTGCTTAAGGAGTCTGCTTCTGCCCCCAGTGGGGAGGTGAGTCACCCACTATAGTTTTCCTCTGAAAAGGAGGTGGAGAGGTGAGGTTGAGAAGGTATAATTATGGGCGGAGCCTGGAACATCTCGGAACGTGAAACCTGGAGAGGCTTTCTGTGCTGAGTGCTCCCCTGAAAGAACCTTTTCCTGCCACCTTTATCAACAGCGCTGTCAAGGGAGCGCCCCTGTTATTAAAGGTCGCTCCACGCATCTGCAGGGAGGCATAATCACAGGTGGGGAGCCTGGAGGGAGAGCTATTTCAAGAGGAGGGGGAAAAAAGAAAACAAAGGATGAGCTGACTGAAAACACATAAATGAGGTGTAAAAATTCGATTAGAGACCTAGGGAAGGAGAGAGGAAATGAAGAAATGGGGGAAGGGCTGCACTCTGAAGTTTTCTTTAGTTCTTGTGTGGGTGGGTCAGAGTCTTTTTGTTTTTCAGGCCTAGGTGGTGGAGGGCAGAAGCTTCTAGATTCTAGAAAGATAAGAAACATGTCAGAATGTGTAGTCCTGGCATAGCCACAGCTCCCTGACGCACCTGTTCCTCATTTCGGTGAAGTAATGGCGTAATGGAACAAAAAACTAGAAAGCTACGGGTAGTGTACCTGACCTGGCCTTTGACAGGTGCACCCAAAACACAAGATCTCACAAGATCCAGGCATTAGGACATGAAGTAGGGTTTGTGACCCGAGTCAGTCCCATGGTGAGCCAATGAACTAAGGGCAGTTGCTAGGAGTGTGTTGCAGTCACCAAATAATAAAAGTATCATGTGGTGGTGGATAGCAAACTCGGCTGCATGATGGAATCACCTGGGAGCTTTAAAAAGAACTCAATGCTTAGGCCCATTAAAGCAGAATTCTGGGGGTGGGCTCAGGCATCCCCATTTTTTTTCCAAAGTTTACCCAAATGATTCCAATGTCTAGCCTGGGTGGGACCACTACCTTGGAGGAAACAGGGTTCATGCTCTATCTCCTGGGGTATATCCCTCCCAAATCTAAATCCTCCCCAATCTTCAAGGCACATCTTAAATGTCCCCCCAGGTTAACAACCATTACAGAGTCGAGTAGGTGCAAGGTAATGAGCTCAGTACTCCAGAAGACACACATGAGAATAAGGCAGCCTCTGCCCAAGGTATAGATGCATGAGGGAGAAAGTTAGTGTCTGGTAGAGAGGGGAGCTCAATAAATATTTATGAAATAAAAGAATGAGTGAATAAATAAGTGAATGACTTAATAATAAAACAAGTGAAATACATGAAAAACAGAGAAGCAAATATTATGCCCAAAGAAGAAATAATCAATGGAATGGGGGTGAGGGGAGACTTTATAAAGGTGTTAGCATTTGAAGGACAAAGTGATGATAACATTTAACATTTGTTCAGAACTTTAACATTGATTCGTATTTTATATATGTGAATTCATTTAGTGCCTTTCAATAGCCCTTGAGGATGGCATTTTAACCAGTTAACTGCCACATGTCCAAAACGGAAACCATCCCCACACGCCACAATATTTTGAATTTAATTGCATCTATAGACGCTTATAGAGTACAAAGGGTTAATCCCTACTGTAGTGGTGAAGAGAGATCAAATGCTTTACCAAGGTCAGGTAGCTATGACTGAGGGAGCCTAGGACGTTGTCTGGAATTCATAGACCCTCTATGACACTGCTGAGGACTCACTCCATAAGTCACATAAGGAGGAGGACATCCCAGGCCAAGAAAACAGTCCGAGAAAAACATGTGTGATCAATTCAAAGTGTGCAGTTACATAACATACATTCTTTTTTAAAAGAAATCGTCCTTTTAGGAAGAGAATTGTGAATGCAAGGAATAGGGCAGACTGGAGAGCTGAGATGTTGATAAAGGTGTCCCCAGAGATCCCTGAATCCTCAGATCAATTAGTTAGCATTTTTCTTGAGGGCCTTGAGGGTCACATTCTCCAGGGCATTCTTCTTAAATGAACTTGTCTCATTTTCCCTCCTATGTGATAAGCTCTTTGGCCAGACACTGGCCACATTTGTGTTTGAATTTCTCTGAAATTCAGCCAGTGTGGATGTAGGTTTTGTGAATCCTATAGTTTATACCAGTGGTCAGCCAACTCATTAGTCAACAGAGCCAAATATCAATAGTACAACGATTGAAATTTCTTTTGAGAGCCAAATTTTTTAAACGTAAACTTCTTTCAACACCACTTCTTCAAAATAGACTCGCCCAGGCCGTGGTATTTTGTGGAAGAGCCACACTCAAGGGGCCAAAGAGCCGCATGTGGCTTGCGAGCCGCTGTTTGCCAACCACTGGTTTATACAATTCAGGGGGCCTTCATTAAGAGAAATAATATAAAATTATTACATTAGGTACAAAGATTAGGTATAAAAGTGAATACTTATTTAGAATGAAGGAACTCACAGCAAAATACAAATTTTAAAAACTGACAAAATATAACAAACCAGGGAAATCATATATACTTTTTTTCCTTAATTGCCTGATACCCCTCTGTAACACTTTTAACCTCCAATTTTTGGCTGCATAATCTTTGATTCCCTTTTCATGTAATAGAAATTTTGTAATGCCCTTTTTTATAGCAAGCATGGTTAACCAAAACTTGTTTTGTATTATAAGTTTTGAAATGTTTATTCACACCGTGTGCATCACAACTTGTTAATAGTAATGTTATGCTTATCAAGTTATTTCTTATAATACCTGTAATATTTGGAGGCATTTCAAGTTTTCTTGTTCAGGAACAAGTCTTAACTACTCTTTGACTTGATGACCCTTATTTATCAATGTGTCATAGATGTCCTCATTGCAAGGGTTTAGTATGTTTCATGCTATCTTACAGGAAGGAAATTTCCTTTGGTCTAAGCATGGATGAGACTCAATTATCCACTCACAATTTAGCTTGTCTGAAATTTGGAAGAATTTTCCACTGACTATATTATGGCTCTGTACACTTCAAATTTTGTTTCTCCTCCATTTCCTACTTACTTCTGTTTCCTGACTCTGTAGGACCTGGTCATATCAGTATTTGATTCTGATCTTGTACCTCCATGTCATGATGGCAAGTAAGTCAATACCATGGAAGTTAAGAGTATTCCTTAAAGCCATACCTAAGTATACTTAGAAATGCCAGCAAACTACATACATTCATGCCACTGAGCTCAGTTGAAAATGTATGTCACTTCAACTTCCCCTTTAGAAGATCAAAAGAATGCTGCCCCCCCCTCCAATGACACCCAACACAAGTGGAAGGAAATGTGATGTGATGTGATGTGATGTGATGTGATGTGATGTGATGTGATGTGATGTGATTGAAGGAAGCTCAGAGTAGTCTTAATTGATTACAATTATACTGTCTTAGGTTTACAAATTTAGCAAAAACATACAACCATGCAAACAGGTTGCCAGGGCTCCTCCAGTGCCTTAGAAATGACCCAGGCAGGAGAGGAGTTTGAAGCTTCAGCTTCATGAGCTTCAAAGCAGATCCACCTATGGACACAATCTCGAGCTTCTCAGAGAATAAGTTCAGCATGAATAAATTGCCTTTTTCTCTTAATGTGGAAGCCGAAGCGAGGGGGGAGTGGTGGCTAGGATTACAGCACCCTCCAAACAAGCCAGGGAGGGGACCTGCAGAGACTCTATTCTTCATTTGTGCCCGAGGATGCCACCCCCAGAATGGCCTGCAGTATTCCAGGAGTGATTGACTTGTGCAAGGCAGGCAGAGTGGACCCCTTACCTTATTGGTTCCAGACAATTTGTCTCTATTCATCCAAACTAAAGTTATTTTATTGTGCTTTTTCCTTTCCTTCTCTTTTCGGCAACCTTCTCATGATATTGATGTACACTGAGCTGTAGTCAACTAAAACCTTTTAATTTTTCACATTTGCTAAACCAGTTTCCCCCAAGGCTATAACTGAGCAATTTAAAGTGCTTGTGATAGTTTCTTTTCTTTGTCAACTTGACTGGGCTAAAGGATGCCCAGATAGCTGGTAAAACATTTTTTCTGGGTGTGTCTGTGAGGGTGTTTCCAGAAGAGGTCAGCATTTGAGTTGGTGGACTGAGGAAAGAAGATTGCTCTCACCAATGCAGGTGGGCCTCATCCAATCTATCCAGGGCCTGAAAAGAACAAAAAGGCAGAGGAAGGGCAAGTTTGCTCTGCTTGCTGGTTCTGGGACATCTATCTTGTCCTGCCCTTGGAAATTGCTGCTCCTTGTTCTTGCGCCTTGGGACTTGGACTGAATTGCACTGCCAGCTTTCCTGGGTCTCCGGTTTGCTGGCAGCAGACTGTGGGACTTCTTGTCCTTAAGAATTGCATGAGCAGATTAGTTTCTTCTGGAGAACCTTGACTGATATAGTTTAAATGCACACGTCCACAATGATTCTAATTAAATTTTATTTTTATTTTTATGGTCAGCTCACACTCTGGCCTCATAAGGTGGATTGGGCTCTCCTGGTGTCATCTAGCATACTGACTGTCACTATCCTTTCTACGATGTCCAAGTCACTGATTCCAAAACACAGAATAGAATGTGATCCTGATTGGAGCTCTGCAGCTCAGCCCCCTGAACTCCCCACTCTGGCCTGACATTAATTTATTAATCAACATCTTTTGGGGCCAGGTGTTCAAGCTGTGTTTAATTCATCTGATTGTAATGCCACCCAATCCAAATTTTCAAGCTCACAGGGATATCAAATGCCTTTGACAGAATCCATGAATCTTCCATACTTCTAAAATCCAACAGTCCAGGGAGCCATTTAAAAAATTTAAAAAAGTTGTTATCAGATGTCTTTTTTCTTAGTGAACCATTTTTTTTCCTGTTGACCATCACTTCTCTTTCTATAAGCTCATGACACTGGCTTAAAATCCTGTGATTATATAGCACTACCCTAATTCATCTGATTCACTGCTATCTCCAAAGAGTAGGAGTCTGCAATAGGTAAGAAAGAATACATCTTTCAGTGTTTGTTGAAGTCAGTGATTCCAGAATGTATTCATATGCAATTATTCATGTCATAATAATACCTTGCACTTGATATGGGGCTGTATAGTTTACAATACTCTCTCCTGTACAATCTGATTTAAAAAAAAAAAAAAAAAACTAGGTAAAAGGCAAGAATTCTGCTTTATGAAAAAGAATAATAAACTCTAATCATTAATGTCTCATTCATCCCCAGGACATTTGACTCAGAAAATGTCCAAGAAAATTTTACTTCCCATTTGAGCATTCCAAACTCCAGGTAACATGATACCAGGCTGCTGAAAGCCATCATCTGCACATTACAGTTATCCTTGGAGCCAGGAGAAAGTTCTGCAAGGCACTGATCCCTGACAGCAGCCTCTGTTATGATGTAGGATGTGTCCAAACAGTCCTTTCCTAGAGATTAACACTTTGTTTCTAAACAACTATATCAGATTGGAGATAGGATGAGATGTCTATTATAGATGAGGAAACTGAGTTCAAAACATGGACAAGTGGCATGGTTTATATTAGGGATAAAACTCAACATCTAGACTCAGATTTGGTATCTTACTCACTGCCTGGAATAAAATGTACATGATTAGAAGAAAGAAGAAAATCAATGGAAACAAAGCAAAGATCTGGAAAAGATGGGTTTCTTCAGAGTTAAGAAGATAATCATTCCAGGTTCCTAAAAAAATAAAATAAAATAAAAATAGAACTACCATATGATACAGCAATCACACTTCTGGATAATTATCCAAAAGAATTGAAATCCAGATCTCAAAGAGATATTTGCACTCCCATGTCCACTGCAGAATTATTCACAAAAACAAAAATGTACAAATAATCTAAATATCCCTCAACATATGAATGGATAATAAAGAAAGTGATATATATATATATATATATATATATATACATATATATATATATATATATATATATATATAGTGGAATGCTATTCAGCCTTAAGAAAGAAATTCTGCAATATGCAACAACATGAATAGACCTGGAGAGTATTTTGCTAAGTGAAACAAGCCAGTCACCGAAGGACAAACTGCATGATTCCACTTATATGAGATATCTAAAATAGTAAAATTCATAAAATCAAAGAGTGGAATGGTAGTGCCAGGGGCTAGGGTGAGGGGAAAATGGGGACTTATTTAAGGAGGATGAAGATGTTAAGGAGGATGAAGAACCTCTAAAAATCTGCTGTATAACATTGTACCTACAGTCAACAATAATGTATTTTTTTACTTAAAAATTTGTTAAAAGGATAGATCTCATGTTCAGCATTCTTACCACAATAAAATTTTAAAAAGTAACCAAACCTCGATAAGAGTAGGAAGCAAGCCAGATAGAGGCCAAACAAAACAAACAAACAAAAAACAGGAGTTTAAATCCCCGCACAGTTGATTAGCAGTGGCCACTTAGGCAAACCGTTTAGTCTTTTGGTTCTACAAATACCCTATCAGTAATAACTCCTACCTTAGTGGGCTTTTTATGAATTCTCAGAGTGCCTGGAACCTAATCTGGTGGTTCTCAAAGTATGGTTCCTGAGCCAACAGATTGGCATCAGGACAAATGGTTATCCTACAGTGAGGTAGCTTAGAGTGACAGATCTAGGCTGCTCTAAGGCACTCATCACACCCATCCTGAGCCTTCCCTAATCCAGAGGATATCTTCATGATCACCCAGCCTCAGGTTTGATTTCAAGATGTTTCTAGTTCTCTGGACCTGGTAGCTCTACTTGGTCTCACTGATATTTGACTATTGGTTTCCCGATTACACTGTGAGTAGATCCATATCTGTGGTTCTTGCCAGTGTGGATGACCTTACAGAATGCAAACCTGGTCCTAAACTTTAGGTTAAGCACCTGTTCTCACTCCCACACACCCACAAGGGATATTTGGCACTCATGAATAAATTGGGGAGTCATAGAGAAGAAGCAATTCAATTCAAATTCTTCAAAAGGAGATGCGTTCAAAATTAACTATTTTTGTTTTCCAATCCTATATAATGAGGCTAATATGCAAATTGACCAATTGGCGGAACAACCGGTCCCTATGGAATGCACTGACCACCAGGGGGCAGAAGCTCAATGCAGGAGCTGCCACCTGGTGGTCAGTGCACTCCCACAGGGGGCTGCTCAGCCAGAAGCCACGGCAGCACTAAGGATGTCCCACTGACAGCTTAGGCCAGTCCCCCAAGGGCTCCTGTACTGTAAGAGGGCACAGGCCAGGCTGAGGGATCCCCCACCCCGAGTGCACGAATTTTGTACACCGGGCCTCTAGTTAGTAATAAACATCAACCAGTTTCTTGCCCACCCCACCACACCTCTGAAAATTTGCAAGTTTAGACACTAGTAAAACTTGCGATTGGAGCTTGTGTTTCAGAGTTGTTGACAAATTGATAGCACAAGAATCATAAAGCAGAATTCTGGAATCAGGATGTTAAATACCTTTCCTTGAGGGCCTCTGGCGTATGATGAGTACTGGGATTAAAGAACAGGATCAAGCAAGGGAACCTGAAAGACCAGAGATGGATGCTGCAGGGCATTCTGGAGCTGTGGTGATGAGAACAATCAGCACAGCTCACATTTAGAGAGGACGGTGAGACACATCACAGTCTTCAGCCCACCAACTGTCTGCATGTCTAAGCATTCTTAACCTAAAAGGACTTTCAAATACATTATCTCAATATGACCGCAAAACAATGAAGAAACTAACCCTATGAAATAGAGAAAAGGTTACCATGGTCAGTTTTCTAATGAATCAACTGAGGCACAGAAGAAATAAGGGACTTATTACCCCCAACATCTAAATCAACCACGTCTGTGGCTCACAACTTCATGGGTCAGGAAGTGTGGGTTGCAGAGTACCTCTGCTCCACATGGCACCCAGCTGGGGAGATGGGGACAGGAGAACCCACTTCCCCAATGGCTTCTCTTCTCACATGTGTGGTGACTTGGTGCTCCCTGGCCTCTCTCACTCTGTAAGGTATCACATCCCTCAGGGCTTCCCCACATGCCTCAGACTTTTCACAGCATGGTAGACACGCTTCTATGGCACCTTCTCCCAAGAGGCAAAAAGTGGAAGCTGCTAGGGCAGCAAAGGTCTATGCCCAGACTGTCATGGAGTCACTTCCATTGTATTCTATTTGTCAAGGCAGTCACAAGCCCAATCGAAGTCCTGATGGAGTAGGGCAAAGCCACATTGCAGAAGAGTATGTGGCATGAACAATTGTTCTGGCCATTTTTGCCAAAGAACAGAACTTTGGTTTCCAGAATCCTACTCCCTGTGTTTCCCAATAGACAATGTTTATCAGAATGTACCAAATGTAAATGATGCACATATACTCACTTTAGTAGAACATAATTGCTTTTGTTTTATTTGTTTTATTTTTTATTAATTTTGAGAGAGAGAGAGAAAGAGGGAGAGGTATCACCCATTGCTCTACTTATTTATGCATTCATTGGTTGATTCTTGTATGTTCCCTGACTGGGTTTTATGCCTAGCTACATGCATCCCTGGTATAATGTTTTTTGCCTAACAAAACAATTAGAATTTAATGCCATTTTTGGCAATTATAAATTCACAAGTTAATAGTGACCATTTTTTAAAAAAAACAGTAAAATATATATTCAGAGTCAGCTCATTTGGGATTTGTAGTGATTTTAGAAATATGTCTGCAAATCCAATTATCAATCCTAACAAAATTGGAAGGGGAAAGTTAAATCTACTTAAGAAAATTAGCTCTGGATATTTGGCAATCACTTTATCAGCATGATTTGCATGTAAACATTGTGCTTATCAGTGATTCCTATCCAGTCATTAAAATAGGCCTTGTACTTGACTAAACACTTGTTATAATTTCACAATTTTCACTCACTAAGGCTGGCCACCCTCCAAGATATTCCAATTAAGAGCTTATTGCTCTGTCACACTTTTGGGGGCTTGCATAGACATATTGTTAAATTCCATGCAGAGGACCTGTCCCAGGCTACAGCTGCTCTGCTTCTGTGGGATTTTTTTTTTTTTTTTTGGTCTTGTTTTTCTAATGAAAATAATCTATTGATCCTGCTTCTGAGAGGAGCACACAGCTCCAAGTCATTACTTCCTGGCAGTAACTAATTTTTGAGTCCTCTCTGCTTCACTACACTCCTTAATGGCAGTTGAATAAATATCTAAGTTGCAGACTTCTCAGTCCTTTCTGAAGAATAGTATCTTCCAACAAGGGAACGAACATCAATAAAACCAACAAAGATTTACGGAGCATAAAACTGTGTTGAACACCAAGCCTGGTGCCCTCGAGGTCTGTGCCCTTGGGCAGCTTCCCCACAGCAGTGGAGACAGTTCAAAGCCACACTGAAGGTAACTCTCTGCTGCCTGGAAAGGGCCTCCATCCTGCCGTTTGACCTTGCCTCCCACCCTCTCAAGCACATAAGCCTAGGGATGGCCAAGTGACCCCAAAACAGTGCAAACTATGGTGGTCTGACCTGGCTCAGGCCGATAAACTGATCCAATCCCATTCTCACCAGAATTTGCACTAAAAGGCTTAGAAGCTTTTGCCAGCAGGAGTGATGATAAATCGTATCGATTTAGGGACAGGAGAAGGCATCTTTTTCAGAAAAGGCCAGTCTGCAGAAAGAGTAGAACTGGGCAAACCAGCAGCATGTGGCCACAAAGAGAGACAGAGGTAGAAAGAGAACAAAACCTCAGTTATCTTTCTGGTTCCCAGCAGAGTTCCCAAGAGGTTTATTTGGACTTTTTACTTGGATTTGACAGACACTCTTTACAATATAATAACTACCTTCTGTGTTTGAGTTGATTTGACTATGTTCTGTACCGTGGACCCTAAAGGAACCTCATGTCCTCATGTACTAAATGCCACATGAGTTATGTTGACAAGTCATTAAACCAGTGTTCATCTGACAGGGATGGTTCTGAGCTGAGGTTGAAGAATAGAATAAAGAAGTTAAACACAACTTGTAATGATGCATGTAAAACTGGCTCTTTCTGGGCCAAAGACCCTCTGATTTTAGCAACTCCCACAGAATAAAAACTGACAAAAACTGTCAGGAGTGGCTGTCTCCAGGAAGAAGAACTGGATAGATGGGGGCAAGGGTTGGGCAGGAGACTTAATTTGTGCTACATACTTTTTATACCTTTTGGATATTTGGAATATATAGAGATGAGAAAAATAAATATGCAATTTATTTTTTCACAGACAGAACATTCTGGAATAAACAAATCAGGGAGCATTCCTAAAAACCACATCTCACCCTGGAAAAACTCTTTGTTATTTGACCTTGCTGGGGTCTTTCTGCAGCTGCAAGGGTTCAGGAATCTGGAAAAGGACTGCACGTAAATTGGATAAAGAGACTAGACATGAAATAAATTTGGGAGGCCTGGGGGAACCAGGGGAGCCTCCACTTTCTAGTGAAGTGGGCTCTCCGAATGTCCGGACCCATGGCTTTTTATTTGCTGGGAAACACATTGGCCCTTTTGGAATGCAAACAGGTAAAGTCTGATAAACAGGAAAAGATTATCAGGTTAGGGGAAATGCCTACAGCTGTTCCAGCAGCAGGTAATAATATATGCAGATTATCAGCCCAGCTGAAGCCCCAAGATCCATCAGCCTTCAGATGAACTTCTTGCATAATTATGACCTGCTGGAATTAGCCTCCAGCATGACCTGGCTACCAGATCTACCACAGTCTGGTTCAAACCAACTTAGCCAATTCTGTGGTCAACTACCCCCTTCCAGAACCCTCAATTCCAGCCACTCTGGTCTCCCCATACAAAATTTGCTTTTTAACTATTTTTGAAAATAATAACAGCAATCTTTTACAGATACATCAATATAATAAATCAATTTGAGGTCAATAAATATTTTTTAATCAAATACGCATGCAAAAAAAAAAAAGTAGTCTCCTACTTTCTCTGTTCTGAAGTTTTGCTTCTTCATGCACCTCTTCATGCCCCCTCTCCCATCCCTGTCCTGTGTTACCCATCTGCTCTTCAGGCCTAGCTAGGACAAGGGTAGATTTCTTCTTTCTGAAGCATTCCACGATTAATCCAACCCACTTTTCCCGAAACTGCTCTTGTGCACACAGGCCATTTGTCAGATTTTATGACTCTTCAATTAGTTCACTTTTCCACATCCCCAGCCCAACCTAGGGAAGCCCCAGCCTATACCTCCTCTTGTTCCCTGTGATCTCAACATGCCTCAGACCTGAGCCTCCCCAAAGTACCCCAGGGAGGAAGCCAAAAGGAAATAGCACAATTGTGATAGCACCTCGTGTCCAAAAAATGTGGGCGGAATATGAAGATTCATGGACAACAAATAAGATGGCTCAGGTACAACTGAAAAGGTACAGGCACTGAATCCTGGCTCTACTGGTTGAAAAATCATGGTCAAGTCACTTAACCTTCTGAGCCTCAGTTTCTGTATCAATAAAAGTAGTAAGAGCTACCTCTTATTGTTGAGAAGAAATGAATCAGCGCTGTGTGGTCTGTAAGCCTAAAATAAACAGTGGTTCATTTGTGGTTTAAACTACTGTATTGAGTAGCCACTGGTTTATTGGAATGCTATGTAACTTCTCATGGGTAGATTGTGTTTCCCCAGAAGTCAGAGACCATGACCAGCTTCTTCAAATTCCCAACTTTAGCATTGTACATAGAAAGTTCCCAGTAAATATGAATTGACTAATTTAAAGCTATGTAGTGAAAACTTTTATTAACACACACAAAATCAGAAGACCCACATTCCTATTCATTCAGCCACATAAATCATTCACTGTGTTTCTGCAATCTTTTCAAAGAGGTAGTGCAGTCAATTTCCAATTATCTGTGTCAGTGGGAACAGGAATAGCCTGAATAATGAAACCCACAAATAATCCATACATTTAATTTTAGGAGTTGCTTCCAGCCTGTATGAAAATCTCCCACTGTGAATGTCACTGTTCCCCCTGCCCCTCCTGCCTCTCTGGCAGGGGCAGATATTGCCAAAAGGCATCCTCAGCAGGGTGAGGGGAAATCCAGAGTCCAGAGGACCAGTGGTCTGGCTAATCAGCCTTTGAATAATGAAGCCCAGCTCTGCTTCCGAGGCGGCATTGCCTGGTGCACTGGCAAAGGACAAAGTGGAATTGTAGAACTGCACCCTAAATTCCAATCATAACAAACCCCTGAGCCTCATGGTTACCAGTCATGCATGACCTTTGGCTAAATCAGCCAACATGGAGCTGACTCCGAATTCTGAGATGCTGGAATGGAGACTCACAGAGCAAATAGCACAAAACCACACCACCACAGCGCCATTCAATTAGAAAATATTAGTGACCACATACTATGACGTATGCCAGTTATACATATACAGGTGTGTGTGTGTATAGAGTGTGTGTATTGTATGCGTGCATGTATTACACATATATACAAAGTAATTACTGTGCCTTTGAAATATGTGATAGACTCAAAAAAAAGATAGGCCCTGTCCCATGGGGCCACTACTTTACCAGAATCTTGAATGTGAGTGTCACTTGGTTCTACTCTTCTCAGATGACTTTCTTTAACAACAGCCAAAAGGCAGTTTGTTGTTTTAACCTGGGCTTAAAAGTTAATATGCTTTAAGAAATAAAAGAATAAATTTATTTCCTCTAGTCTTTCCTAAGCTGTAAGCAGTTAAACCTGAGGTTGCCAACCAGTGGCTCTGACTTTAGTTCCAAAAGTGTTTTTTGGCTCTCCCAATGTGGGTGCTCTCCAGTTTATCGACACCTCCTCCAGCCCCTATTTTTCCTTGACACTGAGAACATGTGTCAATTGCTCATGTCACCTGACACCTGACCCCTTCCTTAATTTATAGTATCCACCTGGCTTCCTAAGCATTTGCATCTATTGTCTGTGCTCTATTATTATACTTTCTCAATTGCAGCATTGCAGCAAAATACGTCCTTTCCCACAAGCTTTTCTTACGATGTGACTTCAGTGCCCTTCTCATGAAGAGTTGGAGTTTAAGTTCCTTCCCTCCTGAATTTGGGCATGTCTGTGGAGTACAACAGAAGGGACATTATGTGACCTCGAGGGCCAGGGCCGTTTCCACCCATGGGTGCTGGAGCTGGCTCATAACAGCTCTTGAGAGACAACTGGGCACATCTCTTACCCACTCTGTCCAGTGACTTGAATTCGAGCACGGTGGGAGTATTGACACCATGGAAATCAGCAAACACCAGAAACCAGGGCACTTCCACCCAGGGAGCCAATTATTAAACATTTCCCAGCACGTGGCTTCTCCACCTGGTTCCCTTATGATGCTCATGCTACCAGCCAGCCTCCATACTGAGGAGCCTGAGCAGCCTGTGGAGAGGCTCACGTGGAGGGAAGCCAGGGCCCCCGGCCCTCAGCCCTCTCTGAGCGCCCAGCTAACATCCAGCACCCACTTGACAGCCATATGACAGAGCCATCTGACAGGGGACCCTCCAGCCCCCAGTCACGTCACCCCAGCTGACACCATGTGGAACAAAGACAAGCCTTTCTCAGTGAATCCTGCCTCTTTGCAGATTCATGCACAGAACTGCAAATTCACAGGCACCTGTTAAGATCTGGCTTGCTCTGCAGGGATAGTGACCGGACACAGTTGCTGGTAGCTGGTTGTGGCAAGGCTCTGCCCTGCCAGCATGGGTTCTTCTCCCTTTGGTCCACCGACTTCACACTTATTTGCTGGTTCCCACACTGTTTCAATCCTACACTAATTCAGACAGACTTGGCCATTTCTCTGTATGGAGGCAGATATCTTCCCTTCAAAGAATTCTAGAATTTCTGTCCCTAGCTGCTCACAGTTCAGCTCACAGCAGCCTGAGCTGGAGCTCATCTGATTGTTTTCCTGAATCTCTCGCTCTGGCTAGTCCTAATTTGAAACTGCATGCTGCCTACCACTGAAACTTGGGGAGTTTCACTTTTCTGTACCCACAGCTCTCATCCAGAATGCCTTGTCTCTGGATGCTGCCAGGCACCTGACACTTTGGACAGAATTGGAAAACATCCTTATTTAGTGCTTCCTGGAAAGTCTCCCTCTTTGTCATAATTATTGACTCTACCTCATAGCTCACTCTCAGACATACACCCTGTGGTGGCAGGACAGGGCTTTATAACTAGGCATTTCATTACTGCCCATGTGTCAGTTATACCAGATCTCAGAGACAAACAGTGGATGGGACTCTAACCTTGCCTGCAAGGACTACAGTCTGCTGGGGTGTATACTGAGGGAACTTCTCTCAATCTGGGTTTTAAAGTTTGAATAAGAGTTTACTTGGCAAAAAGAAAGAGGGAGGGAGAAAGAAAAAAAAAGAAAGAGAAAGGAAGGAAAGAGGAGAGGAAGGAAGGAGGGAAGGAAGGAAGAAAGGAAGGAAGGAAGGAAGGAAGGAAGGAAGGAAGGAAGGAAGGAAGGAAGGAAGACTAAACCTAGGTAGAAGGGAAACTATGAATGGAAGGAGATTTGGCAATGAATGAGAATTTGGATATACAGGGTGAGGCAAAAGCAGGTTTACAGTTGTGAGTACCTGAAACACAGAATTTATTCTTGTATTATTATTTATTGATTATTGTATTATTTTCCATATGAATAAATATAAACCTACTTTTGTCCCACCCTGTGTTTGGAGCAAAAGGCACACAGGTAGAGAATTCACAAGATGGCTTGAGGTCGGATAAAGTGTGAACTCATTCCATGGGCAATGTGAAATTATTGCAAGTAAGAAAAAAATGACATAATCTGATTTGCATTTTCTAAAATAACTCTCTTGGAGAGAGAGTGAAAGGAGCTCAATGGGGACTTAATTGCCAATCATAGGCGGCCAATCTGAAGGTTGTTTCTAGGCAAGAGGTGATGAGAGTTAAAAAATGATGCAAGGACAATTGGAATAGAGAAGAGAAAGTACTCATGCAGTAGAAATCACATTCGGTGAGTGTTTGCATCTGGAGGCTAAAGGGAGGTTAGAAGGATTGGAGTGTATCACGTAGGAGTATAATAATAGCAGTAATGCCAGCAGCAGCAGCAAACACTTATATGCCACTTAGTAGGTGCCAGGCGTTATTTTAAGGGCTTTACTATATTAAGTCATTTAATCTTCACATTTGTTATTATTATTATCATTATGATTATTATCATCTCACCTTTGCAGATGAGCAAATTGAGGCATACTGAGATTAAGTCACCTGGCCACTTTCACCACTCAGCTGGGACATCAACTCCAGCTCTTAGTGCTGACCCAGCACTGCCTCCCCAGGAACTGACTCTGGGAGGAGGATTCGGAGGGCAGTCATCAAAATATGAAGTGGTGAGTCTAGTGCCAGAGTGGAGCCAACAGAAATGAGGAGAAGAGGGCAACTCAAGGATCCTTTAAAGGAGGAAACAGGGCTAAATAACAGATTCACTCTGAGGAGCGGCCAGGCTCAGCTGCTTTTCACAGCCTCAGCTGCCCAACTGGCAGGGCTAATTGCCCCAAAGCTTGCACGTAACAGCTGAAGCTCGGCCTTGAGTCAGTCCTGGGCAAGTCAGGGTGGCCATCAGTGACCTCAGCCACCACGTTGAGAGGTCAGCCTGAAGTCGCTGTCCCAGTCCTAGGACATTGTATCCCAGCCCCTGTCCTGGGTTCCCCATTGATCCAATCTCACATGGAGGCCCCAAGGAGCAGCCTTGCCTTCTTTCCCTTTATAGCCCCCCTTTCTGCAGAGCCACCTTGCAAGTCCCATCCTTGGCTCTGATTACTGTCCCACCAAGTGCTCCATGGCCTGCCTCTGGCCAGAGCCTGGCCCACAGACTCTCACACTCTTCTGCCTAACCCGACTGCCACATCTGGCTTCAGCAGATGCCCTGCTGATGCACAACCCTGATTAATGGGTTCTCGGGAGCTCGCCCATCCCAGAATTGATAATGAGAATGACGGATATTCTTAGAAGCTGTGTCCGGAGCCAGGTCAGCTCTCATCCATGCCTGCTCTATTCTCATGGCTGCCCCATCCCGCTGGCCCAATGTTGATAAAGGACCTCAGGCCTCTGGATGAAGCTATGCCGAACCACAGCTACAGGAAGGAGGAGGGTGACAGCAGTCAGAGCTAACAGCAGTGTTTCTAGCCTGAGAGGAGGAGTAATAACAAGGGCAGAGTCACTGAAGGGCGTGGGGCTGTTTTGTTCCCTTTCTTCTGGGTGGGTGAGATCCACGACATTGCCATTCCTGTGCACGCAGCTGCGCCCATCAAACCATCTGCACCGCACAATGCCGGGGACTCACGCAGGGCTTGCATCTGCTTGGGGGTGGGGATGATGCAAAGGCTGCTGCACAGCACTGCTCACTCTAGCACGCCCTTTCCAATGGGGCCAATTTGCCGCCGCACAAAGCCCAGGAGCTGCTGATCTGAGGCCTTGAGTGGGTCGTTTGAGCTCGCTAATGAGGATTGGTTGTCATTGAAGGCACCCCTGATTTTAATAGCCAAACATTATGTCTGCACAGAATTCTAAGTGAATTTCCACAAAGCCTGAAGACACAGGACACTCTATTTCAAGACGTAGCTTCCAACCACATCAAGAATTCTTAAAGCAACCAGCACTGGCAGCGAAGGGCTGGGCTTGGTAGCCTCCCCTGTGTGGCTGTCTTGGGTATTTCTTAATGGTACCAGGGTTTTGCCCTTAGCTATTGCCGTCCCACATGGAGAATGAATGCTCCTTCCCATATGCTTTATTTAGAGCCCTGCCTTCCATCCTCATGAGAAAGTTTAACAATATGTGGCCAATTCCAGACTATTCTGGACAGCAGCAATTAGCAAGCCAGTGCTCACTAACAGTGGGCAAAGTGCTGCATTCTATGTATGTATATGAGTGTGGGTAAGTGAATGATAGATAGATAGATAGATAGATAGATAGATAGATAGATCAGTTGATTGATCAATCAATCAATAAATTGGTAGATAAAAATCTTTATATGTCAGACTGTACCAGTTAGAAAGGGTGAAATGGAGTCATATTATAATGAATCCAAGCCCTCCCACCAACTTACTCAAGAAGAAAACTACCCCTTGTCAAAGGGCCCTCCAGTTACTTCTGGCAGCCCACAAAGGAAGTTCTATGTGATGCCGACCATCCCTAATTCAGGTTCAGGGAGTTTCCTCACATGCTCCCAAAGCTGCCAATGCTCAGCCTGGCCAGGAGTGTTGGTGTCCTGCAGACCCCTCCCCATCCCGCATTACTCACGGCCCCCGCTTGTTTCCTTCTACTGCTAGTGTGGCCCAAAGACCGGGAGCATCACCTGGGAGCTTGTTAAAAATGCCCGGGTCCCACTCTCAGAGATTCTTATTTAATGGCTGCAGGGTACATTTCGCCTGCATCTTAAAGTTTAATGTGCTGAGGAATCTCTTGGGGACCCAATTAATGTACAGATTTCGGTTCTGGTAGGTCTGTGGTAGGGCCTGAGATTCTTCATGTCTACAAACTACAGGGCAGTACTGATGCTTCTGGTCCCAGACTATGCTTTGCAAGCATGTGGGGACTAGTTCTCTCAGCCTCCAGCCAGACCCTCCACCCAAGGATCCCAACCCAGTAAAGGGACAGAACAAGTTCTTCCTTCTCCTCCTCTCTCCTGCCTGTTCTTCCAGTTCCAAACTATAAAATGTCCCATAAACATTAAGTGCCTGGAGTGTGGGAAAGGTGGGCCAGACATGCAGTGAGTGTGTGTGTTTGACAGGATGAGGAGTGAGTTGTCTGCATGAGCATCTTCTCAGCCACCCTCTCCCCACCCACACACAAAAAAAAATGTGAATATGAGAAAAAGGGAGGGGCTCTGCCATGGTAAACTGTGCAAAGGCTTAAAATTATGCTTGTATTTACCCTCAAGGTCTCAAGGAAACTTACAGAAAATTAAAAGAATGTTTAAAATCCCTAAGGAGATCAAACATTCATTGGAAACCAGAAGTTTCAACCCAAACATAATTTGGAATTGGCTGACATTTGATGAATTTTAGACACAAGTATAATCAGTATGGGCATCATAGTGGCTCCACTGGGTACTGCCCGGAGCATGGAGCTGCCTGAACTCACCATCAGTGCTGTTGTTCCCCATGTTCTCTGACCCTAAAGAAAAGTTGTGTGTCACATCCATGCCCACCTCATGTGACTCCAGCCCATCCTCCCATGCCTGCAGCTGCCCCCTTCCTGGACTTGTACAAAGATCCCCTAATGCCTCTCCCAAATACAGGCCCCCTGGACAGTCCACAGTCGACCTTTCATAGGCCCGGTGCTCATCATCCTCGCCCCTAATCCAAGCCTCCCCTAATTCTCCACGGCCTGGAGAATGAACCCTAAGTCCCTTAGCCTGATGCTCAGAACCCTGTGTGCATTGACACCAAATGACCACTCTCCCCCACCCCCCTGCCCCGCAAATCTCCCTCCCTCCTCTGACTTATGTGACAAGCCTGGAATCCAGACTGGCCTCTTGCCATTTCTCAAATGTCTCCAGGCATTAGCTCATTCTATTTCCCCATCTAAAAGCCCCTCCATCCTTCCATCTCCTGCTTTGTTATTTTGTACCTGTCAGGGAGAGTGATCTTTGTTCTGAGAGATGGTACGAACAGGGAAACGCAGGAACCAGGGCTCTGGAGAAGTGGACTCTGTAACCCAGCACTCGGGCCCTAAACATGAGGTCTCCTGACTGAGTAAATTTCTCAGGGAATCTAAGAATGTCTTAATGAGGCTGTTGAGCCAGGAGCCAGGAAGGCAGAGAGCAGATCTGAAGATGGACAAGTTGAGTTCCACTCCCAAGAATGCAAGGACACTATGCAGCTCTATTTGATAAACCGTAAGGCAAAGGAACCAGCCAGTCAGAAGGCAGCACCCTGATGGGCTAAGCCTTTGGTTGCTGGAGTTTGAAGGGGTCTAAGGGACTTGGGGGGAAAGGCCACAGGAGCCGGCTTGGTAGTGGGACAGGGCACCCAGGGGTTACCTAGTTCCTCTTTTGGAAAGCTCCCTTCACTCCCACTCCTAGAACTGAAAACATGTCTTGCTTTTGCCAAGTTTCTAAGACAGAAAAAAAAGGATTGGAATCCTGCCTCTAAACTCAACAGGAGTACAAACAAATGTGCCTATGTTGATCCAGGAAAGTTTCTAGAAGAGATGGTTTTTTGGGAACTTACAAAAGGGAGAAGCAAGGATTCATTAAGAACTCGCTGGGCCAGATTAGCCTCACAGCTGGCTTTCCCACTGGGTACAGGACCCCTTGAGGTCAGGCCACACGTGGTTTTGGGCGTTGCAGCCTTCTCACATTGAAGTCCGCTTCTCCACCACTCACCGCTGCCAGAACCAGAGCTGCCCCCAGGCCAGAGCCTTGCCTCCTGGCTCTCGGCATTGGGGCATTATTACGAATAATCTGCCCTTGACCTCATGCCCAAATTCAGAAAGTTGCCCTATCCCCTGTGCTTCAGTTCAGGGAAAGGGTCCAAAGACCTTGACCTAAAAACCTATTCCAGCAAGCTGCCTGTACCCTAAGGCCCTTGGCCCAGCTCTCACCTTGCTTTGCTTTGTCCCGCCTCCCCTCAAAATTTGGAAGCCCTGACTCTAAACCCTAAATTTACCACTAGGGCTCTGCCAAATGACAACTCCAAAGCCAAACACCTTCCTACCCAACTGCATCCTCCTATCAGGGCCCTCGATTTGCATCATCACTGAAATGTTTACAGGTTCCTCACTGTAACTTGCTTTCTCTTGCCTCTGAGCCTTTACCTTTTGCCCGAAATGCCACGTAACCTTCATCTTCTGCTCTCCTACTTTTTATGCAGGACTTATTGAAAGCATCACCACTTATGGTCCAGGCCACCACCCAGGTCTACATTAGGGATGTCTGTCTGCTACCATAAAACTTAAAGCCTCTTTTTATTACACCCCATGCACTGCATCACACTTGCCTTTTATATGTCTGGGAGCTCTCTGCAGGCAGTGACAGAGTCTTAAACATCTCTAAATCCTCAATACCAAGAACAGAGCTGACACAGAAAAGGCTTTCAAATATGTGCAAATTGACAGGTGGAAACTTGTGGGAGTACAGCATATATTTTGGAAAACCTAATAAGGGCTCCAGGCATTTTTGACAGATTAGTGATGAACTGGGTTTAACAAGATAAAATGTAATTGGAACAAATGTAAGGTTCTGCCCTTGGGTCCAAAAGGCACATGTACAGGAAGAGGGAGCCGTATGTGGTTGCAGTTTATACGAAAAGCTTAGGGAGTAGGAGTCGTCAGTAAGTGCAGCATGGGTCAACAGTGTGACCTGACTGCCAAAACAATTAAAGCCACCTGAGCCTGCACTAGAGGTGGAGCTTCTAGAATGTGCGTATTCTAGAGAGGTGATGTGTGCATTCCAGTCAAACCAACCCATACTGGAGTCTGGGTTCATCCTGAGCTTCACACTTTAGGGGCCAGACTCTAGCAGGTTCGGAAGAAAAAGTCCAGGGTGGTGAGGGAACTTCAGGTAAAGTAGAATGAGAAGCAAGTGGTGGATCAGGGGCTGATGAACTTCAGAAAGCACATAGGTACATGCCAGTTATCTTGGAACATCCAAAGATGTGTGGCCTATTTTAAGGAATTATTTTCCAACCAATAGGACTGTTCAAAATGGACAGGTAGGGAGTCATCTGCCAATGGATGCATTTTAAAGTGCAACAGAATCATCCTCTCGAAACACAGATCTGGCTATGTCTCACATGCACACACACACGTGCACACATACACACACACGCATACTCACAATCCCTGTCTCACACACACAACTCCCCTACTGCTCTACCTGTACCCAAACCCTAGCTTTAAAGCCTTTGAAAGCTTCCCAATGTCCTTAGGATTCCAAAGCTCAACTCTGTGCAGCCTCTAAGGCTCTGCTGGCCTCCCCTCTTCTTTAGCCTCCTCTCCCACCTCTCTTCCTGCTCCCTCTGTCCCCTTCAGAACCTCTTACCAGAATCTCCTGGCTCAAGACCTTTGCCTGGGCAGTTTCTGTCACCTGGAATGCTCCTCTCCCTTCTTTTATCTAGTTTGTGCTTCACATCCTTTAGTTCTTGACAGGCTCTGGCTCTGCCGCTTCAGAGAGTAGACCATTGCCCTTATTCCAAGCTCTCTTAGCACCAGAAGACTCCATTCTTGGCAACCTCAGAATTTTCCATTTGTTCACTTATGGTCTCCCCTGCCAGACTGTGAACCCCAGGAGGGCAGGGGCTGCCTCTGGGTTTGCTCACCATCTCGTCATCTCCTCAGCACTAAACACAGTATCTGGCACACACAAGAGTGTAGTCAATTATGAGGTGAATGAGCAAATGAATGAAGAGAAGAGAGGCTCAGCTAAGATGACTACTTGGACAGAAGAGGGAAAGAATTGGAAACCTCGGGTGAGTGGTTGGACTAAATGTACTTTAGGTTCTTTTTAATACCAAAATGTCGTATCGTCACTATCAAAAATTCCAGCCATCAAAAATAATTCCACCCATCATTAAGGAGCCCTCAGACATTAGCCTTTCCTTTTTATCAAGAGGTCTCCCATGAGTCCTCCACCTCTTTCCTAAATAACTTTTCATGCACTTGCCATATCCTACCTAACTGTAAAGACATTTGAACATCTGTCTTCATTTCTCTGCTCAAGGAATTTAGAATCAATTTGGGGAGATGTCACATTCACCTTTGCACTTCTCAGTAGACACCCCAAACTGCAAATGCTTGGCACATACCTAAGCCCTAAATGTTCACTTGACATGTTCTTATGTTTCACCAAGTCTTGTTTTTCAATTAGGAAAGTGTGTTTACACACAGTGTCATATAATACAGGTCAAATCCCATTGTAAGAGGGCACATAAATGCCAGTACTCTTGTATCAAACAGTAGGAAACAAGGGGACAATAGGCATGGGACTTTGAGATCCTAGTGATGAAGGCATTCTGTTACAAGCCTTTCTGTGAATTTGACCTGGGTATGCTTTCATGAATTTTTAAGCTATCCCCCTTCAGGCGGCCAATTATGGTCAATTTTTCACTCATCTAAAAATTATGAACAGTAAATTAAGTTGAACATTACTCGCTAATACTTCCCTGTGGACTTCCCATTCTCCCTCCCCGAAATTAAGTAGACCCCATTGAATATGTAACTATCAATTCACAAACCATTTACTCAGAAGAGTATTAGAAATTCTAACTTTGTATTTCTAAACTGAACTTAATTTTTATCCCAAGCCCCAGTGTTTCTCTCACACATGGTCTGGTATCAGGATCATATTCCACTGCAATTGTTGTCCTGACTTCCGGTGAGTTAAATCGGAGCTTCTCCAGGTCTGGTCCCCAAACCAGTGGCACCAGCAGCCCCTGTGTGCTGGTTAGAAATTCAAATCCTCAGGCTCCAATCCAGACCGACGATCAGAACAGCAATCTGTGCTCTCGCAAGCCTGCCAGGGGATGCTTATGCCTGCTCAAGTTTGACAGCCCTCCAAGGTAGCTTCTTTTCTTCACAAAACATCAAGGCTGGCGGTGAGTGGAGACATCAGGGCCACTCCCAGCCGCAATGAAAGCTGAGGAAACACCATTTACACTCAGGGCCCCTGTAGCGGACGGGGACAGGGGAAGTGGGGATGGCAGTGACTGCTGGGTCAGCCAGCCATCAGTTTCTGCCCCAGAGCTGCTGCGCTCTGCAAGGCCATGGAGCCTTCAGGTCCACCGCAGCCCTCCCTCAACCACCTGCCACCCTGACATAGAAGCCCTGATGCTACTGCTGCTCTGGTCTTGCTAGTCCAGGGCCCCCAGGAGCAGCGTTTCTTATCCCCCCACCCAGACTCTTCTTGCAACTAATCCTGCCCCTCACCATGGGTAAGCTCCTGCAAAGCAGAAACCACTACTAGGCTCAGGTGCTCACACTACCAGGAAGTTCTGGCAATGGGGCGTAAGGAGGGTTGAGGAGAGGCAGGGGATAGCATTGGCACACTCATCACTGCCTTGCAAACCGTCTTCTCCCCCACCCCAGCGAGAGTCTCCTCTTTCAAAATCTCACCGTGAACAGTAAAAAGAAATGCTGGTACATATGTATCCTCAAACATCTCTCTGACTTTCGCCAGGATTGCATCTTAAAAGCCAAGCCATTGAAGCCTTTTTTTTCTCTAACTTGGGCCTGAAGCAATGGGAGCCTGTATACAATAGTGGGGGAGGGGGCTAGAGGGAGAGGTTCAGAGGCGAAGAGAGAGCCAGCGAGGGGGCATTGAATACTGGACAGCATCCCGTCAGAGCCGCAATGACTTCATAAACACTAGCTGCTGTTTTCAAAAGAACGTCTTTGGAAGGCAATATTGTGCAGATGTTGGAATGTATGTTGGTGGGGGGTGTCGCCCGTAATGCTGTGTCTACAAAGTCCAAAATAGCAGTATGCAAGAAATCTCTCTTATACCCAGTTATTTTGAAAGGAAAACTAGTAGAGTGGAAGGAATAGTGGAATAAGAATGGAAAGAATTGCGTTTCCCATCCAGATCTGTCACTTCCTGGCAAGGTAATTGCAGCCAAGTCACTTCATCTCTTTGAATCTTGAATGATGTGACCTATAAAATGGAAGTGAAAACCTGCTCTGCCTGCCCAGTGCATATTTTCATACCCATTTTACAGATAACGGTTCAAAAATCCAATGAACGAGGGCACATAAAAGTACTGTTTTTATTGAGGTGTAATAGACATATTATATTAGTTTCTAGTGTATAATGTAATGACTCAATGTTAGTGTATTGTGGAATGATCACCACAATTAAGTCTAGTTCACACCTGTCACTAGACATAGCTACAAATTATGTTTTTCTCCTGAGAACTTTTACGATTTACTGTCTTAGTAACTTTCAAATATGCAAGACAAATTATCAACTATAGTCATCATATTGTACATTACATCCCAGGACTTATTTATTTTATAACTTATTTAACTTTGTATCTTTTGACCCCTTCCCCCCATTTCCCACACCCAGCATTTAATTAATTTGAAAATGAAGCAGTGATGATACAAATGAAAAATCATATAAATACCATTATTTTCTATCTTATAAGCCAAATTTGGGGGGGGGGGAATAATTCTTTGCTCTAATAGAACTAGTAGGGATTTTTTTAAACCAAATTAAATTCCAATAGTGTTTCTAGGTTTACCCTATGGCTGTCTCTTCACACATTTCAAAGAGGTTAAGGAAATAAAAGACAAGAGAAGAGTGTTTTCCATGTAACCCAGCAGGTTATTTTAGGTCAAATACATCCTCACGATTTTCTGCCTGCTTGATCTACCAATTACTGAAAGAGGGGTGTTGAAGTCTCCAGCTGTAACAGAGGATCTGCCTGCCTCTCCTTGCAGATGTATCAGTTTTTGCCTCACGTATTCCGAAGGGCTATTAGGTACACACACCTTTGGAGAATGGAGAGGATCATTATGCAATGTCCCTCTTTATCCCTGACAGTTTTCCTTGTTCTGAAGTCTGCTTTTGTCTGAAATTAACATAGCTACACCAGCTTTCTCCTGACTGGTGTTAGCACAGTGTATCTTTCTCCATGACTTTACTTTCCATCTGAGTCTTTATATTTAAAGTGGGCTTCTTGTAAACAATGACATATAACTGGGCCTTGCTTTATATTTTAATCCACTCTGACAATTTTTGTAATTAGTGTATTTAGATCTTTCACTTTTTTTTCAGCCAGCAGGTACCTTTATGTTTAAGGTTCTTGAAATACGTTGCCACATTTTTCTCCCAAAAAGTTTTGCACATCAAGATGCCCATCAGTAATTCAATACAATAAATGCCTACCATGAGCCAGTGCATGGGAATAAATGACAGGTCCACATGTAAATCTCAGTTTTATCACATCCTTGCCAGCACTGGGTTTTAGTTTTTTAGACTAAGAAAATCTAAGAATCATCTAGAACTTCCATGCATGTCCGCTCACTAATTGGAGCATCTTCCTATTGTGTGTATGAACTTCCCATTACCTCTTGAGCTGTTGTTCATATTTGTCTTACCTACTTGCATTCATTCTTTACATAGTAAAGATAGTTGCCCTTTGTCATTTACATGTCAGAGACTTTGAGAGCTGATTGAGGCCTGCAATTTATTTGGTCTAAGCCCCTTCTGATGGGTTGAATGGTGAACACCCCCCCCAAAAAAGACAGGTTTATGACTTAACTCTCAGAACCAGGGGTCCCCAAACTAAGGCCTACGGGCCACATGCGGCCCACCGAGGCCATTTATCCGGCCCGCCGGGTGCCGCTGCCTGTCCTGCTTAGTAGCCGACTCGTCCCGGGCCCGCAGTGCGCATAGGAATTTGTTCATAGTTTTTTTTAAAAAACTATAGTCCGGCCCTCCAACAGTCTGAGGGACAGTGAACTAGCCCCTGTTTAAAAAGTTTGAGGACCCCTGCTCAGAACCTTTATTTGGAAGGTTCTTTGCAGATGTAATTAAGGGAAGGTAGACCATTCGCATTTAAAGTGATCATTGAGCTGGTTGCATCCATTTCTACCATTTTTGTAACTGTTTGTTACATTTGTTCTTTGGGGTTTTTTTTCTCCTTCTCTTTCTGCTTTCTGTGGTTTTAACTGAGCATTTTTTATAATCCCATCTTATCTCATCAATTATACTTCTTTAAAAAAAAATTGTAGTGGTTGTCCTAGAGTTTCCAATATACATTTTTAACTAATCTAAGTTCACCTTCCAATAACTCGATGCCATTTTAACAGAGTAGTCCCAATTCTCCCTCCCATTACAACATTGCTATCATTCATTTCCCTGCTAT
This sequence comes from Plecotus auritus, assembly GCF_963455305.1. Taxonomy (NCBI): domain Eukaryota; kingdom Metazoa; phylum Chordata; class Mammalia; order Chiroptera; family Vespertilionidae; genus Plecotus; species Plecotus auritus. Next base: position 88,757,740 of record NC_137774.1, on the reverse strand, counting down.
ATATGCTATCATCACTCAATACAGGGCTCTCTCACTCTCAGGCAAGTCCACTCTCAGCCATTTATGTGTTCCTACTAGTTCATGGCCCCAGTGGCTTCAGGTTCAGGTAAACAGACCTGAGTTATGACTCCCTGGATTTGCCTGTCTCTCCAGATTTGAAGGTGGCAGTTTGCCTGGCAATATAAGTTCTTGGTGGGGGAGGGGTCGCGCAAAGGTAGTCTGAGAAAAGTCATTAATTTTCATTTTGTTCTACTTTTTTTTTTGTTATTGTTAAAGATGGGAGTGACAACTTCCAAGCCCTTCACATGTCAGAGCTGAAACCAAAACAGACCCAGCAGATTATTTTACATCATGGAGATTACAGTTGTGTTTGCTGATTTGCTAAATTATCCATTTCCTCAGCTCAGTCATGCTCTATGGCCAGCTCTGAGGTGGAGACTGACCGCTCAACCTTCCAATCTTCTCCGAGGACCCCCATCATGCACAATGTCCCTTGCACAAAGCAGGAACAGTTACGTCCCTGCCCCATGCTAGCTTCCAATCTCAGTGACCCTGGTGCAATTGTTCCAAGATGTGGTTGCTGTTTTTCAGTACAGAGGACTAGAACATATGAGCTCATCTCCCAGATAATCCCTATTAATTATACCCTCATCCACCCAACAGCTCACCAGAATTAACCCACTCTGTTAAAAAAATTTTTTTATCAAGATTTGATTATAATATGCACTTTTAAAACACTTCAGCAAATTGTTGGTTTAAAAAAGAAGAATTCTGATTTCTTTAGAAAGTTATCCATCTGAACTCCCTGACTGGCAGTGCCACCCAATAAGAACTGGTGATCAGGGATCCCTACAGGATTCTGGATAGCCTTTGACCCATCCAAGAGAGATTCGATTATGTTCAGTAGTGTTTTAGTGGTAAGTGCATTGTATACTCTATTCCACATCAGCAGAATCTGATTATTCATAAGAGGCACCAGGTGACTCTCTTCTTGCCCAGAAGCCAATCTTTTTAGTTCCATTTGAATTAGAAAGGTTTGCTAAACATCTACCACTCATCCCACATCCTGGTATATATATACTGGAAGGCATATTCCATTCATTCTCGGAGATCACATTTTCATGGTTAAAGAAAAACAAACAAGTATGCAAACTAATAAACAAAACAGACAATACACACATAACCCCAGCACCCAGCACATGCAAAAGTTGATGGAACCAGTGTTTGCTCGGTGACCTGTAGACAAGTGCTATACAGGCACAGAGAGGTGAGCAATCAGACTGACAGGAGGAGGTGGTTGAGCTCAGTTCTGAAGGAGTCTCAGGGCCCTGGCAGTCACTAACGCGGAGGAAAGCATGCTAGCCAAAGGAAAGTGATGAGAACTTTCAGAGAATGGAAATAAGTCTGGTATTTCTGGAATATGTGGGTGGGAATGATGCTGGAAAAGCAAACCACAGAGGCCTGGAATGTCATGAGATAACTCAGCCGATCAGCTGGGGTGGGTGTAGTTGGGGCCGAAGTGCCCGAAATGCTGCAGGCCCAGGGGATATGGGCAATATATCAACTGTGTCTCTTATATCAGGTAACTGAGGACTGGGGTTTGGATGGGGCCGCAGAGCAAAGAGGAGGAAGAATGAGACTCTGAAAGATGTACATACACAGTCCTGAGGAACATGGTGAACCTCAGCTCCATTTGAGGCGTTTGTACACTGACATGAGCATAGGAATGAGAGAGCTGGGCGGCTGTAAATCCTCAGGGGTATGTTAGGCACACATGCACGGGATGTGTCACATCAGAGGTGTGAAGTCTGCAGTTAGCCCCAGTCCTCTAGTCCAGTTTGCACGTGCTTGCTCTTTCCCTAATCCCCACTGTTCTGCGCCATCCACAGGACTGGTTCTCATGGCTGACTTGCTGATCAACAATGAATTAGGGCCAGACCTGTCTTAGTCCGTTCAAGCTGCTATAACACAATACCATAGACTGGGTGGCTTCAACAACAGATATATATTTCTGCAGTTCTAGAGGCTGGAAGTCCACGATCAAGTGCCAGCAGACCCAGTGTCTGGTGAGGATATGGTTTCTTATTTGCAGAACGCCATCTTCTCCTGCATCCTCACAAGGCAGAGAAAGACAGAGCTCTTGTCTCTTTTTCTTCTTAAAAGGCATAATCCCATCCTGAGGCCCTACCCTCTTGACCTCCTCTAACCTAATCTTACCTCCCAGAGGTCCTACCTCCAAATACCATCACATTGGGGATTAGGGTTTCAACATGTGAATCGGGGAAGACACACATTCAGTCCATAGTAAGACCTCTCCTTGAACTCTAGCCACCTTGGCTGGGGTTTGCCCTCTGTGCCAAACTCTTGGCAGACCCATATTTCTGTGGTGAGGGCCCTGCCCTGAAAGCCTTGGTACTGCCTAGACTCCTGCCAGTTGGATAAATCATTTAGAACCAAAGCTTTGCCACTCACCCAACTAAGAAATATCACTCACCCAACTAAGAAATGTCACTCTCCCGAGATTCCTCCTGCAGCCCACAGCCCGGCATTTGGAGATTTTTTTTTTAAACTAAAGGCAGCTGGATGGAGTCAGAGTTTACTCCTGTACCCTGGGCTCTGTCATTTGAACAGCAGGCTCTCCTTTCCCCTGTCCCCCTACCCTGTGGGACCAGTCCTGCAGCTGCGTTCATTCATCCCACTCCCTGTCCCTCCATGGTCTCCTATGTACCACAAATTGGCACTCTTCAGTTTGGTCTATTCTGCCGAAGAGCCACTTCCTATGCATTTATCCATTCAGCCAACGGTTATTAGCACCTGACACGTGATGGGCAGTGCTGGGGACTGAGTTAGAGAGCCTTGTTGGTACCCCTCAAAGCAGAAACCCCTGTCACCTGGAAAAGGCAGGTGCATGCACACAACAGAGCTTCTTAATGGAAGAGTACTTGGTGCTGAGCCAGCATCCCTACCCAGCAAAAAATAGCACATAAAAGCCTTTCTACCACCCAGGATTGTGAGGAGAAAGGCCAGACCTTGGCGTACTGATCCCCAGCTCATTAGTGGTTCCGAGTGACATGAGGTGGCCTGACAGCAGGGTCCGCCTTCCCAGAGCCCAAGATCTGAGAAGGGGTGCCGGCAGGAGGCAGCGTTCCCATGGTGAGGCTCTGGTGAAGCCTTTGCAACATCCAAGAGCTCTTAACATGCTCAGCTTGAGCGCTGCCAGGCCTTATCTCAAGAGCTGTGTGCTTGGCAAAGGTCTGGGGAGGCCTGATTCATCAGGAACCCTTGAGAGCCTTGGCCAGGGCTTTACAGACCTAGAAAACCCTACACACTCTTTTAATGTCTTTCTCCTCCCCTGAGAAAAGTAGGAGTTAAGAGATTTATGGAGCCTCAGCCAGGCCTCCTCCCCCACGGCCACTACCCTGGGCATGCCCACTGCTTCTGACCCAGCCCTCCTCCCCAGCCACAGCCAAGAGGCCAAAGTGCACACTCACATGGGGAAGGCAGCCAGTTGCCAGGCTCCTGCACCTGGAGGGAAAGAGGGCATTTCCCTGGAGCATGCAGGCAGGCGTTAGCTAGAAATTTACTGTGGTTTCTAAAGCCACAGCAATAACCAGAGCACCCTGCATGCCTGACAAATGCCTGACAAGCACTCTGGCCAGCCTCCATCCCCTGCCTCCCCGCCCCGTGAAACTAGCAGAGCCCAGACCCTGTTTCTGGGGCCTTGAGTTGGCTCGATGTGTTCCTAAGAACTGGACACCCACACACACACACTGCTCCCCCAGCCAGGAATAGTATCAGGCAGCATTTGCCTATTTCCAACCCCTGGAAAGAGCCCAACACAAACCGGTGCAATGTTGATCTGCAAGTGCTGCCCTCCCTTGAAGATGCTGCTGTGGCAATTCTGTCAAGGAAGCAGAAAAGGCCCCTCCACCAAAGAACCAAGTGGGCTTTCCCCAACTCTAACACCAAGTACCCTGATAGTGCCCGGAGCTGCTCTAAGCATGTGAATATTGTAACTCATTTAATCCTCACAACCACCCACAAGGGAGGTTGGATTACCCGGCTCCCTTCACAGATGTGGGAACTGAAATGCAGATTGGTTCTGGTCTTGCCCAATGTCACGCAGCCAGGGGAGGGTGGGGCAGGATCCAACCCCAGCACACATTCCAGGAGGCATTCCACTGCTTCTCCTCTGTTCCCACCCAGCCTTCTGTACCCTGACTTCAGGAAAGTAATTCCCAGGGCCCTCCTGTTGGGTTCCAGCTGCTATGGGTCAGGCCTTCCGGGGGGGCCTATAAGCCCTCACCAAGCTCACAGAGGCCCTGGGATGAGAGGGATTATGTGAAACATAATTTCTTGTTAGATTGTCCATTTTTTCCTTTCAGCACGTTTCTCGTTTGAATCATTCCTTTTCCTTTCTAGACCCCAGGAGCCAGAAATGCATACACGCAGTCTCTGCATTGATGTAAATAACCGTGGCTTATTGAACCCATCTGCTGGGGCTGTGGTTGAAATCACAGTCCTGCAGTGTTTTCCACCAAGCGACCCTCAGGCACCGGGAAGTTTAGCTGCTGCCCTGCCAGGCAGGTTTGTCGGGGTCCCTTCAAGAAGGACCCTCACTGTGGAAATAGTCCGTTTACTTTCTAGGTATCCTCAGAGCTCAAAGTCTAGCTGTTTCTCCTCATGAACTCTCTTTCCTCTTCTCTCCCCTGTCACCTCAAAAAGCTGCTTCCTCCCTCCCAGCCACTTCCTGACCCCATCACTCTGCCCTGGGACCAAAGGTTTGAAGTCAGACAGAGCCAATGTGTGCAACCTGTGGCCACAGCCCATGGTGCTCACTAGCCCTACCACAGCCCCCATGCATCTGTCTTACTCTTCTTCTCCTTGAACTGGGGCTCCTTTTTTTTCTAATAACTATAAAAGTAACAGCTAAATGTATCAGACACTTGTTATGTGCTAGGTACTTCCAATACAGCCATGCACCACAATGACATTTCCGTCAATGATGAACTGTATATACCATGGTGGGCCCATAAGATTATAATCGAGCTGAAAATTCCTATTGCTTAGTGACCTCGTAGCCATCGTAACGTTGTAATGCAACTCATTACTCACATGAGATGCTGGTGTAAACAAACCTACTGCACTGCCAGTTGTATGAAAGCATAGCACCTACAATTATGTACAGGACACAATTCTTGATAATGACAATAAGCCACTAGTACTGGTTCAGGTATTTGCTATGTTATACTTTTTATTATTATTTTAGAGTGTACTCTTTCTACTTATTAAAAAAACACTTTGCTGTAAAACAGTAAGCAGTGTCACACCATCAAAAGCCTCATATGTCTCGTGTTTATTGCCTCTCTTGATTGCATCGTTTTCTCTTGTGCTTGATTTAACCTTACGTTTTGTACAGGTTTGTAGCCTAGAAGCCACAGGCTATACCATGTAGCCTAGGTGTGTAGTAGACTATACCATCCAGGTTTTTGTAAGTGCACTTTGTGATGTACACACAACAACCCATTTCTCAGAACGTTTCCCTGTCACTAAGAGACACATGACTGTATTATTTTGTTTTAGTCTCACAGCCGCCCCAGGACACTGACACACAGGCAGAGGTGAAACAATCTGTCCAAGATCAACAACTAGTAGGAGGCAGAACCAGGACATGAACCTTAGAAATCTGGCTCTAGGGTGGGGGTTCTTAACTACTACAGAAAAACGCAGCTGCCCAAGCCCCACAGGTCTGGAAGCTCTAGAACCCAGGTCTTCTGCTACAGGTGGTTAGGCTTGTCATCTGGTTGAGTTGCTCTTTGTTTTCTGGTTTTTCTTTTGCTGAGTTGTATTTTGTTTGCTTTGTTCATGTCTTTCCCTTCCTTCCTGTGTCCCCTGAGTATCACTCCTTAATTGAACCTTTATGATAATCTACAGGCTCGTCTTTACTTCTCTCTTCTTTCTCCCTTTTACCCCTCTCCCACATCCAATCAGTATCCAAGTCCTCTGGATCCTCTCATTTCAGAAATATTTATTGAGCTCCTCATATGTGCCAAGCACACAGTAGGTGAATAAGGTAGATGGAGTCTCTGGGCATGAACCAGCCCTCCACAGTCTGATACCCACTGGCCTAGGAGATAGCTACTGGACTACTGGGTTCACACTGTTCCACATACCAGGACCCACAATGCCAATCTCTCTACCAGATCTCTATGTTCAAATCCCACCCATCTTCAAGGCCTATCTCAGTGGTCCTGCCTCAGTAATACCTGCTATTATTCACCACCTTCCCCTCACCCCAGCTGAGATCAATCTCTCTCTCCTCTTTAGGAGTTATAGCCCTCAGAGGATCTGAGTGTTTTTCATTGCATTTACTACTTTCTGTCTTGTAGTATTGTTATGTAGGTGCCAGTCTTATTGCCATTATTAGATTGCAAACATTTTAAAAGCTATCTCTTAATCAACTGGTCAGATGTTCAGAATACAGCAGCCAAAGCAAGCTTTTAAAAACCAAAGTCTCAGTATGTCACTCTTCTGCTAAAAACCCTCCAGTGGCTCCCCACATCACTGGGAGTAAAAGCCAGAGTTCTTTGGTCCCCTTTATCTTTGTGGCCTCTCCTCCTACCACTCTACCTCTTGCTCCCTCCTCTCATGACTTAAGCATCTACCTAAATGCCCTTTCCCCACACAGCAGAGAGGTCTTCCTCAGAGAACCTATCAACTAAGGGACCTCTGAGAGGAACAGGGAAGTATCCCAGACTCCTATTCTGGGTTAGGAAATCTCACATGTTCACTTTGCTCTCTTGCTTCAGCAAACCTTCTCTGGAAGGACATTCTGTCCAGTTCATGCTCTGCACTGGCTACCTTATGATCCTGAAGGAGGCCAACCAGCCACACCCTCTCTGGGGACTTCACTTCCTTTCCTATGTGATTCACTCACATGGGAATTTCCAAGATAAACCTAGGAAGGGATGAACCTCTTAACCCCGTGTGGGGTGTGGGGGGCTGAATAATAGTCTACCAATGAAAGGTCTCTCTGAGGAAGTGATACTTGAAGAGACACCCCCCAAAAAAGAGCAAAATAACCATCAGAAGGAGTGAGGATGGAACACTCCAGACCAAGGAAATAAAAGCACAAAGGCTGGGTGGTCTCTGCTGACTGTGTTGTCCATAGGGACTGTCACCTTTGATGAAGATGGGCACCCTTTCCTTGTCACCACAGATCACGACCACAAGTCTCCTCTTATGGAACTTGTGGCCCTCAAGTCTCATATAATGGCAGCAAAGGCTGTAGCAAATAAAATGAGAACATCCCTTGGACCAAGTGGTAGGGGATGAGGATGTCGATGTAACTGTAATGATGGTGCCACCATTTTGAGCATGATGAATGTTGATCAAGTTGCCAAGCTCCTAGCTGAACTGTCCAAATCACGGGATGAAGAAACTGGAGATGGGGCCACAGGAGTGGTTGTCCTGGCTGGGCCTTGTTGGAAGAAGCTGAGCAGTTGCTGGACCTCAACTTTCACTGAATCAGGGTCATGGAAAGCTATGAGCAAACCTCCTGCATTGCTATCTTACACCTGGACAAGAAAAGTGATAGTGTCCTTGTTGACATCAAAAACAATGAGCCCAATTCAGACTGCAAAACCATGCTGAGCTCCAAAGTGGTTAACAGCTGTCCCCAACAAATGGCCGAGATTGCCTTGAATGTTGTCCTCTGTGTGGCAAATATGCAGAATAGACACTTTGAGCTCATCAAAGGAGAAGGCAAAGTGGGCAGGAGGTTGGAGAACACTAAATCTATTAAGGGCATGACTGTGGACAAGAACTTCAGTTACTCACAAATGCCAAGACAAGTTGAAGATGCTAAGAATGCAAGTCCACATGTCCATTTGAACCACTGAAGCCAAAGATGAAGCATAAGCTGGATATGACCTCTGTCCAGAAATATGAAAAGGAGACATTTGAAGGGATGATTCAGGAAATTAAAGAAACTGGTGCTCACTTAGCTATTTGCTAGTGGAGCTTTGACGATGAGCAAATTATTTACTTTTTCAGAACAACTTGCCTGTAGTTCATTGACTAGGAGGACCTGACATTCAGTTTACTGCCATTTTAACAGGATGGAGATCAGCCCATGTTTTTCAGAGCCCACAACTGAGAAGCTGGGCTTTGCTGGGCTTGTAAAAGAGATCTCATCCGGGACAACTAAAGGCAAGATGCTGGTTATCAAGCAATGTAAGAACTCTAGAGCTATAACCATTTTCATCAGAGGAGGAAGCAATGTGACCATTGAGGAAGCAAAGCTATCCCTTCACGATGCTTTGTGTGTCATCTGGAACCTCTCCATGTTAATGATGGAGGTGCTGCTGAAATCCCTGTGCTCTGGCAATTAGCCAAGCAGCAGATAAGTGCCCAACCTTGGAGCAGTAGCCATGCGATTGTTCAAGGATGCCCTAGAGGCCATCCCCATGGTCCTTTCTGAGAATAGTGGCATGAATCCCATCCAGATGATGACTGAAGTCAGAGCCAGACAAGTGAAGGAGATGACCCCTGCTCTTGGGACTGACTGCACAATTGATATGAAGAAACAACATGTCATAGAAACCTTGATTGGCAAAAAGCAAAAGATATCTCTTGCTACACAAATGGTTAGAATGATTTTGAAGATTGCTGATATCCATAAGTTCAGAGAATCTAAAGAAGAAAAAAATTAAGATACAATGTAGTAGTAGGAATGACTACTGTGATTAAGTAAATGGGTGTCTTGTGATACAAAACAACAACAAAACACAAAAAATTAAAGAAAGAGAGAAGTTGAAAAGTTCAAGGAACAGAGAAAGGCTAGCATTATGAATGACCTTGGGGGACATGGGAAAAGTCTGGGGTTTTTTAAGAGCAAGGGTAAGTTCATGAGAATAATAATAACAAATAACAACAATAGCTAACAATTATATGCATAGTAACATATATATGTACACAAAGACTTACAGGTATAGTTTTAAGTACTTTACATCAATTAAATTCTCAAAACTTTTCATAAGCAGAAACTGTTATAACACATATGTACCATTATTCCCATTTTGCAGCTGAAGAAACTGAGGCACAGAGAAGTTAAATTACTTGCCAAATCCACAAAGCTAGCAGGTGGTAGAAACCAGAATTCAAAGCCAGGCCACCTGGTTGACCAGGCCCTGTTTTAAGCATTGAGCTGTACTGTCTTTCCTGCAGAGGACTTCACACAGAAAGATCATCCTCTGTGTGGCAGAGGAGGAATCAAGGATAGTTCCTAGGTTTTGAGCTTGAGCAAGTGATGCCTTTACTGAGAGAGGAGTAGGCTCGGTAGGAAGGGTCCCCAAGCCCAGAATCCTTGCCCTTAGGTAGCCCCTAAGCCAGAGTCAACCCTCAGCCACAATCTAGAGAAAGCCCAGTACACAGATGCCAAGGTTAGCCTGCACTGGCAGGCCTGTGCCAAGAACCACAAAAGCCTCATTTTATTTAAAACACAGTGCTTGGCAGAATTCCTGACCTAGACAGAGACAAGCCCATTACTTCATCTCATAAGCTGCATTACAACCTCTGTTTTCATGTATCTCTTAGCAAGGCCTCTCAGCCGAAAATCCAGCCAGCCCATCAATCAGTCCTCCCAGAGGCCCACAGACAAGGCTGCAGAGGTCGAGATCCCAGCAGACACCCGTAGACATTTTCACATAGGATTAAGCCCCAAAGACATTCCTGTTTGTGCATAGGGGGCCTTGTTGCTTTATATTTTTAATTAAAAGCAGATTTTTATCCATCTCCCCAAAATCTATTGGGGGAACTGTAATTTTGCTTCCGATCTTCCTATTTAATACTCCCCTAATGCCCATAAAAAGCTTTGGAGTTTCAGTTCACGATTTTAATCTTCACAGATAATTAGTGGGTAGAATGACTTGGGGAGAGAAGCAGGTATATATTTTCACAACTTGGTCAGGAGTGGGTGGGTGAGCTGTGTGGAAGGTCCCCAGGCAGTACTGGCACATCTCCATTTCTGAAACATAAACACACAATTCATTTGAAGGAACATTCATTTAGGTTCTTTCATTGCTGCCATAAAAAGTGCTTTCCCCTCTTATTTCTGACGCACCTTGTAATAATGCCACTTAGCTCTCCCACCTTCCGCGGCCTCCTACAGGATCCCCAGTCATTTCCCTGCCCCATGCCACCTCGGCCCCACACACTTGTCTTATATTTCCAGTCAGTTCCCCCTGGACATGGACAGGCCTTTCCTACAGTCCCTCCTTTCCTCTGTTCCTCCTCCCTCCTGCTCAGCCCAATCCCCACACTTCCCTTCTTCCCCTCCTTTCCCTCCATTTCTTCTCCTTACAGCCTCCTTACAGCTACTATTACCATTAACTGATCACCTTCTACATGGGTCAGAAACTGTTATAACACATATGTACTTACCTTAAAGCCTTATAATATTTATGTGAAAGTGTTACACATAACCACATCAGCACACACACACTTCTTTGATATTTAAAGAATCTGAGGCCAAGCAATTTGACTGAAACCCTTTTCCCCCTTTATTTTCTCTGCCTTTCCACTCTCCTTTATCAGATATACATACATACATACATACATACATACATACATACATATATACATACACAGATAATAGGCATATGTACAAGCAGGCAGGTACACAGATGGACAGACAGAAGGGCAGACACTAGAACAGACACTTAGAAGGAAGACAGGTAGAGAGACACATGGACAGGGGATGGATAGATAGATAGACAGACAGATAGACAGATAGATGAGGAGGGACTGCAGCAGCAGGCAAATGTCAACCAAATACCTCATTCCACATTTTGGTCCCTTTTCTCAGCTGCATTTCTCCCTCCACCTTTATTCCCTCTGCTCTTTGCTAGGCGGAATCGTAGCCCAATGAAAAGTCCTTGAGGGAGATTTTAAAGGCTGGAAACAATGAGAACTCTGAGGCTCTGTGGTTCCCAGTTTGTGAGTCAGGACACATGAAATAATGGGTGTGAACGATCTTTTGTGATAAACAGCAAAGTTCTCAAAGGTGAGAAGGTATCAAAATCATCCATAATTTAATAGAGTTCAAGGTCTGAGGGGAGGTGGCTTACCACAGTGGTTCTCCACCTGGCTATGCATTTGAATCACCCTGAGGACTTCGTAAAACCCAGATTGTTGAATTCCACCCCCAGGAGTTTCTGATTCAGTAAGTCTGGGTGGGGACGAAGAATTCACTTTTCCAACCAGTTCCTAGATGGTGGTGATGCTGCTGATTCAGGGACCTCACTTGAATAACCACTGCTATTAAGTCATGGTCAGAGGTTAATTTGGATATTACAATAATGTTCAATCATGTCTCTTTAATTAAGTTATATTATCTGGCATATTTGAAAATGAAGGAAAGAATAGCGATTTGATTGTTTTCAAGGTTGGGTCAAGATTTCAGAGGATGACTGAACTTTAAATGATCCTCCACCCAACACCCCACCCCACATTTTCTGACACTATCTGGAACTCTCATCTCCAACTACCATAAGTCTACCCATTTGGCTCCTCATCCTGCATGATGAAAATAGAGACCTTGTCTGTCTTATTTAACATTAGAACTCCAAGACCTGAAACTCTACCTGGAATTCCAGATGTTTGTATGCCTGTATATGTCCGTATACATATATATAAATAAACATGTAAAAATGTATATGTATGTTTGTGTCTGGTGAATGAGCCAGTGAATGAATGGATTGGTTGCCCTACATGATATGAGCAGAAGAGCGGACTCAGAGCTGGACCAGTTGGATTTGAGGCCCTGCTCCACTGTGTAGACCAGTGTTAGTTACTCAGGCTCAGAGCCCTGAGCAGGAAATCTCTGAAATAGCATTGCTCATTATCCTAAAAATCCCCCACCCTCGGGCAGGGAAGGAGCTTCTCAAATGGTTCTCCTGACCTGACAGAATAATCAAACAGGAAGGTAAAAGAAGCCCTTAGGGAACTGCTCACACTCCTCACCCCACTCCTCCCTAAGCACTGATTCCTTGTAGAGAGTCTGATTCTCCCTCCAGGGCGGCAGCTTTTGAAGCTGACTTGAACGAAGTTGTACGCAGATGCCCATGAAGATGGGCATTTCCTCTTTGAGCAAAAAAGGCAGTGAATTCTTAGGAACCACACCCGGTTTCTAAAATTGGGTCAGCTCATTATTGGCAGTCATTCTCAGAGGCCTCGAGGGCAAAATAAGTCAAATACAAAATGGCTATTAACTTCCTGAAATTTCAAACCAGCTGGGGAAATTAGAAAAACTAATAGGAAAATAGATCTTGCAACCCTGAAACTGAGGTAACTGAAAAAAAATGTAAAGATGAGATCAATCACGGAAGAAGGGTCGTTTCCGAGGACGAGGTATCTCTAGCGGGACTGAATTTCAACACCCCTGAGAAAGGTTAAGGAAAATTAAAGGAGGTTCTGGAATTTGGACTGCACATTAAAATCACGCAGGGAGCTTTTAAACCCAAACAAAAGTAAAGCATCCCAGGCACTACAGCAGGCAATTCAACAGAAATTCTTTCTCCATAAATTTTGTAACTCTCGATATAGAAAATTTTAAGAATATGCAACATAGACAGAACACTATGCTACTGCATTCAGTTTTGTTAATTAACTGCTGAGAACCAGTTCACCTCTGTCCCCACCTACTTCCCAGGCCCCAAAATATAATTATTTTGAAGCAAATCCCAGATGTCAAAATTTAGGATCTGAAAGATAAGGACTCTTAAAAAAAAAAAAAAAAAAAAAAGCTTTCTTTGTAATAATAATTCCTCAAATAATCTGTCAAAATCTAATTTCCCCTGTTGTTTCATATACTTTTAACCATTTGTTTTGGTTGGAATGCAAATAAGGTCTGTGTGTTAGAATTTGTTGATATATCTTCCAAAATTCTTTTAATCTATAAACCCTGCTTATTCTCTTCCTTTTTATTATGCAAGTTATTTTTCTTTTATGAGGAAATGAGGACGAGAGTTCTGTGGAGTTTCTCACCATCTGGATTTTGCTGATTGAATCCCCATAGCGTGGTTTAACATGTTCTGTCCCTGTATTTCCTATAAGTTAGTTATTAGATATGGGAGCCTAATAAAATTCACATTTAAATTATTTGATAAGACTACTTCATAGATGGCATTATATACTCCCATCGAAGATATTTAATGTTTAGTTGCTTCTTTTTCATGCTATTAGTCATTAATAATCATTGCCTAGATTCATTAACTCATTTGGGCTTTCAAAACAATATTATTCCAACTCTATGATTCCTGCTTATTTTAGGTGGAATGTTTCTATTAAACAGAAACTTCCTGTTACTGATTGTGTGGCTGTCTGAGACACAGCTCAAATAGGAAAAGCAAGAGAAATGCTGGAGACCTTCTCTTCACTTACCAGTTTTTAAAACAAGGAACTGGTCCCCTAGCACCCTCCAAGAATGCCCAAAGGTTTGTAGTTGTTGTTATTAGACTATCATTAAGAACTCGATAATATAAACATATTTGATGTGCTTTAATCCATTGCTGTTATTATTCTTATTCTGCTCAATGAATCCTGCTCATGGCCAGTGGGAGCCTATTCATTTTCAGTCCTGAGTCCTCCTGAGATGATCCTTGTCATCATTAACAGCTTCCTTGCACTCCTGTGTGACACGGTGCTCCAGGCCCATGTGTACATTCCTGCCCCAGACTAGAATCATCCATTTCTCTAACAGACCCTGGTTTGATTTTATGCAAAATAATAGTTAGAAGCCACAATCCAAGTGCTAAGGATGCTTGCTACTGCTGAGTTGTGATTGTTTAGGCCTTTTCAGTGGACAGAGCTGGGATATGTTTTGTTTCAAGAAACAAAAATAGTCTATATCATACTTCCAATTCAAATTCTGGACTACAGGGTTTTTACTTACCACAGTAGGTCTTTCATGTGTAACATCTTCCTCTGATTTAAAAAAAAAAAAAAATGCCTGGCCCAGCCGCATGGCTCAGTGTTTGAGCGTTGACCTATGAACCAGAAGGTCAAGGTTTTGATTCCCGGTCAGGGCATGTGCCCAGGTTGTGGGCTTGGTCCCCATTGTGGGACTTGCAGGAGGCAGCCAATCAATGATTATCTGTCATCATTGATGTTTCTCTCTCTCTTTCTCCCTCTCCCTTCCTGTCTGAAATCAATAATTTCTCTGAAATCAAGTGTGTGTGTGTGTGTGTGTGTGTGTGTGTGTGTGTGTGTGTGTGTAAGTCTGGTTTATAATTACTAATTTGGTTTTTTCCCTTATTATACACAACAGTCTCCAAATGATGACATCAATTACTATAGACAACATGATTACTGAAAACAGTTTAGTTTCCTAGTTTTATTCTGTGAGTTACAATTCGTTGATAATCTAAATTTCTCTTAACTTATAGGTGCCTGCTCTATCACTTTTTTTTTTTTTACTATGCAAAAAGTTTTAATAAAGCAATGAAGACAAGTATCATGTGGAGATTCTCACCAGGAAACACATCATCCCCTCCTTTCTTAAATAAATGTGCAGACCATACTCTTAGCTTGGTGTGTCACTGACTCCTGGCCATTGCCCCCTGGTGCTGGGGGAGACCTTCTCACTCTTTTCATAGCTGCACACCACCCCATCACGGAGACATGCCATCGCTCTTCCTGGGTTATTTCCAGTGTTTTGCTATTGTAAATAGAGCTGTGGTGTAGAATCTTATGAGTATGACTTCTGATATTTTCAGGCTTTTTAAGTGGAGCCAGAGTTGAGAAGTTCTGATCGAGAGAGAAAAGCAGATTGTTAAGAGACCTGTGTGAATCCCAGCCTCTGCCCTTAATTTCCTCCTTGTGAAATGTGGAGAATACCTGGATAAAATGTCAGGATACTATCTGGATACTAACCTACCTCACAGACTTGTGGAAATGATTACATGAGCTAACACATGTCAGTTGCTTATATCAGTTCTTAACACATTTTAAGCAATATATGTTGTTGTTTTGTTGTGTATCTTTAAATTTCTTATTTAGCCTCCCTGTCTGTTTCCTCAGCTGGTTGGACTGCCTCAGGATGTTGGCACAACAAAATTAGATCATCACTGTGAAATTTCTTGAAAGAGCTAAAATCTCTGAAAATGCAGAGAAAGGGTATGATTTTTATCACAGGATTAATGATTGGCCTGGTAAGAGAATGAACCGTATTAGTATGGTGGGATGATCGGGGAGTGTGTATATAGGGTTCCCCGATTCCACAGAGTCAGTGAGACAACCTGTCAATTCACTCAAACCACTAATTTAATTGATTTTTTATTTTCTACTAAATTGACAGACTGAGTAAATTGAACAAATTGACTGGCAGTTTTGATATCATTTAGACTCAGCTTGAGTGGAGCTAATCATGAAGGGGAAAACAATTGCTATTGACATTGCTGCAGTGATCAAAGACATCCATTCACACGGGCCCACAGAGGAGCACTGGGACACCCCCCCCCACCCGCCCACCGCCAGGTCTCCAGCTTCATGCCTCACCCCATGAAGTTTGGGAAAACAAACCCTTCCCAATACACTGCACCACCTTATAGGGAAGATCAAATGGAGGGCAGGTTGGGGGTGAGGAAAGGATCAATCAATACATAAGTATTACTACCCAGTTCTGCTGAATGGAAGAGCTGACAGAGCTGAGGAAATGTAGCTATTCCCCGTGGGAGGAAGAATAATGGCCCTTAATCCCTGGAACCTGCGGTTATTACTTTACACAGCAAAGGGGACTTCGAAGGTGTGATTACATTAAGGATCCTGAAATAGGGAGATGATTGTGGATGATGTGGATAGATCCAATGTAGTCACCAGCATCCTCATAAGAGGGAGACCGGGAGGCATTTGACTACAAGAGGAGTGGGGAGACGTGGGGATGGAAGAGGTTGCAAGGGATGTGAGGAAGGGCCAGGAGCCAGCCAGTGCAGGCTGATTCCCGAAGCTCTGAAAGGCAAGGAAGTGGACCCTCCCTGCAGCCTCCAGAAGAAACCGGCTCTGCCAACACCTTGACTTTATCCCGGAAACACTGATGGTTGGACTTCTGACCTCCAGACTGTGAGAGGATAAATGTGTGTTCTTTTAAGCCCCCAAGTTTGTGGTCATTTTTCACAGCAGCCGGAGGAAGCGAACACACTCCCACCACCTGGATCCTCAGTGTATGTCTTCTCACTGCAATCCTCCTGCAGCGCTTCAGGACAGGAGGGGATGCTGGGAGGTAAAATGGGTGGAAGCCGTGCCCCTATTTCTGCTTCAAATGAAGGAGAATTGATTTTCAATGTGGGCTCCTAGTAAGATTACAATGACGAAAAGCAGGATTCTTCTGAAATGGGGGGAGAGTGCAGCCTGAAAGAGAGACAGCTGACATTTGTGTCTAATACATGGCGAACTCTTGGATCAGCGCCTGCACCCAGAGAACATTGTCAAATGAAGTCATGGTAGTGGTGGTGGTTATATCTGCTCTGGTCCCTTCATTTTACTGATGACACACAACCCTTCAGTGCACTTAAATGCCTTGCCCCACGGCATCAGCCCTTGGCAGCGGAACCAGTATTAGGACCCAGGTTTTTATAATCTTAGGGTCTGCTGCAACCCACACCCTGGATCTAACCCCAAATAGTAAATGTCACCAGCTGACTGTGTGTTTCATTAAATAAATAAACCTGCTGCGTAAGGGCTGTGTTTATTGGATGCCTTTTATTGGCAGAGCCATTTCCAAGTTCCAAGGAGAGCTGACCACTCTGGAGCTCCCTGCACCGCCCGATACGTTCATAGGCCACAGTGCCAAGGAGTGGTTTTATATCAGAAAAGGAGAGCTGCTTCTGGCCCCCTCCCCCGCTGCACCTGACAGCTGGAGAGGTGGATGCTTCTCCGCCTGTGAGCAGATTGTCATGGGGATGGCAGGGCGGGCCCGGGCAATAGGGCAGGGATGGTGAAGCAGTAGCAGAAGCAGCTGCTGGCTCATTAAGGACACCAGGGTGAAATCTGGGCCACACCAGGCCCAGCCATATGCTCAAATGCAAACCACAGCTGCTTGCCTATGAATCGCTCCTCTAAACAGGGGACTTCTCTTGTTGCTCAGTCACTTGCTTTGATGTCCTCCTGAGGAGGTGTCCTGTTGGCCAAGAATCAGGTAAAAGGAGTAGGATTTTCAGTCTAGCCAGAACTTTCCTGTCATTGCACTGCAGGAGAAGGAGGGGGGCGAGAAACAGCAGATGAACAAGAAGACGAAGCCCTTCGTCATTCTACTCCCCAGAGCTCTCACTGTTTTTACCTAAGAGAGGCATTGCCCCTTTTCTAAGTAAGGATCCTCATCGGGGCATTCAAGGTCCTCAACTGTCTTGTCCTTACTCACCCCTCCAAGGTTTCTTTCTATTCTTCCACTCGTGACAAAATGGGTTCCACCTTGGCCCCCAAATACGCCATTCCTTAGAACAAAAGCACCATGAGGGAAGCAACTTTGACCCTCTTTTCAATGCTGTGTCCCCAGTTCCCACGTGCCTGGCACATGGTGGGCCTCAGAAATATCCGGGAAGGAATGAATATCCCTCATTCAATAAATGCCAGATACTAAACACAGTGCAAGGTATTTACTGGCGCAAGAACGTAGCCACATTTCTAAACCTCCTTGTGTCTAAATCTAATTTACAGGATGTCCATAAGTCTGGAAACCTAGACAAAGATACAAAATGCCATCAAGGACATCTTCAACCTATCAAAATGTAAAATAATAATACCCACACTTCCAGACTTTAAAAACACTGTTAAAATTGGGTTGGTGTGGAAATCAAATGAGATAACATGTATAAAGCATTTACCTCCATCACTGACACAGAGTATATCTCAGTAGCTGTTAGTCATTTATTACTATGTTGCTATTGTTACAAAGATTAATGAAATAGTAATCAATGCAGAAGACAAACAAGTAAATAATTATAGTCCAAAATGAGAGCTGCAATTACAAAAGTATGGATAAAGCCCTCTGTGGTCCCAGAGACTCTATCTTAAAAATGTATCTAGAACCAAAATGTTCTCATACCATCTCCACCAAGTACCATTCTAGTCGAAGCACCCTCATTTCTCACTTAGACTGCTTCAGTTGCTTCCAAACTCTTCTCTCTGCCCTCATTTTTTCCCTCCCCACCCCTCCTCACCCCCCAGTCTATTCTCAACACAGCAGCCATGGATCCTGTTAGAACTTGTCAGCTTATGTCATGCCCCTATTCAAAACTCTCCCGTGACTCTCCATCTCTCCCCAAGTAAAAGCCAGAATTGCTGTCACTTCCTTCCTGGGATAGTTAATTTTATGTCAATTTAATTGGGGCACGGGGTGCCAAGACATTTGGTGAAACATTTTTCTGGGTGTGTCTGTGAGGGTTTTTCTGGACTGAGTAAAGCACATTGCCATCACCAATATGGGTGGGCCTTGTCCAACCAATTGAAGACCCAAATAGAACAAAAAGGCTGAGTAAGAGGAAACGCCTCTCTCGAGTAATTTGAGCTGGGACATCAGTCTTTTCCTGTCTTCAGACTCAAACTGAAATGTGACTCTTCTTGGGTCTCAGGCCTGCTGGCTTTTGGACTAGAGATATAGATTAAAGATGATATAGGAGAGAGAGAAAGAGACAGAGAGAGAGAGATCTTATTGGTTCTTTTTCTCTGGAGAACATGGCCTAATACACCTACAAGCTATGGGTGATCTGCCACCAACCCCAAGCACGCACCCCCTCCTCCCCTCCGCCCTGCCACGGCAACACTATTGCTTCTTTGCTTTTAACTCTTTGCATTTTCTCCTCCCTCTCTTGGTTCCAACCAGGTTGGTCTCCTCGTTGTTCCCCAAATATGAGAAGCCCAGTTAAGCTTACAGACTTCGGTGTTCCCCATGTCCCCTGCCTAGAATGCTCTTCCCTCCAGTATCTAAGTGCCTCAAACTTTACTTCTCTCTATCTCTATCCAAATGTTATATGACTATGAAGCTTTCCCAAACTTACTTATGAAATAGTGTGCACACACACACACTTTTCATTTTATTTTCCTTAAATTGTTTTAATTTTTGTAACAATTATCATCACCTAACATACCACATGCTTACTTGTTTGTTTGTTGAATGCCTATTTATCTGTCTCTTCCAATTAGAATATAAATTCCTTGAGAGTAGGAACTTTTCTTGTTCACTGCTGTATGCCTAACACCTAGACAGGTACCTAGTACAAGTTCCTAATAGTGCTCTTCGTCCATTTGTTCATTGAATTAATGAATACATTAAAATTTTAAGTTTGATTTTAAAAGGAGAGAAAGGTATCATAGATAGGTGGCAATTATACAGACAATCAGAAAAGACTATGGTTTTGCTGAGTGTGAGTTAAGAATTAGGCAGCATAAAATTCAGTGTTTTGCCCTCCAACAAGGACCTGGAAGACAGACACTCCATACTGCTGATTAAGGGCTGATCTTTACGCTTTAACAGCCAGCAGAGCAGACAGAATGTTTGACATCCTTGCCTATAAATTAAGGAGCCCAACCAGGATAATAAGCTTGAGATGAGTTGAGTGAGTAGCCCATGCAAGGCCAAGACTTTCCTCAGAAAACAGCTCTGGGCCTGCTCCAACACTGAGATAAATTGGAGACAGAGGCCCTAAAGTTCAATGCCAATGAGAATAGCTGCAATATATTTAGCTGGAAATAGTGCACCAAAGCCATAAAATCTCAATAAAGAAATCAAACATAGAGGGTCTAGTTTTAAGCAATGTGACAATCCTGGTAAAATCTCCAAGAGAAGTGAGTGGGGAAATATTGCCCCTAGTAAGTAAATGAGTTGTCTTGTAATAAATAGTTGTCAGAAGAAATAAGTTAAGAAGGCCAAAGTTGTAATATACATCACGGTCAGAAAGAAAAAAACAGAGGATGGAACTAGAGCAAGCTGGCTCTGATCTGCAAGAGAGCAATAACCAAATGGGAGACCAGTGCTTGCTAATTGCCCTCACCAATGAAATGGGGTATTAACCACAAGAGTCAAATGAGGTGAAGTTTACAAAAGTGACATAAAGAATTGTAGGCCCTACGTAAGTGCAAAACAACAGTAGACTAACAGAAATAATTTTGTTTTGTTTTTAATTTTTTTCAATTACAGTTTACATTCAATATTATTTTGTATTCATTTTAGGTGTACAGCATAGTAGTTAGACAATCATACGAAGTGTTCCCCCTGATATATTCAGTACCCAACTGGCACCATACATAGTTATTACAATATTACTGACTATATTTCCTATGCGGTACTTTACATCCTCGTGACTATTTTGTAACCACCAATGTGTACTTTTCAATACCTGGGGACTTTTTTCACCCAGTCCCCCAACATCCCCTCCTTTCTGGCAACCATCAGTCTGTTCTCTGCATCTATGAGTCTGTTTCTATTTTGTTTATTTATTTAGACTCCACATATTAGTGACATCATATGGTATTTGTCTTTCTCTGACTGACTTATTTCACTGAGCATAACACCCTCTAGGACATCCATGGGACACAGTGAAAGCAGTCCTAAGAAGGAAATTAATAGCATTACAGACAGGCCTACCTCAATAAACAAGAAAAATCTCAAATAAACAATCTAACCTTACATTTATAGGAACTAGGAAAAAAACAACAACAAACAAAGCCCAACGTGAGTAGAAGAAAGGAAATAAAAAAAAATAAGAGCAGAACTAAAAATAAAAATAGAATCTAAAAAAAAAAATACAAAAAAATCAATGAAACCAAGAACTGGTTCTTTGAAAAGATAAACAAGATTAATAAGCCTTTAATCAGACTCATCAAGAAAAAAAGAGAGAGGGTCCAAATAAATAAGATCAGAAATGAGAGAGAATTAACAACTGACACCACAGAAATACAAAGATATAGTATAAGAAAATGTTAGGACAACTATATGCCAACAAACTTGGCAATCTGAAAGAAAAGGATTTTTAAATAAGATGTTCCATGGATGTAAGTTAGATGGACTAGGGTTCTGAATGGTTAACTATATTTGGGAAACAAGCCTGACTTCATTAATGCTGTACTCAGGACACAACTTGCACCCCTCAGCCATGAAAAATCTTTCTTCCTTCCTGTCTCTCCTGCCCATCCCAGTCTTGTTACAATCAGCATCACACCATCAAGCTGGACATGGATAATAAGACCTTGCCTCTTTGACAAACCATTATTTAGAGCCTCATTGGCAGTTTAATCAGCTGTTACTGATTATAAAAGTCACATATGTTTGAAATGGCATGTGTTTGTTATTCATCCAAGCATTGTGTTTAACAAAGAAAAGATTGGTGACAGTTTAAGTGTTAAACAACTTGGGATACCTCAAAAAAAATGGAATTCTATGCAACAATTCCTAAACTCTAAGAAGCTCTTTATATACTGGCACCACTGCTAAGATATATGAAGTTTAAAAAAAGAAACAAAATGGTGTTTATATAGGACTAGAGGCCCAATGTACAAAATTCGTGCAGGAGTAGGCCTTCCTTCCCCTGGCTGCTGGCCCCGGCTTCCCTCTGGCACCCGGGACCCAGGCTTCCCTTGCAGCCCTGGCTTCATCGGAAAGGTCATCCAGAAGGACATCCAGTCTAATTAGCATATTATGCTTTTATTATTATAGATGCTACTATTTATTAAAAGGGGAGAGGAAAGGGAGATACATGTGTGGAGGTTTTTACTTGGATTGCATAAACTATCTCTGAAAATAAACTTATGAAACTGATAATATTGTTGCCTCCAGAGATAAGAACTAGGCAATTGATGAATGAGTGAATGATTGGATGAATGAATGAGAGATGGAAGTGGGCAATAGGCTGTTCACTACATATCCTTTTGAATTTTGTCTCACATGAAAGCATTTCTTTAAAAATTAAATTAAAAATAAAAGAACAACATAAATTACATTAAACATGCTCACTGAAGAAAAACTTCAAAATACAGCAGAGTATAAAAAGAAAATAAGTATTACTTCATAGTCTTATAGCTAGAAATGATCATTATTAATGCATGATATATTTCTTTCCAGTTGTTTTTCTTTCATATTTTACATAACTGAGATTGCATGGCCTATGGATTTTTATGTCCTACTCTAACAAAATATCCTCAGCTTTTTCCCATATCACTCAAATGTTAACAGAAGGATTATTTCAATGAATGATTCCTACTCCATCATATGAATGCACCATGATTTAACTAGTACCCTTGAACATTTAAGCAGTTTCCAATATTTTTGTAATAATTTTTAGACACTGATCTCTCTGTGTGTCTCTGATTATATCCATAAGCTGAATTCCTAAAGAGAGACTTACTATGATTTTTTTCTGTTTCTTTTTTTAAAATATATTTTTATTGATTTCAGAGAGGAAGGGAGAGGGAAAGAGAGATAGAAACATCAATGATAAAAGAGAGTCATTAATTGGCTGCCTCCTGCACACCCTCAACTGGGGATCAAGGCTACAATCCAGGCATGTGCCCTGACTGGAATAAAACTGTGAGCTCCTGGTTCATAGGTTGATGCTCAACCACTGAGCCACGCCAGCTAGGCATCAGTTTCTTGACACAGATTGCAAGTCTCTCTAGAAATCTTGTACCAATTTATGCTCCTGTCAGCTGTGTCTGAGAGCACCCCTTATACTTTAACCCAGGGCTGCTTTGATGTCAGCCTTGGGTGCCAGAGCTCTAGCCGTTCCCTAGCTGTGGATCAGAAACCAGTAAATAGGACAGTCCCGCTGAGAGCCTGCAGGCATAAATTAGACAAGTTTGCTGATTGCTTTATAAAAGCATATTTTCTGAATTCCTGAAAAAGGTATCTAGAACTGGTAGGTATTAAAGCACCATTATCTTGAAGAATAACATGTTCCAAGTAGTCTTTGTCCTTGCTGAGAGAAAACTCTATTTCACCAAGCAACTTTACTTAGAGTCAAGAACTCCAGGCTTTGAATGGAGCCACATAACTGGGCTCCAGGTGAACATCAAGAGTACATGAACTTCAAGTGGGTTTGAGAAGCAAGACCCTGGAGTGAACACGGCTACATAAATAAGTAGCCTTCCCCTGCTTCTCCTCATTGTCTCCCCCGCAACCCCAGAAAGCACAAAAAAGCAAAAAGAGAGTTATGAACTGCACAAACTGGTTTCCATAGAATTGTAGATGGGTATAACCCAGATGCCAAAGTGCATGTAAGGACCCCCTTAAATTGGCTGAGATTAGACTGGGATCCAGTTGGGGGAAGTGAAGAGTAGAAGCAATGAGGATGACAGGACAGCCCAGCAGGGACACATTTCAGAAAGTACTACCTAAATGACATGATCTGAAGGAGAGGGCTTGTTCTGAAGAGTGAAATCTACATCCCATGTTTTACAGGCACTGGTGAACAGAAACGGGGACTTGGGCTCTCTGGGGCAATTGGCTCACAGCGGCAGAGAGTAGGCAAGAGGCACAGGGAACCACAGGCTGGGCCAGTCTGTCTCTGTCAATGAGCTGGTTCAGAAAACCCAATCCATTCCATGGCGAATAACAACTGAGCCTTATTATTATTATTATTATTATTATTATTATTATTATCATCATCATTATTCATTGCTAGAATAAGAATAGTATATATAATAGCACATAGATCATAGTAGCAACATCAACAAAGTAATATAGATAACTGGTTCAACACCAACAAAGAGATTTTATAAGATAAAATATAGGCAAAAGGCAGAAAAGTTATCAATTTCCAAATTTCCCAATGAAATGTGACTGGTGAAACTCAGGAAAGAAGCAGAAAAAAAAGAAAAACCAAAGAAGACATCACAAAAAAGAAAACAAAATATGAAAGTACCGAAGGGAAACAGACACTGTAGAAACAGAAAAAGGGGGTAGAGACAGATATGCAAAACTTGAATGAAAGGAGTTACAGAACGTGAGAGATACAATTACAGATGCAAAAGACAAGCAAAGGAGATCCAGTATTACACTCTATTAACATATAAAAAATAAAGTGAACCAGAACAATGAAGTCAAACAAATATTTAACAATTCAATTTTTTTAAAGTCTCCTAAAATGAAACATTTGACTCTACGTATCGAAAAGGAATCCCATGGTCATGGAAGCAGACCCAGAATAGTCAACACTGAGACATCTCCGGGCAAAACTGTTGGACTTTCAAGATAAAGAATCCTTTCATCTGGCATTTAAAAGTTCAATTGCAAAAGAAAGAGATCAGACTGACTGCAGATTTCTCCACAGCAACATTCAACACTTGAAGACACTGGAGAAATGCCTAAAAATCCACACGGATTCAACGTCTGGGCCAAGAATTTTCTATTTATCCAAATTAGCCTCCAAGAATAATGACTATGGACAAACAGTTTGAAACCTGCAAAAACTCAGATTGCTGTCCCACAGTCTTTTTTGAGGAAATGTCTAGAGGATAAATTACAGCCATGTGAGGAATGCCTGGGACTCTAGAGCAAAAGAAGGGGAATAAATACCTGCACCTTAGAGCAAACAATGAAGCATATACTCAGATATGGATGGCAGAAAAGAATGCAAGTGTTATATGCCCTGACAATCTAGAATTGATACAGGTAACAAAAAAAGTGGACAAGAGAAGACAAAGAAGGAAGGAGATGGAGTAATTCTGCTGTTTGCCTAATCTGTAGCAGATAGGAGTCAGAGAATGTTATTTAAAGCTGATAAATCAAGTAATTGAGGTGCATGAGAAGTAATAAAAGCCTATTGACCATTCAAATATAAACTGTGAGGGAGATATTATTGACTCAACTTGGGAAACTAAGGAAAAGTAAGGAAGGACAAAAGAACAGGAAACTTATTACGTTTAGAAGTGTTCATACTAGGAGACCATTAGATACTGTGTGAAAAAAATAGGAACTAAGAGAATTATATAAAGCCAAAATTAATTTTATGAAGGTAACAACTAGAACAAAAATACCAACTCTCTTAAATATCAGAACTAAACACATGTGTGTGTGTGCACACACGCACACACACACACACACAGCAAAGATCACAGAGTAAATACTTAAAAGGAAACAACTATAAAAAGTGTAGAGGCCTGGCTGGGTATTTCAGTGGTTAGAGAGTGGTCCCAATAGGCCAAGGTTGATCCCTGGTCAGGACACATACAAGAGTCAACCAACGAATGCATAAATAAGTGAAACAACAAATTAATGTTTCTCTCTCTCTCTCTCTCTCTCTCTAAAAATCAATCAACCAATAACAATTGGTTGAGGGGACTGGCACCACCATCTGTGGCTGTGGGCACCACCATCTTTGAGGGCGGGGCATCAATTAGCATATTCCCTATATAAAAACCTATATGTGTGATAGTTGTTAACTAGATTTATTGTGGTGATCATTTCACAATACATACAAATATCAAATCATTATGTTGCACATTGAAACTAATATAATGTTAAATGTCAATTATATCTCAGTTTAAAAATATTTTTTAAATAAATTTTAAAGTAATAATAATATAAAAAACTAAACCCAAGCATATATATAAGTATGTAAGTGAGCCTCAATCAATAGGTAAAGTAAATGTTTTTCAAATTATATCACAAAGAAAACCTACACTCTATGCTATAAAGAAGCATATGTAAAACAATGCAATTAAAAAAATAAGACTGGAGAAAGGTATACTAATAAGATGCAAACAAAATGATATTAATATTAGACAAGGTGGAATTATATTTGCATATAATTTCTGAAAGGAGATACATGAAACTAGTAATAGTGGTGAGTTGTATGTGGTAGAGGTGGGGGATGGGTGGGAAGTGAGCCAGTGGGACTGCGGGAAGGAGGGAGGGACTCTTCACTGCAAACTTCATACATATACACAGCCACAGAGAGGTGTATGTGTATGAGTCTGACTGCATCACCCATTTATTCAAAACACACAAAACCTTGCGTGCAAAGGGCCCTAAGTCATAGTTTCTATCTAGGACAAGTAGTCTTTTACAGCCTCTTCATAAAAGTAAAATTTCCTTCCCTTGTCCTTCAGTTTAACTGAAAACATAACAGACCTGTTTTGCTTATAAATGATCCCCCCTTCACACAATGAATGTGGGCCCAATTAAACAACCCATAGCAAAAAAAAAGCCTATCGCCTTTTTTCTTTTGTATGGAAAGTCATTAGAAAGTCAGGTCTTTTTCTAGAAGATACTAGACCTGAGCTGTCTGTGTGGCTAGCTCAAATTGCAATTTGCTGCAAGTGTAAACTACACACCAAAGTGCAGACTGTGAATGGAAAAAAGAGTGTAAACTATCTCATTCATGTTTAATATTGATTACAAATTAATATTGGGGTAAATAAGTATGCCATTCAAGTGAATTTCAACTGTATCTTTTTACATTTGTAACAAGGCTGCTGGGACATTTAAAATTACATATGTGGTTCACATTATATTTCTACCAGACTGCTCTGCTCTAGGTGGTTAGAAACATAAGCGGACGGGCTAGATGAGATTTTGCTGCAATAACAAGCAACCCTAAAAAGCTCCCTGACTAACCACAACAATGTTTCTGTCTCAGTCACAATAGGTGAGCAGCGAGGACCAGCCAGGGAACCTGTTTCTGCAGTCAGCAACACTGCTGGGCACTGGAGACTTCCTCCAGCACATGCTCACAGTCACTGCAGCGCTGGAAGGGAACATGAACCTCGCATCTGCCCTAACATTTCCTCTCGGAAGTGACACACATAATCTGTGCCACATTTTCCTGGTCAAAGCAAATCGCATGGCGATGCCTAATTTCACAAGGGGATTGGGAGGTTTTGAGGGGGGAGGGTAATCCTCCTCCATGCCCAGAAGAAGACAGAAATATTTAATGAACCACAGCG
This sequence comes from Plecotus auritus, assembly GCF_963455305.1. Classification (NCBI taxonomy): domain Eukaryota; kingdom Metazoa; phylum Chordata; class Mammalia; order Chiroptera; family Vespertilionidae; genus Plecotus; species Plecotus auritus. Next base: position 88,730,806 of record NC_137774.1, on the reverse strand, counting down.
ACCATGACATCTCACTTTATGTCCTATACAAGGCTCAAGTCTGTGTCTGCACAGCCCTACATATTGATTCCAAATGACTTGATATTAACTTTTGTTTGAATCTATGTAGAGTTGACTTGCAGCCAAAAGGAAAACAGTTTCAGGGAACACGCAATTGAGTGAAGCCCTGCCAGGTCATCTCAGAGGCCCTGCTGACACTGCCAGTGGCTGGGTTGTCCACTTCACCAGAAGGAGGCCCATACGCAACGGCCGGTTTTTACAAGAATTTATACTGAGCCAAATATCACTTTGTGCTTTGTACCTTAATTCAGGGCTGCACAGTATATATTCCATCAATCTTTCACCAAATAGCTTTCAAATCTGTAAAGACGTTTAGCAGTTCTGCTGTTCCTCATGTAAAATGGTGCTGTATCTCCTTGCTACCGTGGTCTTGCAGTAGATAGCTGTGTGGTTCACAATTATACAGGATCCCCTTCCCAGAAAGGAAAGTGTGCATTCAAGTTCACTGCCATGGGACTTGCCTGAGCTTGACCATGTCACATCCAAACAGAAATTTTAAATGAGATTGCAAGGGTCGGCTCAGACCACTTGATCTTGCCCTCTGGCAAAAGTGTGGGCATGTCCCACTTCGGAGCTACTCCGTCAGCCTGGGACCCAGAGTGATGAGATATATGGAGCAGAGACCGACAGGACCCCCCGCAGTCCACCTAAAACATGAGCAAGAAATGACTGTTACTGTAAGCCACTGAGATTAAAGGTTTTTGGTGTGTGGGAAAAGCTGGCCAATACAAAAGTGGCAATTTTAGGAAAAGTTGAATGTTTCCTATCTGTCCCTCTATCAATAGATTTTCTCCACAGGATACTTTGTAGTACAATACTTGATTTCATTTCTTTCTTTTATGAACACTTATATAGCAGTTACTATATGCCAAGAACTATTCCAAGTGCTTTATAAAAATTAACTTACTTCATCATCATAAAACCCTCTCAGATAGGTTTCCTTATTATCTCTATTTCACAGATGAGGGAACTGAGGCAGAGAGAGGTCAAGATCACATAGCAGGTAAGCAGTAGAGTCAAAGTTCACCCCAGATAGGCTGTCCTGAGAGTCCCTGTCCTTAACCACTATGCTATGCAATTATAACCATTCATATTTATTGAGTTAATTTTTACTAAGCACATTCAGTCTTATTTCTCACTAGGGGCCCAGTGCACAAATTCGTGCACCTTGAAAGGAACTGTGGGCCGCGAGGCTGTGGTGGGCACAGGGGCTGGTCTCGGCCCATATTCCGCACCCCCATCCAGCTCCACCCACCATGGTCCCTGGTCCCCTGTCTGCCTGCAGCCCTGCTCCCACCACTGCCATGCCCACATGCTGACGGCGCCAGCCCCGCTCGCACCCGACAGCACGGAGCAATTGGAGCCGGCGCCATCAGCAGATGTGAGTGGCAGCTGCGGCCCTGATTACCCCTCAGGAGCAGGGGGAGGTGGAGCGATCAGGGCCAGCAGCCACCACTCGCACCCTCTGATGGCACCGAGCAATCGGGACTGGCACTGGGCACCGGCTGCAGGTGTGAGCAGGGCTTGCGCCAGCAGTGGGTGCAAGCAGTGGCTCCGGTGCCAGCAGCGGGTACAAGCGGGGCCATCGCCGGCAGCAGGTGCGAGAGGCAGCTGCTGGCACCAATCACCCCTCAGGAGCAGGGGGAGGCGGAAAAGCCCTGAGGGGTGATCAGGGCCAGCAGCCGCCACTCACACTTGCTGACAGCGCCCAGCGATCAGGGCCGGTGCTGGGCACCAGCAGCGGGTGCGAGCAGGGCTGGCACCAGCAGCAGGTGCAAGTGCCAGGTGGGACCACAGTGCGCAGAAGCAAAGAATTTTCAGTAACCACCAGAGGCTCACCCCGATGACAGCAACCGGTGCCACACCTTGGTCTGGCTCCCCCGCTCACCTGCTCCACCATCCCTCCGTGGCCAATGCCTGCTATGTTCCATGCTCTGCCGCCTGCTGCCGACACCCACCATGTTCCGCGCGTGCCCCCTGGTGGTCAGTGAACGTCATAGCGCCTGGTTGTTCGGTTGTTCTGCTGTTCGGTCTATTTGCATATTAGGGTTTTATATATATAGATAATAAATACAGGAAGTGGGAGGACCTGAGACTCAGAGATGCAAACTGACTCAAGGTTACACAGTGAGCCTGATGGCAGCAAAATTCATGCTTTATAAAGAAAAAGAAAAAAACTCCAAATACTGATATAGTCATCAGTTTAAGTCTTTCTGTTCAAATCAATTGAATTGGACCACCGAAACATTTCCAAGAGTTCTCTCTATGCTGATCACCATCACTAGCATTAATAAACGTTGGGGAAGACCTTGTGCTAGGTAGATGCCCTTGCCCCAATTAAGACTGAAGAAATAAATAGCTTACTCTAATTAGGTCGAGATGGGGTAAAAGATGAAATAAGTAAACACCGCAGTGGACAGGGGAGCACTCGGGTCAGCTCTCACTTGGCGACTATAGTTTTCACAAGATTGCATAGCAGCCAGCTGCCCCGGGAACAGAAAACACAATATTCCTGTCCTCCTTCTGTTTCATTATCACCAGGGACGGTGTTGGCATTAAAGGAGCAGTGTGAAATGGACAATTCTCACATCTTCCACATTTCTCAACAATGTCGGTCCCTGCTGTTGCCATGGCTGCCGTGGATGCTGCTGCCCCTGATTCTCACACCAAGAAGAGTATTAGACATGGATCAGCAGGGAAGCACATGCAAACAGGCACGTGCGTGCGCGCGCACACACACATACACACACACACACACTCCCTACAACCCTTTCTCTACTTCCAAGTAATGTCAGGGAATATGAAAAAAGGGAAAGAGGCAGCAAGTTGAAAGCCTTCAGAAGTGCATGGGAGTCTTCTTGCAGCACCAGGTGACATGCCAACAGGCCTCGTGCCATCCTGCTTCTCCAGCCCTTCCCTGCACCGTCAGACAGACCTCGTTCGGAAGGGGTGGTATGAGGGCCTTCAAGGCCTTGTCTGGTACACCAGACTCCTGCAGGGAAGGAGCAGCCGGTGCGAATGAGGCCCTGCCCTCAGCCCTGCCCAAACAGCTCTCCTAGAGCCACCCGGTTCCAGGTACAGGGCCAGCCCTACTAAACCTCTGGGCCACACTTGCCTTTAATTAGAGAGAATGAAGGAGCTGGACCTCCATACTCAGCATTCAGACTTCAGGTATTTCTGTTCTGATTATGTGGCCTCATTCTCAAAACTGAGCTTCTTCCCCACTTGTACCAGTCAGGGTTCTCCAGGGAAACAGAACCAACAGGAAACACACACACACACACACACACACACACACACACACACACACACACACACACGGTTTATTATGAGGAGTTGTCTCACATGATTATGGAGGTGAAGACCCAGGGAAACCAGTGGTATCATTCTAGTCTGAGTCCAAAGGCCTGAGAACCAGGAACTGATGGTGTACGTACCAGTCCAAGGGCAGGAGAAGACCCATGTCCTAGCTCAGCAGGCAGGCAAGAAGCAAAAGGAATTTCCTCTTCTTAGCCACCTCAGTGCTTCAATAGGTTACCTTCCCTTTGACCTTTGGCCTCATTCTTTCCTTCCTTCTGTATTGCCAAAAGAGTCAAAAGGCTGGGAAGGCAACAAGTGAGAGGGGGAAAATTAGGCGCCCCCCCCCCCCCCCGCTCCGCTTGGGAGGGAATTATTGGTCCTCAGATATTGGCTGATGTGGGGTGATGGTTCTGACCTACCTGCCATGTGTGAACATTTTGATGTGCTTTCCATATTATTTGGGGCCAATGTTTCCCCAGCCCCATTTTCTTGTTTCCACGTATATGTTTCCATTCTGCCCTGGCTGACAGCTATATTAATTATGAAGCAGTGATTCTCAAAAATATGATCCCAAACCAGGAACGTAAGCCTCACCAGAGAACTGGTCAAAACTGCAAATCTCAGGCCCCACGAGGACCCACTGAATCAGAAATCTGGGAGTGGCACCCATCAGCCATCTCTTTTAATGAGGCCTCCAGGTGATTCCAAAGCACTCTCACGTTTGAGTACCCTTGGCTTTAAAGACTAGTTCTCTTGCCCTCTGAACATGACACCTCTTTCCAGCCCTTCATCCATCCCTTTGCTTCCCACAGACCTAATTTGAGAAAGGTGGCATTTAAACACTGCTAAAACTGACATTTTCCCTCACTGCCAGTTCTGTCAAGTACCTGATTGCAATTTTATAGTACTTCACGGCCCAACCCTCAGAAAATACCAATTCAAAATAAGAACAGATTATTTTAAAAGGCTCATTGGCACATTAATGCACTGGCTGGTTCATACTGACTAATTAATCCTTATTTGACCTGAATTAGTGCCTAATCTGTAAAACGATGGAGGTTGCTGGAATGCAGCAAATTCGAGACTATAACACCTAAGGCATGTGAGCATGGATCCGCATCGGGCTGACATGAGGATTAAAGCACTTTTTCAACTGGTACATTATTTGAAGTTGGATTTTCTTCCTCTCTCCTCTCTACCCCCACCTCCTTCAAGAAAAAAAGAAATTACCAGAAGACGTGAGCATATTGTCTCCCCTTCTCCCAAATAAAGGTAAACTGACAGCACTTTCAATGAAAGGCTCTGCATGATTGGAATTAAATGTCAAATACGATTTTCTGTTGGCAATTCAAAGTGTCGGTGTCAAAACCATAACTGACAGTGCGACTGCAGATTAGTATCTGTCTGGATCTTGGCGTCACACTGTGGGAAGGTTTATGATTTAGTAGATTAACACAGCTCTCTTCACGCTACCACTTAAGAGATAATTTGTTCGAGCAGAAGCCGATTAGATTACAGCTGCCCAGGAGCAGGGAGCCCCCTCCCCTGAAGTCCTGTCAGGCGTTTGATGGCACACCCTGCCCCCTGTGGGGGTCTGCCATCATTACGGGTGACAGGCAGCAGAGGTGAGCGGGCCACAGCTGCAGGCAGCCGGGCTGTCAGTGGCCACCAGTGATGTTGGTGACATCTGGGGGAAAATGGAGTTCCTATTGATCCAACCCATATGAAATGGCCTTCTAGCTTGGAGATTTGATTTATTTAGTTTCTGCTTCTCACATGGGATGGAGGGAGGAGGGGGACTTCCTGGCAAGTCATTGAATCATGCACTCTACCACTAGGTTTCATCTAGCTCTAAAACAAATAAATAAATAAAAATGTGGGCAATCGGGGCTCAGAGAGGTTAGGGGACTTGCCCAAGCTCAGACCTTGGGAAGAGCAGGAGGAATAGTTCATATTGCTTGATACTCACAAAGTGACAGACACTTCTTAGGCACTTAGAGTTCCAATGTCTTGTATAATATTCACAAAGACATTGCTGCTATTATGGGGCAAAGGTATAAGGGTATAAGGGTATAAGACTAGGCTAAGGGTATAAGGACTTGTGTAAGCCACAACAAGTCCATGGCTGAGATGTCTGTGGGGTATCCCTAGAGTAAATATTCTAACTGGGGAGGGGATAAAAGGCCTTTGAAAATTGTGCTTTTATCTTACACACATGCCATTCTGCTGAGTGACAGCCCATAGAACCCAGATAATAAAATAAATAAAATGGATGCTCTGAGTCTTGACCAGCCATAAATTGTAACGGGTCCTCAGTACGCCTGATTTAAGAGTTTCATCTTACAGAGACTGTGTTTGTTCTTTTTTTTTTTCCCCTCTCGTCCCCACTTCTGGGGAAGAAGAAGAAACAGTGAAAGCAGTCAGTTCAATGCAGCATTTCTATTATCCAACAATGCCAGGATGTGACAGAATAGGAGACCCACAAGATAATGTTCAGACTCCAGTTTTAGAATGTTTACTCTCTTCTGGGTGAACTCTGACATCCAAATGCATTAATGCGGTGCCATTTTCAACTCTCATGCCAATCTCTATCCTTGTATGTATCAGAATTTTAATGCCTGCTTCCCTGTTTGAATTATGGTAATTTATTGTAATAGTGTATTTTGACCTTTTCAGTATTTTGTATTTTTATTGGATAGCTGTTTCACCTCTTCCCTGGAGGGTAAGCCAGGCTGGAAATGAGAGAGAATGGTAAGACCAACCAATCAAAATACAGAATAGTAAAAAGGTCAACACACAAGAGCAAACTACTAATTTGGAAAACACACAAATGCGAAAAGAATGAAAGTTCCAAACAGCATGGTGACCAGAACAAGAATAAGTGGACACAAGAAGGCTAGGGGGGTCCTCTCCACCCACAGCACAACAGTTAGTTCAACCACTGACTGTAAAGTAGCCCATCATCAGAAACCAAAGGGTGGTAGGAAATCAGTGTAAATGCCAAAGGGTGTAAACCAGTGGTTATGCCGCGACCCTTTAATATAGTTCCTCATGTTGTGGTGACCCCCAACCATAAAATTATTTTCATTGCTACTTCATAACTGTAATTTTGCTACTGTTATGAATTGTAATGTAAATATCTGTGTTTTCCGATGGTCTTAGGCGACCCTGCTGCTGTAGAGCCTAAGACCATTGGAAAACACAGATATTTACATTACCATTCATTAACAGTAGCAAAATTACAGTTATGAAGTAGCAACAAAAATAATTTTATGGTTGGGGGTCACCACAACATGAGGAACTGTATTGAAGGGTCGCGGCATTAAAAAGGTTGAGAACCACTGGAAACTGTACCATTCCTGTTCCTACCTGGTCAATGCAAATGGTAAATAGAGGTAATGGGGTTGAAAGGTCCCAGCCCAGAGATGCCAGGACACCTTTCAATATGATCTTCAATAACCAGAGGATGCACCAAGGATAATATGTTCAACCTTCCACCTGCAGGCTGAGTCATGTCTCAGGAGTCTGAAACCGATGCTCATCCAATTCTTTTTTCAAACTCTCCAAGGAGTGATATCCCCAAACCTCCCCAATTGACTCTTTCTAGTTTAACTATATCAATTAAAGCATAATGATGAGTATATATTGACGGTCAAGATGAAGAGAATCATAAAAATCCAAAGCATACTAATTCAAGTGGACTTTTGGGTCTAGTCTACTGAAGGTTATGGTCATCAAGTAACTGGAAGGCACACGGAACCTTGGCACAGCTCTTCACCCACTGACACTTACACTGCACTGGTCGTTGGCAACACAGTAGGTTCTCTATATCCCAGGATGATTGGCACCTGAAAAGAGCCACTTAAAGGAATCCATGTGAGACAAGGACCAAAATCTCTCTGTGAAAAGTGAAGAGATTTTGACTGCAACTCATCTTGAAAAATAAAATGAAAATTTAAGAGGAGATTATTTTGTTTAATATTTAATAAAATGCAGGTTAAAATTCTAAGCATAGTCTTAAAATAAAAAAGACTTAAGGGTTGACTGGGAAGTCCGAGCACCACAGTCATGAAAAGCCTAACTTTTACAAAATATTCAGAGGACCTAAGATAAGGGCCCCTCTAAATCCTTTCACATTCCAGTGTTTTCTGCTTTAATATCTTGATTCTTGTTTTCTCTTATTCAATTGGTTTATTTCTGATTATCTAACTGTCACTTGTAGGTCCTTACTTTTTGGTAGAGTTGAGAGCAACATGAGCCATCCTACCATGTCACTTTCATCAACTTCCTAAAATCCTGTGTTGTTTACAAAATTAGCCATTTCTATTTGCTTTTGATTTACACTGTACTGCCAAAACACCTGAAAATAACCTACAAACTGTCCAAATATCGACACCATGCAGGTTTTGTGTTAAACAATTATGTTTGAGCAGGGTTGGATTTTTAAAGTCTGCTAGTGAATATCTGACCACTTTTAATTCCCTATGTAACTATGGGTACTCTAATAATGAAAACTCAAGCATATGGGCCCTAGACTTATTTAAGTGCAAACCAGAATATTTTCAATATAAAACATACCATAGCAGACATAAAAATGATTGCTGAAATATATCCAACTATTCACATTTTCTAGTCTGACTCTCATGAATTGCAGTCTAAGCAAGTTGCATAATAAGATAAGAATTTGGGGCTTAGAAACACTACACAGATTTGCAATGACTGTTCTTTAAGAATATTTAATATATAATATACTCAGATTACACTGTTAAATTAAAAAAAAACGTTTTTAAGAACCATGTAGAAGATGATCCCCATTTTTAAAACACTATGCTTTATTAAACATTTACTGTGTACCACACACTATACTTTGCAATTTATGTGCATTATACTATTTCATTCTCACAGTGGCCCAAAAGAAAGTCATCCATTTCTTCAAGTTACAGTTAATGAAATAAGACAGAAGTTAAGCAAACTTCTAATTAGTGGTAGAAGGGGAACTCAAACCCAGGTCATTCTGACTCCAGACACATATTTCTAACCACACTATTACAATACATTAAAAAGGCATCTAGAAGAATTAAAATACTATGCTAAGACTGTGGATGTTTTTATTCACTTCTTTGTATATTTTTAATATATTTTTATCGATTTCAGAGAGGAAAGGAAAGGGAGAGAAAGATAGAAACATCAATGATGAGAGAGAATCATTGATCGGCTGCCTCCTGCACGCGTCCCACTGAGGATCGAGCCCACAACCCAGATATGTGCCCTGACGGGAAATCAAACTATGACCTCCTGCTTCATAGGTCAATGCTCAACCACTGAGCCATGCCGGCCGGCCGGGCACTGCTTTGTATTTTTATATATTTTTTATATCTGCTAAATTCAAGATGATTGCTTTTATAATCCAATAAAAGAAAACTAATTTTGCAGGAAGTCCAGGTTAGAGATTGGAGATCACCATGTCGCTCGTGGCTAATGGGAGCTGTGTGGAGAAAAAGGGAGGAAAGTGTCTGGCTGAGTTACAGCCGGAGGGAAGACTCCAGCTGGCCGGGAGCTTTCATATGGAATTTTTGGCACATCCTGTAAGTGCTACTGACATGGACACTGCCCACTCGACCTACTGAGGAGCTTAAGAGAAATTACTGTGTATGGGGAGGAAAGAACACTGACCATAGCCAGAGACAAGGACGCCCACCACGTCCCATCTGACTGCCCATTCCCCAGCCTGTGAACCCCACCTTCAGCTCAGTCTTCCCCTTTGCTTTGAGGCTGACTCTATCCCAAGTCAGCACTGAGCATCACAAAATTGCTAATGTTTTCATGATCTCTGGTCCCCAAGAAAAGGCCCTACCTTCCCGCAGATCTCCTGGAGACTGCCGGGACTGTCCCAGCCCACCTGGCCTGCTGAAAGGACCTGTGCTCAGGCTAGAACTAGCTCTGCTGGGCTGCACTCTGCACACAGCCACCCACTCCTTCCTGGGCCTCATTCACACTGAAAACACTCCTTCCTGGGCCTCATTCACACTGAAAACCTGCCTATCTGGGCCGTCCTTGTCACCAGTTGCCATGGCCTTTCACCCAGACTTCCTGCTGTCTGTCAAAGTCTGTTCCCAGATGCTTAACCCAGGCTTTGCACAGTAGCTTATAGGGAACTGAGATACTGATCTCTCAGCTGCCAGGGTAGCAGGTGGACCTTGGACCCTTCCTCTCTGGCCCCAAGCAAGCCAAGTGTGCCCCATAAATATTACCACTCTGTGAATGCCGGGCCTGCAAAGCTTGGGAGCACTGACTTTGAACCACCTTATGGGGTTTCTTAGTCCCCATATACCATCCTCTTCTAGCCTGGTCCATCTTCGACTCATTGAGCTCCTGCTTGGCCTCTTGGTAATTTAAATCATTATAGATATAGTATCATTTGTTCACTGTGTATCAAACACGCTTCCTAATTGCTATATGTTAATAAGGCTTTAGCATGAATAACAAGTTCTCTGGGCCTCTTCTGCTTCACCTGAAAAATGGGGACAGTGGCAATCTCTTTGAGACCCCTTCCAGTGTTCTTGGGAATTCCAGGAAGGAGCACCAGCATTAATGCAGCCACCTCTCAGAACGTGGCTTCGCAGCTTGGCACCTGCACAGAAAAGGAGATCAATTTAGAAACAGAAAAGAACATTTTCTCTAAGATGATGTTTCCAAACCCTTAACCTAAAAACACTGTGAGAATGTCCAGTAGAAGTGGAATAATAGGAGAAAGAATTGGTACTCGGCTGGAGGAAGCAGGTTTGTGACAAAATGGAACCTAAGAGTAATGGGTGGAATTGCAGGAGATGGGCCAGTTAGAAAATCAAGCCAGACAGTGATAAATCAACTTCCAGAGACTTGCCGGCCCAGGGCCAGGCCCAGGCTTAGAAGCATGACTGGGCCTTTCTACAGCTCTAACCAAGGGCTAATGTATAGTACTTACTCAACGAAGATGTTCTAGGGCAGTGGTCGGCAAACTCATTAGTCAACAGAGCGGCAAACGGTGGCTCGCGAGCCGCATGTGGCTCGCGAGCCACGGTTTGCTGACCACTGTTCTAGAGTGAGGGATAGATTTAGTTAGTAACTGTAACATATATTATTTCTTGGAGTTCCCAGTCACCCTATGAGAAAAAAACATTCTTCTTCTTCAATATATGCCTGATTTTTGCAGTCTCTCAGGCTATCATCAACTGGTTCCGCCTATGTCACAAGTTATCCACCTTGAGTTTTACCTACTAGAACTTGGTGCTAGGATCCGTTCCTGCAATGTATACACAGGGGTAACGGGCAGAGCTTGTCATCCTCACACACAAGTGGCTTAACATACCATATTTCCTTTTGCAGGCATTGATACCAGTAAGAACATCAACAAAAATAAGATGAGCCCAGCGGTGTGGCTCAATGGTTGAGTGTTGACCTATGAACCAGGAGGTCACGGTTCAATTCCTGGTCAGGGCACATGTCCGGGTTGCGGGCTCAATCCCCAGTGTGGGGCCTGTAGGAGGCAGCCAATCCATGATTCTCATCATTGATGTTTCTATCTCCCTCTCCCTTCCTCTTTGATATATATATATATATATATATATACACACACACACACACACACACACACACACACACACACACACACATATTTTTTAAAAGGATGAAAATCAAGAGATCTCTCTCTGCTAGTTCACGGAGTCGTCCCTCTTTCTTCCAGGTTAGACCACTTGCGATTATTGTCTCTTTGCCTTGACTCCCTCTGAGTAACAGATCATCAAATCGAGTTTTGCTCTAGGAATTTCTTTTGCTGGCTAATTAATACTTCCAGGTACTGAGCTAGAGGTACTGAGCATGACAGCAAAAGACTTTTTTTTTAATATTACTATAGCCCCTTTCTTCAGTCAGAGCTAAGCATTTGCAAATACCAACTAATTGTTCACTGTAGGTATTTCACTGAATTATAAAATTATAGAAATTTAAAAATCAATAACTATCACATATAGTTACTGTCCTTTCAGAGTTTATGCATTTCCATGAATTAGTCTTAATCCAGTGAATGTCTGAAATAACTACTGACCAACCAAGAACCAGTAGTTTCATATTAGGAGGTTTTAAAACAGTATATGGAAGAAGACCAATAGACTGTCAGAGACCTGGGGGTCCATGACCTTGTACCTTAAATCTCAGTTTCCTCATTTGTAAAATAAGGAAGTTATAAGTCTCTTCAGGGAGCAATATTAGGCTGCCATTCTATGTCGTGTGGGCAACCTGCCCCACAAGCAGGCCTACAACAGAGGGGGGGAAACACACACTTCCTCTCTGCAGTTGGCCCCTGTCTTTCTCTTGCCCCTCTAAAATCGAATGCACCCTTCAGGGCCAATTCTTGTCTTTCTCTCTGAAGATTTATTTGACTCTCTCATCTCATGGTGAACTCATCCTAAATGAACCCTGACACAGCCTTAATAGTCTACATTGGCAGAGAGCGTTCACTGCTGTATATTGTTCTAATTGCTATTTATATCTTGTCTAGAAAACTAAATTGTAAGCGGTTAATGGAAAGAATGTTTCTTATGTTTTCAAAACCCCGATCCCTCAAATAAGGGAATAAACACAGTAGAAAATCAATCCTTTGTTATTTTATTTGTTTATGTTACTAGTAATAAATTATGAAGGGGATCCTTCCCAAAAATTTAGGGATCAGTAACCTCTCATTTATACCATGTCTAACCCAAGACCCGTTTTGTCTCATTCCTTTTGTCTTCTTCCTGAATTCTCCCTCCACTTTCCTCTAAGTGTATTGTCATTGCCTCCATGACGTTCTTCCTTTCTTGAAATTCCTTCTTAAAACATCTATATGCTAATCAATTTGAAAATGAAGGTAAAATTTTTAAATTTTAGAATAATATGAATTACTTAAATTCACTCAAGAAAAATAGAAAACTTGAATGGTCTTATAATCATGAAAGAAATTGATTCTGTAATTGAAATTATTTTCCATAAAGGTAGTCAAGAAAAACATAATTCCGAAATTATATGAACTCTCTCCTAGAGTGTGCAATTTATTACATTAGTGTAACTTCATACCAATATCAGACAAAGATGATATGGAAAATGAAACTTATAGGTCAATTTCTCTCATGAATGTAGGTATCAAAATTGAAAACAACACATTAGCAAAATGAATCCAGCAGTGTCTAAAAAGATTTCTCAATTTCAGCTGTTTCTGGAGAATTTCCCAAATCTGCTCTCAGTCATCATGTGAAATTCAAAATCCCACACCTCTTGTCTTCTTTCAAGGTTTGAACTCCCCAAATCTTGACATCTCAAACTCTATTTCCCCAGAACACTGGTTCAGGTGGCTTTTAAACCTTCAACCTGCCCTTAGATTGGTGGTCCTGTTTTTCCCACCCCATCTAAGAACTAAGCCATTTTCAAACATCCAACATGTTTTGTACTTTCTGTTCCTCTTCCCAGAGGTCTCTCCACGCCTAGAAGATTAAAAATTATTTTTAAGCTGATTCTATTCTCCCTGAGTTACCTCCCAAGATCTGAGTGTTTTCTGTTCACATACCGATTCTTAAATCCTTCTCTCACTTATGATATACATTTCCAACTCCAGTGAGCACACCTGATCCCTAGCAATAGGAAATTGTTGCTTCGTTGTTGCTGCTTGCTTCCTTCTTAACCACTCACTTTTGCATAATTCCATTAAGTTGTTCCCCTGAGTCGATCTAAGATCACCTGCATACAAAGCCCACATCTTCCTTCTATTTAATCTCTTCTTGGATAAACTGCACCAACTCCTAATGTTTGAGCCCATCTTCTATGCATTTCTAAGAATTCTCTCTCTCAATGCGGGGGGGGGGGGGGGGGGGGGAACACACAAGATAATAAAATGAAATTTGAGTCCATTAATACCTACTCAGTCTGCAATCCAGACGCTAAAGGTATTTACATCAGAAGTCTGCTTATTTGGAAGTGAGCTTTTTTTTTTTTTTTTCTTTTTGAGAACCTGGAAGTTTCTACTTCTGCCAAACCCAAATTCCTACTAATCAAAGTCAAGGCATCATCTCTCTTCTCTCTCTCTCTCTCTCTCTCTCTCTCTCTCTCTCTCATTTTGCTAATGAAAACCAGAGCTTCTCTTGACAGTGTGAGTTTCTTCAGGCAGCTAAACCAAAACCCCCAGCCTTTGTGCATATACTCACCTCTGTCCGTTGGAGGACAACAGTTGGTAGTAATTGCAACGGGTAAAGAACCAGACCTCAAACTCTTGACCAGCAGCAACCATGGCTGCTGTCATCCTATCTCAGCTACCTTCCTATTGGTATCTGGGGCTGAGGACTTGGCTGTAAACCCCTCTCTGGTCGAAGGCCTGATGACCTAGACTCTCAATTCCAATAATTACAGGCTGTTGTTGTTCCTTGTGATGAAGCCCCTGACTGAGCCCCTCATGAGATTCAGAAGCTCCTCTGCACTCTAACCTAAGAGCTGCCTTGCAGCCCTGAGCAGCCTGCTCCATGACCCCTTTCCAGGGGACCCTCCCTGGAGCCACTTGCCTTTTTTCAAGGGTAGAGCTCCTTCCTAGCCCAGCACTCCCAGGGCCTGTCTTACCGCACCTTCTGCTTCACATGGAAGAGAAGAGAGCCACACGCAAACAACCCCAGGGGGGCGGAGGGCTGGAACCTTCTTTCCCTCTCCCCTTGTGTCCTTGAGATCCCCACTTTGTTTTCTGCCCACAACAGACCTCCTCCTCCCTGAAGTCCCAAATAGACTGTGGCCAACTTAGCACAGTTCTCACTTTAAGCATCCAGCAGCAAAAATAATGAAATAAAATCCCTGACAGTCGTCCCCTCTCAGGACTTCAAAGGAAATAGAGATGAGATTACTGCCACTAGAATCTGTCCAGCTGATCCCCGGTGCTGGTGGTGACATTCGGCTGTTGACTGATTCGTGCAGTGATAAGTACAGCAAAAGCAGAGAGTCTGCGGAGCGCGGGCTCTGTGTGCTCCGGGAGCCGTGTTCTCCCGATGCAGCCACTTGAATCAAGCCATATGCACTGTGGGCTGACTTTGATTCTCGGTAACAACTGTTTAAAAGAGGACAGAGGCAAGGATTCCAGATTTGTTGACTCTTGTTGTTCTTGGGGAAGCAGGGGGAGTGAGGGTTCTGTTTCAGCACTTCCCATGAGAGGCTGTTTCCAAAGGAACACAGATCATTCATTGGAGGCCAGCTATGCTAGTAGTAGTTTGGGATTAGCTGCAACATAGGCCAGGGCCTTCAAAGAGGTGGGGGCTTAAGCGGAAGGATTTTTTTTGTTTTACTCATATGTACCAAAAACAAATTCCTCCTCCTGGCTTATTACATACGAGTGGCCCAGTGCACGAAATTCATGCACATTAAAAGGGGATTAGTTAGAGGAAATAATTTAATATTGCTATTTGCCCTTTCTCTATAATAGAAGTGTCAGAGATGAAAGAAAATTAGTAAAATGTATATGAAAACCTTCCTCCTGTCAGAGTCTGGGGCACACCAAGGGACCCAGAGTCAAGTCCCTGCCCACCCACATGTGCCTCAAAATTGTGTGAGACCCAGACCTGGCAGGCCCCCACCCCTCATTGGGATAGATCCAGACCTGGCTAGTCCCACCCTTGTCAAGCCCTGCCAGGAAACGTAGCCTCAGGTCCCCTGGCCCAGTGCCAGGACAGGGAGCATGCCCTGAGGTCCCCCAGCCCAGACCGGGGTCGGGGGGCGTGCCTTGAGGTCCCCTGTCAAGCCCCGCCAGGTATGGAAGATGGCCTGAGATCCCCTGTCAAGCCCCGCTGGGTGGGGGGCATGGCCTGAGGTTCCCCATCAAGTCCTGCCAGGCTGGGGTTGGGGGGGCGTGTGCAGCCTCAAGTCCCCTGGCCCGGCACTGGGAGGGGGTAACAACCTCAGGTCCCCTGTCAAGCCCCATCGGCAGGGGGGTGCAGCCTCAGGTCCCCCCTGGGTGGGGGGTGCAGCCTGAGTTCCCCTGACCCAGCACTGGGGGTGCACCTTGAGGTCCCCTGTCAAGCCCCGCCAGGCAGGGGGTGCAGCCTCAGGTCCCCTGGCTCGGTGCCGGGGTGGGGGGCACGGCCTGAAGTCCCCTGTCAAGCCCCACCTGGTGGGGGCGTGGCCTGAGGTCCCCCTGCCTGGCACTGGGGCTAGGGGAGCAGCTTGAGGTCCCCTAGCCCAGCACCAGGACAGGAAGCGCACCTTGAGGTCCCCTGTCAAGCCCTGCTGGGGGATGAGCCTGAGGTCCCCTGTCAAACCCCACAGGGCGAGGGAGGGTGCCAGGGGTGGGCAAACTTTTTGACTCGAGGGCCACAATGGGTTCTTAAACTGGACCGGAGGGCTGGAACAAAAGCATGGATGGAGTGTTTGTGTGAACTAATATAAATTCAAAGTAAAGGAGTGGAGGGGAGAGCAAGAGAAGCGGATAGAACAGCCGGATCCAGCCCGCGGGCCGTAGTTTGCCCACGGCTGGTGTAGCCTCAGGTCCCTGCTGATTGCTTGTTAAGGCTAGTTATGGGAACTTGGCCTCAGCTGTGGGTGCAGCCATCTTTGTGACAGAGTGATGATTAATTAGCATATTCCCTCTTTATTAGATAGGATTCTGAAAGGTTTAAATGTCTCATGATCACAAGAAGAATTTTTAAGAGTTAAATTCCACAATTGGACCATGGCGTTGATAAGTAATGTTGGAAGATTGGGTTATGATAATCTGTGTGTTTTTTTCCTTCACAGACTCATATATTCATGCAGTCATTCAACAGGTTTTCTATGGCCACCTAAGCCAGGTTCTAAGAATGAAGTGATGTTAATCTGGCTGTGATGAGGACCCTCCTCAGAGCACATAGGTGCTTCCACAGATATGACTGGCCTTCTGAGAGTTCCAGGTGCATACACACTGCCTCCCCTACCTCCCACCACCGCCCCACCCTTTAACTGTTCAGTCAAAGGAATCCCATTCTTCTTGCGGTCAAGAGACCATAAATAACAACAAAGTTATTTTAAAGAGCATATGAGTTGACGCCCTCCTGTTCTAGAACCACTTGTACAGCTAAAACGACAGACCATCACATTTCAAGGTTAGTAGAGGAATTCTGGTTCAACTATTCACCTGATGGTTGAGTCCTCACTACAACATCCCCAACAAAGCAACAGCAATCTGTGTTTAAATACTTCCAGTGACAGGGAACTCACTACCTTACTAGAAGTCTTTCTCAAGCTAACTGTGACTCTCAAGAACTAGAGCTGAGCTTAGTTTTGCTTTCCCACATCTTTCACCCATTGAGTTCTACCATGTGGAGCCACACAGAACAAGTCTAATCCCTCTCCCCCTAGATGCTAAACATATGTCCTGAGTCCTCTCTCCTCCTGGCAAGGACCAACAGTTCTTTGATCTGTTCATCACATAACAAGCTTACTGTGTGACATTACATTACCTATATTATTTCATTTAATCCCCATAATCATCCTATGAGGATTTTATGCCCATTTTACAGATGGAAAAACTGAGGCTCAAAGAAATTAAATAGTGTGCCCATAATTACTCAGCTAATAGGGCAGAATATGGACTTTAGCCCATGGTTGACTGACTCCAAAGTTCATATCAATGGCTCTCTATCCTCATTGCTTTCCTATATTTAAAGTTCAGTTTGTATATGTAATATCTATGTTTGTCCATCAATCTTTCATGTTCCCTTCTCCTCTAAAAGTATATTCACACTCGTCTTGGCATATATGTCTCAGTTTTCATTGTTCCCTTATAGCATGAAATTATTGGTAGGTAAGGGACTTGCAGAATTATAAAATAGGTATTTATAACAACCCAGCTGTGTCCCACAGAAGTAGAACAAAAATTATCACTTGAACTATTCAATCACCTTCTATTCTGCCCAATAAAAGTTTGAATGCTCCCTAGTTCAGAACACTGAACTAGTCACAAAGATGATCACAAAAATGGTTATTCCATTAAGGGAGACAAATAGGTACAAAAGTAGTCATGAGACATGAAGGTGGACCTCTGTATGAAAAGCCCTGTGATCATGGTTGAGAAGAAAGCAGGATGGGAGTGGAAGTTAGAGGAGACTTGACTGAGGAGGGGACCATTCAGCCCTCTCTTATGGAACCGGGCTTTTTAACAAAGAGGTTAAGAGTTGAGAGGGGGCACTCCAGGCTCATTTTAGAATGAGCAAAGCCACTGTGGCTTGTTGTTATCCAGAAATACAGAATTTTCTGGTAACACCAATGTATGAAATATACTAGAGGGGGTGGAATAGAATGTGAGCCTGAAAATAAGCTGCTGGGGCCATCAAGAGCATTTATGTAATAGAAGCCCATCTACGTTTTACAAAGATATCTCTGGTGGCTTTGTTGTGAATTCTAGAATAAGGTCACCCTTATAGAACCTCTAGGCTTGCAATAATACCAACCAAAGGTATACTTACTCTTTTTTCAGCCGTATCACATAGTTTACTCTCAACTAACACTTCTTTTCATACGTGGCAATGTTGAGCCATGTCTTTCCAGCTGTGAGCAGTTGGACCTGGGTTTGAGACCTTCCCCTTATCCCAATGTAACCATCTGGTTAAATTTGTCCCCCTTGTCCTCTTGTTTACACCCCTTAGGATATTGATTTTTAGCTCAACATGCTTACAAGGCTCCCGGATTCATGTTATACATTAATAAACTTCGTCATGCATATCACAGATTAAAAAAAAAAAAAAAAAGATGGCGAGGGCAAATCTCCAAGCTTGTCACTACACACTTCCCACTGGATTAACATTTACTTTTAAATCAGTCCCTTTAAAAATAGAGTTCTTTAATCAGTAACTATTCTACTCATCCTTTTCCTTGCCAAACATCATGCTGACATTCAGCATTCTGGAGGAAGTTAATCACACAAAACTTGCTCATGGTGAGCCCATGTTGGCTGCTAGTGTCTGCAGCTTCCCTTTCTTGGTGCTCAGATGCCAGCCCTTTAGTCTTCCATTAAGCATTCTTGAAACCTATTTAGTTGCAGATTCCATCTTCTTTCTTGGTTGGAAATCTAAAAACCATTAGCTTGTCTCCAATTTTCCAAACCACTTTACATTCTCCAGAGTTCACGAAGACTACCCATAACAATTGGGTAATCTACTGTGACAGGTTTCTTTCAGTAACATTGGATTTAATTTTCCAGCCTAGAATACCACAAATGTCTATTTCTTCATCTATAAAATGAAGAGGAGTTTGATCATTAAATAGCATAATGCACCTAAAAAACCAATGTCTAGCATATAGGAAACATTACCACTCAAAATTTTAAGGAGCCACCATATCATTTCTTCCTAAATGTTATGTCAGTATCTCCAGTTTAATTAACCTAAACACCTAACTCTTCAAAAATCTGCATTTTCTCTTGTTTTCTAAGTCTATAAATGATGCCAATATTCTTTTTTTATGCCAGTATTCTTGCAGTCACTCAAGCTTGACACTCAAAGACATGTTTGAATACTTGCCTTCACCTCACATCAATCAGTGTTAAGTCTGTAGATTCTATACCTGCAATCTCTCAGACATTAGCCCTTTATTTCCATCCCATGGCCATTGTTATGGACTAAATGTGTCCCCTCAAAATATACATAGTGAGGCCTTAGTCCCCACTGGGACTGTATTTGGCCATAGAGCCTATGAGAAGATGATAAAGCATAAATGAGGTCTTAAGGGTGAGGCCCTAATTCAATAGGGCTGGTGCCCTTAATAGGAAGAGGAAGAGTCACCTGGCCAGTGTATCTCAGTGGTTGAGCATCAACTTATGAACCAGGAGGTCAAGGTTCAATTCCTGGTAAGAACACATGCCTAGGTTGTGGGCTCGATCCCCAGGGCATGCAGAAGGCAACTGATCAATTATTCTCTCTCGTCATTGATGTTTCTCTCTCCCTCCCTCTCCCTTCCTCTCTGAAATCAATAAAAATATTTGTTTTCAATGAAGGCAGTGCATTGGGTGGACAACTAGTGGAGACATGGGTACTTGACCTTCATTTTCGGTGGGAGGATTCTCATCTTTATATCTCTTCAAACATCTACTAGTTCTCTCACATACTTTGTATTCAGTACATAAAGGCTTGTTATATTACCAGTTTATGATGACCTACAAATGGCTCCACAATCAATAAGTATTTGCTGGCCTGTATTAGGTCTATTGGAAAAAAACATGGAGTAAAGGAAATTATATGTGTCCTCAAGTTAGAGAGACAAAGTGACTGCTGCTAAATTACTTTCCGAAAACACGGTAGTTTTGGGACCTGTTTCACATCCCTAGCACCAACATTCACCTTTGCTCAGCAAAACCTTTCTTCACAGGACAGTATACACCATGACCCTCAGCCCCCACTTGGTTAAATTATTCTGATGTCTGCATTTATCTGGCTCGATTGGACAATGTTTTATTATAGATGTGTTAAGAAAACTTTGTTGCAAAGCAACACACAGGCATACCTCACTTTTTTGTGCTTCACTTTATTGCCCTTTGCCAATATTGGGTTATTTGATGAATTGAAGATAAGACCCTCTCCAGGGGTGGGCAAACTTTTTGACTCGAGGGCCACAATGGGTTCTTAAACTGGACCGGAGGGCCGGAACAAAAGCATGGATGGAGTGTTTGTGTGAACTAATATAAATTCAAAGTAAAGGAGTGGAGGGGAGAGCAAGAGAACCCTCCGCTCTTTCAGCTCCGCGGGCTGGATAGAACAGCCGAACGGGCCGGATCCGGCCCGCGGGCCGTAGTTTGCCCATGGCTGAAGGCTCAGATGATGGTTAGCATTTTTTAACAATAATGTGTTTTTTAATTAAAGTGTGTACTTTGTTTTTTAGACATAATATCATTGCACACTTAGTAGACTACAATGTAAATATAACTAATATGCACTGGAAAACAAAAAAAAAGTGTGATTTGCTTTATTGCAGTATCTGCTTTATTGTGGTGGTCTGGAACCAAACCTGCAATATATTCGAGGTATACCTATAATTAAACATTACTGCATAAATAACATTAAAAGGCTGGAGGTGACCATTAGAAATGATTCTACAGAATAATTAATGAGCACACAGTGTACATATCAATAATCACTGATAAGATACATTGTGTGTATGGGGGTATTTACATATGGCTATAGATAGATCTACAATAGGAATAGGGGTAGAAATAAAAGCAAATTTATTTTTATTTACTAAATCCTTTTTAGTAAAAAATATTTACTAAAATATTGAAAGTGTTAGCTCTGGGCACTGCATTATAAGGGCTTTTAATTTTTGTTTGTCAGTATTCTCCAGATTTTCTAAAATGAAACTTCCTTGTTTTTATAACAAAAATAAAAAAGGTTTTAGTTTTGTTTTTCGTAACTGTTAGGGGCTTTAGGAGACAAGCCAGCCTTCTGATGCTTCAAGTGATGATCCAAATGCTATTACATGAGACAAGGGTTGGTGAACTTAAGTGGCCACAAAATTGAGAGAACCTCTGTTTATGACACCAAAACTATTTGAAAGCATGAATGAGTCACTAACTCTTATTTGCAGCTTTAGAAACACAAGGAGCAAAAATATAAAGACAGTTGAACCTAGAAGTAGGTAATGCACAACTAAAAATGATTTTCTATGGAGGTTTACTTACGCATTTCACATCTTCAGAGGTTCCCATTCACTGCAAAGTGTGACCCCCAAACAATGAAATCATTCAGCAGGGAGGATCTATCTTTGGTGCTATGAATGCTACCACCTGTACTTCAAGCCTCCTTGAATAAATAAACGCCAGAAAGCTCATTGCTCTTCTTTTGTTTTAGTAATGGAAGGGCTTTACACAGGATGGACTCACATCATATGATGACAATGACCATGACATTCAAGTGATTCCTATTTTATATGCATTGCCAAACTGAGTGCCAACTTTATCTTACATGACAAAGCAGCCACTTATCAGTAACAACTGCAGCAGAAATGGCTGGGAAGTCCTAGAGAGCCTGGGCTAATGACACCATTGCCTCTGACTCTGGTGTCACTCCCAAAATTAACCCCCCAAAATCTCAGCGAAGTCATGACCTGTCCTCTTGAAGATGCTGGTTTCAACAAGTTACTCTTTCCATTTACAAGGTGCTATGATATGTTATCATAAAATGTTGACACTGAGTTTGAAAGTATACTCTAATTTTTTATATTAAGAAAAGAAGTGGAATATGGTTTGAAACAATACTACTGGCTTAAGAATACACCGTAATAGAGCCCATGCAGTTAGAAAAAAAGACCTTGAAGTTATAAAACACAATAGATCATAGACATCTAGATTTGAATCTAGTTTCTGGCTGCATTAGATATTCTCTAAGTTCAAGGCGGAAGGATATGAGCATCTGGATTTTCTTCTAGGTTGTCCTGCCAGGATCTTAAGACAAGGAGGGAGACAGGGATTCAGGATAGAAGCTCAGCACAGAAATAAATTTAGTGCATTGAATTTCTCTGAAAACTAAACTTTCTGGGGGATGGGGGTAGGAGTGATAATCTACTAGTAATGCTTTAGAAAGGTCAACTTTCTATGAAAAGGTCAGGTATAAAAAGGTTGTTGTCAGGTCAACACTACTACTCCTTTTGACTCCCAGCATCACTTAAGAAATGCATTTCCCAGAATCCCCTTCTCCATATGGTGCTGAGTTTCTCAATGAGAGGCAACCACTGGAGGTTTGGAAGGTGAAGGAAAAGGCCATTATTCTCTAAAGGCAGATGAAGAAAGACACAGGGTCAGAGAGGAAGCTCACTGTGGCTTCCCAGTGAACCCTTTGTAACTCCCCCATTTTGTGTGTGTGTGTGTGTGTGTGTGTGTGTGTGTGTGTGTGTGTGTGTGTGATGTGCCATTGGGTTGGCTCCAACTCCTGGAGAACCTAGGAGTGAGTGATGTCCACAGTGTCCTGTCCTTAACAGCCCTACTCAGCTCTTATAGATGCATGCCCATGGCTACTATTATGGAGTCAATCCATCTCATATTTGGTCTTCCTTGTTTCCTACTGCCTTCTATTTTTCCCAGCATATTGTCTTTTCCAAAGAACCAGGTTTCTCATGATGTGTCTGAAGTAGGACAACTTCAGTTTTGCATTTTTGACTCCCACTTAATTTTTTTGAACCCTCTGGCAATCCAGGGTATCCTTAGAGCCAGCCCTCTTCCAACACCATATTTAAAATAAATCAATTTTTCTTTCCCATCAGCCTTCTTCACTGTCCACCTTTCACATCCATACATAGTAATTGGGAATATGAGGGATGTGGATGATTTCAGCCTTGGTTCCTAATGACACATCATTGGTCTTAGTGATCTTTCCTAATTCTTCAATTGCTGCTCTTCCAAGTCTCAGTCTTCTCTTGATTTCTTGGTTGCAGTCTCCATTTGAATTGACTGAACCAAGGTAAGCAAAGTCTTTAACAATTTCAATGTGTTCACTGCCTGTGTTAAAGTTGTGTATTTCTTCTGTAGTCATGATTTTTGTCTTCTTGGTGTTCAAATGCAGTCCTGTATGACACTTTCTTCTTTCACTTTTATCAGAAGTCATTTCAAATCATTGCTACTTGCTGCCAGTCAAATAGTGTCACCTGCATACCTTGAGTTATTGATATTTCTTCTACCAATTTTCTGCCTCTGAGCCTAGCCCAGGTTTTTGTACAATATGTTCTGCATACAGATTAAACAAATAGGAAGATACAATGCATCTTTGTCAGGCACCTTTGCCTGAAGGAAACCATTCTGTCTCTCCATGTTCTGTCCTGACAGTGGCTTCCTGTCCACAATGCAGGTTACGCATCAGGATGATCAAGTGCTGAAATACACTCATTTCTTTCAGAGCAGCCCATCGCTTTCATAATCCACTGTCAAAGACTATTGTTTTACAGTAGTCTATAAAACAGACTAGACGTCTTCTGAAATTCTTTAGAGCATTCCAGGATCCAATGAATACTGGTAATTACATCTTGAGTGCCCCTACATTTTCTGAATCCAGTTTCAACACCCAGCATTTCTTGCTCTATATAAGAAAGAAAACTTTGTTGCTTCACCTTGAGCATCACTTTACTTGCGTGGGAAATTAGAGTGATGGTCCTATAAGTTAAACACTTCAGAGCATCTCCTTTCTTGAATATCTTGATGTATATTGAATATTTTCAGTCTGTAGGCCATTGTTTTGTACAATGTAATTTTGTTACATCAGGCTAAACTCACTGATGGTGGATTACCACAAACGTCACTTCAGTCTCCTATTGTCCCAATGGCTAAATTATCTCTAAATCCTACACTAACATCCTTGTACACAGAGCACAGAGAATTTTTGGGCAGTGAAACTATTCTGTATGATACTATAATGGTGGATACAGATCATTATACATTTGTCAAAACATATAGAATGTACAACATTAAGAGCGAATTCTAATGTACTAGTAAACTGTAGACTTTGGGTGACAATGTGTCAGTGTAGGATCATCAATGGTGTGGGATGTGGATAGTGGGGGAGACTGTCAGAGGTCAAGGGGGTATATGAAAACTCACTGTATTTTCTGCTTAATTTTGCTGTGAACCTAAAACTGCTCTAAAAAAAATAAAGTCTGTTGTTGTTTTTTTAAAAAGTCTTTGTACCTGGAAAGCAAGGAATAGTTTCTGTTTCCCTCAGTAAACTTAATGAACCCATGGATTTGCTCATTGAAGTATCCTGGAAACTTTAGAAAGAGCCATTTGAAGACCATGGTAAAGGTGGAGACCAGATTGTGAATATGAATATGAAGCTAAATCTCTTATAAAGATGATCTTGTTAGAGTTGTTACTATATTCTCCCCAAATTTATAAAACTGCATATTTTTAGCTATTTTATAGTTTTGACATTTCCCTTCAGTGTTATGTTATGCTATGTTACAAGGTTATGTTTTATGTTATTGTTGTTTTAAAATTCAGATAGATCTCTATCTCCATTTTCTCCACATTCAAATCTTACTGTACATGTGTGAAGGGTCCAAGCACAGGGCCTGGCACACAATAGAAGCTTAATCAATTTTCACTTCCATTACTGTTAAGCATGTATCCTGTACCTGTGCTCAGGGATAATCCCCACCTACAAGGAGCTTGTAATCTTTTCAAGAAGACAATATGTACTAGTAGAATACAAATGAGTAATAGAAATTTTAATAGTTTAACATAGCAATCCAAGAAACACCCCAAGGTAATATGTGTTAACTGCTGTAGAGGGGTTGCTGGCAGCAAAACACCAGGAGTTGTGAAAGATGGTACCAACTCTCCTGAATATTCATCATCTTGGAAAACCTCAAGCACTTTTGGAAGACCAGACAGTCAGAGTGAGCCAAGGAAATAGAAAACTCTGCTTCCTCCTCAACATTCTCCTTTAGGATCTTTTATATCCAGTGGGATTCTTCAGGTTGAATGGAGCCAGATACCTAAGTGGATTAATTATTATTTATAACAACATTTTGAACCATGAAGCATGGGTGACCTCCCATCACTCACTCTCCACTAGATAAATTGTGCAATGGTAATAAACAAATAAATGAAATTTGCCTCCCCACCAAGGATGTGCTGCTGTCATCTTTTTGCCACTGTCATCAATTAAAGGATTAAATAATGAATGAACTGGCAGAGTTCAACTATAATCTTCAGACTGAATCTCCAAAGATGCTCCATGAACAACAGTATGGGATTTATGGCTTTCATTTTCCTCCACCTCACTCCACAGGGGTGCACACAGCCATACACACCCTGGTGCCCAGTCACATACACACAGTTGCACACCACACCCCACACACCCTCTCTTCCAGCTTCTCTTGCCTTTTGCATGGCTTTTTCAGTTAGATGATGAACTTATTAAAATCATGGAGTGAAAGGTATTTGTCATGGAGAGAAGTTGCTTTAATTCTTTAGTTTAGAAGAGCTCTGGTAACCTTGGCCAGCAACCCCCACCTGGCGTGGGGCCAGGAAAGGAGGACAGGCACCCAAAACACCGAGCCAGGAGACACTCAGCCCGACCTGTGGGGCAGTGACATGGAAGAGGGGCTGCTGCACACAGAGGCTTCCAGCTGCCCAGGAACCCCACTGGGGGTGAGGGTGGGGGCATTGTCTCCAAAAGGTGGCAAAGCTAGTAAGTATGCAGGATTTCAGCCAAGACTTCACTAAAGACATGGACACTTTTGCCCACTTTGTGCAATACTGAGAGGTCGCTGGAGATATTGATGAATCATAGTGGTAGCTTACATTTATAAATCCTGTACAATGGCACAGGCACTACGCCAGATACTTTCCATGGATTATCCCATTTAAGCTTCACAAGAACCCTATAACATAAATACAATGATTACCCTGTTCTTTGAAATGAGAAACCCAGGGCTCAGGCTCAGGGAAGTTAAACAACAAAACAAAAAAATCACACAGCTGGTTTGTGCAGTGGAGTTGGGATTCAAACCAGTCAGATTCGGGAGCCTAATTCATATCACAGCCACATGCCTAACTCCTTTTTTTTTTTTTTTTCCTTTAGCATTCCTAAACTTTTGAGACTCATTATATAGAGGAAAATGACCTTTACCATATTCTCCACAAACTCTCCCTTAATACCATAATGAGAAACAGACTATACACATGCATGCATATTGCTGCGCCCAGCACCAGACAGGTAGTATCACCAGGGAGTCCTTAGTACCTTGGGAACCAGAAAGTCATCACACAAAATAGACAGACTACACAATGCGCCAAAGTAGGCAAAAGTGTCCATCTGAGCGTACAAACGAGTTATCAGCCACTAGCAGCCTCTCCCAGAGCTAGTCCCAGGGAATAAAGGTCAGGCCTTATGCTTGGCAAACACGCAACAGAAGAGGAAGGTGATTGACTCAGGCCGTGTCGAGGCTGTTGCCCCAGCCTATGCCCTTCCACGCTGGCACCCGGACAAAGAGGCTCCTGAGTCTGATTAACCTCCTTCCCTGTGCTCCCTGCCAGTTGCCTCCTGAGACATCAGTCCTGCCTGATTGGTTTTTGTTTGCAGGGGGGCATGGCGAGGGCGGGGGGCAGCGAGCGGGGGAGGGGAGGTCCTGGGTAGAGGGAGACAGGGGGTGGTTTTATGCCTTCTTAGAAATGGTCATGGCTCCCAAGGCCCAAGGGCAACTGTGTTGCCTATAGCTCTTCACAGACTTGGCCTTTGCTTTCAAAGGCACATGTGGCATCTGGAAACATTCCTGTGCCTTGAAAGCCCCATCTGCTCCCCGAAGGAAGCTGCCCACCCAATGGCTAAACTTCCCTCTGTTGTTGCATAAAGAGCAGAGCCTCGTTCTCAAGTCTCCAAACAAGCTTCTTCTCTCCCAAACACAAACACGGACACCCAAATGTCTGGTTTTATTGCGTCTTTTATCAAAAATCCCTCACAAGGGGAGCTGAGTCCAACACAGCGTTTTATCGAAGTCCTCCACACTTCCCACAGGCACCAATTACAAGGAACACAGCTGCAGCCCCCTCACCGCCTGGGGCCTGGCTGAGGGTAAGAGAACCAAGGAGAATGGTGACCCCTTCCGGAAGTTCCACTGTGTGAAGGGGAGGAGAGCAGAGAACACCTGGGCACTCATGCAAATGCTGATCCATTAATGCAACTGGGTCAGTGGGGAAAGGGGTTGAGGTCATAAAGATAAGAATAAGTCTTCCTCCCAATGTTGCTATCATTTCCATCTCCACATTGAAAATTGTGGTGTGTGTTTTTAATATCTAAATCATAGGTCTCTGGTGAAGTTTGGGTCCCTTACATAAGAGAGGATGGGACATTCTCCCTGGAAAAGGCGGAGGCTGGCTAGGGGCAGACGAATTGGAGAGAGAGGGAAGAACAAGTCACTGGCACCCAGCATTCAGAAGCTCATGGCACATCCGACTGGCCTGCTCTCTGGGAAGGCCCTGTGCCAGCTCCAGCTCCGGCTGGAGATGATGACCTGGGCAGAGGAGCCACAGGAACATCTCTGCTCTGTGCTCTGACCCCTCCTCGATTGCTTGGGTTTGCTAAGGATGCCCAGTATTTCCTCTCTAGTCACATTCCTTTTTTAGTGGATGACTGCCTTTCCCCACAGACAGGCACCTTTCAGTGGGAGAAGTCTCAAAGAATCTAGAGCTCTGAGAGTGGCACTGCATCTTCAGTGATGGTCTCCACCTTCCTAGGTTCTACCCCAGTTCACAAGTCTATCTATATGGCCTCCATTTTACACAACTGGTCCCAAGGTACACAACTGCAAGAGAAGACTGTCACTAGGGGGAATGACCTCACTGTGTGCTTCCAGCCTTTGCAAAAATAACAAAACAAAACAAAACATAACAAAAAAACACTATCCTGAGGACATGAGGTCATCCTGGGCAATGACAATTTCCTTAAATGGGAAGAGGACCAGTGTGGAAGAAACACTTGCTCATCAACCCTCCAATGTTGGCACGTGCTCTGATTAACAATGCTGTGCTACAAAATCACTCCCCAAACGTAGTGATGCAAAACAACAAAATTTTCATTTGTAAATGATTTTGTGAGTTGGGAATCTGCAAAGGGTCAACAGGGCAGTTCTCATTCAGGACTTTTTGCACAATTGTGGTCAGATGTCAGTCGTGCTGTGGTCATCTAAGGGCTCAACTAGACTCCGTTTCTTATATGGCTCATACAGTGGCTGCCACTTGATGCTGCTGTCAGCTGGTTGCTTAATAGGGTGTGTAAGATGTGGCCTCTCCAGTAGGGTTACCTTGTATATGGTGGTTGTCTGCCCCCAGATTGTGTCCCAAGACAAAAGTTTGGGTGGCTTTTATAACCTAGCCTCAGAAGCCACTCAGCATCACTTCTGCCATATTCTATTGACTGAGACAGACACAAGATCTATCCAGGTTTGAGGGGAGGAGACACAAACACCTACTCAGTGGAAGACGCACCTAAGAACTTGGGGGTGGATTTTAATTGCCACTATGTGTTTATTCCCATTATGAAGTTGAAGGGATTTGAACGATTATTGAATTGTCAAAAATCACATTCCTAAAAGTTAATGGAATGGGAATTCAAATCCCGCCCTGTCTGACTCCAAACCAGTCACCCCTTTGGCTAGGTCACAACTGCCCAGTAAGCCTGGGCAGTCCTGCTCACTGTACCTTGGTAATCAAAGGGGTGAAGGACTATATGTACGTTCTATCTATAGAAGCTTTAGGCCTCCTCTTTCTCTCTTTCTTTCTTTCCTTCTTTTTTCCTTGTTTTTTATTTTATTAAGTATCAACTGACCACCTGGCTTACTGGCCTTCCTGAATTACTTCTAAATTAGCAGTTAAGTCCTACCACCCGCATCTCCATGTTGCCCCCTCACCCCAATGCTGTAGAACTTCAGACAGAAGGAGGTGATGTCACCCTGCTCAGGGTCAGAACAGAAGGGAGCTTTCCAACTTGTCACCACTCTATCAGCAAGTAGCATCTTCCCAAAGGCCGAAGCCATCTGCTCTTACCCTACAAGGAAGGTCACAGCTATTGCATATGAAGCTCTAGTGTGTGCACGAATGCTATCATCGGAGAGGTGGAAGGGTCACTCGGGCTCTTCCAATTGTTCATTTTGAAGTCACTTAGAGATATTTCCTGCTCTTCCATCTGGAGTGATAAGTGCAGACATTATGGGTCTCAAACATGAACACCTACATCACCTGAACTATTCGTTGGAAAGTGTTCTCATTTCCAAATGATCCTTCAGGTGATCATAACAGATTATAGACTTAATTGCATCCTGTTCACAGCCGTTGGATGTTTCGGCTGAGTGGCTTCTATTGTTCCCCCTTGAGGATGGAGAGTCCACGCCCTCCTGCACCCTAACAGCTGCCTCAGGCGAGTCCAGTGACCAGGTGGTACTGAAAGAGCCCTCACGCATGGTGGCTAGGCATCAGTTTGAAGTCTACCGTCCTAGACTCAAACCCTCATTCTGTCACCTATTCTGTCCAAGTTTCTCAATCTTTTCAAGTCTTGGGTACCTAACTATCAAATAGAGATAATAAAAGCATCTTCCTCTTCTGGGTTGTTGTAAGATCATGATAAATGAGACTAAGTGACATCATGTATTGGCATAATGCCTACCAGCATTAAATAAATAGTAGCTGTTATTATTACACTCAGAAGTAACTAGAGAATTTGGGGGTAATGCTGAAGCTAAGACTGGAAGAAAGGGGGGCTAGTTGGGACTCAGAGAGACCTCCTGGGTACAGCAGTTTCAGGCAGGCAAAGAGTCAAATCCCAGGAGATCAACTAAGGGAAAGAAGGTGCAGAGAAGCAGACCGTATCTAATATTTGGAAGATTAAAGAGTCAACAGCAAAGGATCTCTAGTACTAGGCTCTTGTCTCTCAAACAATGTTCTGAAATGTTGGACAGCCCAACATCCACAAGCAGAAGGACTTCCAAAACCAAACAATGTCTGGTGTCTTTAACATAGGCAGTTGCAGAAATTAAGGAGAGGTAGCATTTATTGAGCATCTACTATGTTCAAAGTATAATAAATCATTTCTACATATATTATGTCACTGATTTCTCACATTATGCTGAAGAATTGTTATCCTTGCCCCTATATTTCAAAGGTAAAAAAACTGAGGCTCAAAGAAGTTAATATATTTAAGGCCACAGAGTAGAATGTGGGTGAGCTGAAAGTTAAAGTCCACCTAACTCTGAAACTTGTGTTCTTTTCACTCCATATTCCCAAGAGTCGCAAGGTGAAGGGGATTCTATGAAAATCTAAGAACAGGAGCTATAATAAGGCCAGGCCTCCAGGGCCTAGAGCTGGGAGGCAGTTCAGGATCAAGGTGGTTGCAGGCACCTCAGCCCCTGGAGTTTGCGCATCTCCACTCTAGGGCTCTGCCATCCACATGAATGTGACTCACCTAGCTTTCTTTCTTTTCTTTCTCTTTTAAAAAAGAAGTTTCCTAGAAGACTGGCACATGTTGGGCTTTGAGCAGTAGTCAACTCCTCTGAAGTGAGGAAGCATCGGAGAGGTGTCTCAGAGGTCTCAGCCACAACGGAAATATCATCCTCTCCTTATTTTTTTCTCCATTGTCTGATTCCTGTTGTCATTTCCTGCCAGGAAAGCAGGAGCATTAGGACTTGACTTTGAGTCTGTACTTTCCTGACCTCTCGCAATGTAGTTCCTCTGTAATCTTAATTTTTCAACATCCATTCAAGTACATTAAGAAGCATTTGGCCTTAATGTAGGCACTTTGTTCTTGTACAAAAGTATTATATTAGCTGCACCCAAAACAGAGCCCCTGGTCAATTAAGAAAAAAGGCTGACAACTGTGCAAGAGATTTGGACCAATGAAAACCCAACTACATATTTCTCTTCCAGATCTTAACTGGCACACAATAAAATGTACAGTAATATAACTCACTGAATAATGAAAACTAGGTCACAGGAATGATGGAGAAGTGGCCTAAAAGCATGTTGTCCTTACCACCATGCTGAGAAGCCAGTGGCGATTTTCTGTTTCAAGAAAATGGCATTGTTCTATATTATATTTAGAACGGTGGTTTGTCTGATAGAATGCAGCTGAACGCTTGGTCCCTTGTACCTAAGACACATGATGACAATGTTTATGCACACTCCTCATGCAAGCCCGTGTATGGAATCAATCTGGAAGGATTCTTTAAAAAGGATTTGAGTTTAGCATTGCATGGGAAATGCCTATGTCAAGAATTCAATAACATGTTAGCACACTATGTCAAAACAAATGTTCCAGCAAAGCACGTCACATTGCACCGTCAAAGAACAATAGCATTACATGTGCCACCTGGTAAAATTGCCACTAAATGTTGTGATCAGTTTACCTGTAGTAATTGGTTTTCTTTTCCTATGTGGAAGATTGGAGCCACTAGCATTCTAGATTAGCTATTAAAACTTTTTTTTCCTTCCCACATTTCCCCAAAGAAACTGAGAGAAAAATATCTGCTTTGGATATGATGCCAGAAATTTGCCTCTCTAATCCAAGTACTGCCTTCTTCGAATAATGGAAGCCCAGGTAGTGTGTACAAATTCACCTGGATAGGGAGTGACAGAACCAAGCTCAGAACCCCTGGATTTACATATACATTTTGCTGAGGCAGGTTTCTAAGTGTGCCAGGACGTAACTCCAAAAGTAGAAATGAAAGTTAAGGTTTCATCTGGTTTATATCTGGTTTAATTTGGGTGGGGGAAAAACACTGTTTCTCATATTTAAAAATAAACCCTTTTAAAGAAGCAAGAAAAGCAGTCTATTCTTGGGGAAAGGACAGGAATCTCTAATTTTATACCAGCTCAACATATGAAATTTCAGATTGAAATATTATGGAGTAATATCCAGTAATATGTAATTACTTGAAAGTTCACACTGGTAATATTTTAAATGTCTAATAACAAATTATAAAGGGGTATTAATATTATGCAATTCTGGACATCTTATGTATATTCTGAAGACATAAGTTGGCATTTGTAGCAATGGAAAAGGCTCTGGAATAAAATCAACAGACTTTGGTTTGATTGAGTCCTAGGTTAGCCACTAACCAGCTGTGTGGCCTTGGGAAAGTCACTTAATATTTCTGGGTCTCTGTTTCTTCAACTGTAAAATAAAAATGTTTGAAAATAGGACCATCATGGCCCTTTTTTTAATGTTTGAAAATAGGACCATCATGGCCCTTTTTTAAAAGTACATGATTCAATTTTTTTCCCAAAAGACTGAGAAGGACTGAGAAAATGATGGATATGACTACAGCCCTAAGGGTTGCTAGCAGCCTTTGCTCAAAGGAAGAAGCCAAGGGCAAGATGTCCTGCTAAGAACAAAAGGCATCTTAAAATCAAATTCTTTGTCATTCTCCTTCCCTCATCTTTCCCATCACCTCCACCCCTTTGGGGAATTTTATACAATGCAGAGGTTAAAAGACAGTGCCTGATCTGAAACCTATGCTCCCACTTTCAAAGTCTCTCCCAAAGACCTTTCATGTTACCTACTTGTCACATCATCTCTCACTGGTTGTAATTTCTGGAACATCTCAGCATAAACACCTTTCAGTGAAAGCACACATTCAATCTTGCAAAGGGAGCTAAGTGGAAAATAAGGTTCCAAAATCAAAGCTTCACTTCATGAAAATGTTATACAGTTTAAGGGGAAAACTGAGAGCTGACAATAGGTAATAGTCAGTATGTGGTTCCTACAGCCAGCTGGTAGTTGGGGGGCTGGGAAGAGCAGGGAGAAGCCCAGTCTTCATACCAGCATTTGACTTGAATCCAGTCTTCTAGGTTAGGAATGTGGATGACTATAAAAACAGAGTTCCAGCTTCTTAAATTGATATGTATGTTGGGTGAGTTAGGTACAATTTGCTTTCCCTGTTTCCTATGTGGGTTGTCCCTATTTCTTCCCAGTATATCCTTTCTCCCACCACTTCAGCTCTCCCAACCACTATTCAGTGCTTTGACGTTTATTGCTAATAAAAATAATAATATGTAGCATTTGAAAGTTAGTAGTATAGTTTGAAAGTCTTATGAACATTTATTTTTCCTTGGATTTATGTCCCACTCTCCACCGAGCAAAGAATAAATAAATAAAAGCATTTTAGCATACTTAGAACCTACTCAAATTCAGAGATTTCTGAATAGGAAACAGACTGGAGACACTTAGTAAAGATTAATTTAACTAGAAAACCAAAATCTTGCACACAATGCTTTGAAGAAAGCTGTTAGTCTGTAAAGACTGTGTCCACACGTGAAATGGGAAATGGGTAACTAGGTCAATTACCTCTGTCACAGGCGCCTTCTAGTTTCACCTTCTCCCAGAAATGCTCAGGTAACAAAAGCAGAGGGGGTTTCCTGGCCTCAAGTATATCCTAATAATTGTTTCAATTCTCTGCTTCCTTTTTAGTGTGAAGATCCAGGGTAGAGGCCTTTAAAAAAAAGCAGAAAAGGTTTCCCAGACGTGAAATCGATTTTACAAAAGAAACTTCTGGCAAGTTTAATGTAAGTAAATCAGAAACATATGGACTATGTTTCCCTCAAAATACCCAGGGGTCTGAAAGCCCAGAAAACACATAAAAAGTAAAGGGAAACTGTTTTCCAAAGCCGAGCTGAGTTGAGAAACTGCATGCTGTAACAGAGAGCCTTGGCTCAGCTCCCCAGAGCAAGGGATGGAGCCGGTGGTCAGGCAGCCCACCAGCTCCTACCTTCATGCTTGTGTTGACAGTCCTCACATCTGAGAACGGTGTATGTGATTGATCGTGCCTTGACCTGCGCCTATGGGTGTGGCTGAGAAAAACAGAGCTCCATGCTTCCCATGCTGAAGACATGACTTAAGAGCTCCTTTGCAACCGTCTGCAGTGAATGTTTACACAGCCTGTTCCTCTTCTGGAAGGCCTCTCATGATAACCCATCGGGCTGGTGGTCAGCATCCACTTACTGAGCACTTAGCATGTGCCCCACATGGACAATCATATGCCAGTCCCAGAGGTGAATTATAAATTTGGGTTTAGGAGGAACTTCAAGATTCCTGAGTTCCTCCTTCCACCCTGGGTGGGAATATTCCAGCTACACTTGTAGTCCAGACAGTGAGAAGACATCTCAGACAATGTTTCAAATGGAACGAACACAGTTTGGAGAGTCAGAGGACCTGATATCAGGTCCCAGCCACACCTGTGGTTTGACCACTCCGAGTCTCAGTTTCCTCCTCAATTAAATGGGAAGAATAGTCAAATCACCTATTGGGGCTGCCAAGGGCACATCAAAAAATATCTTGTCTCTTCTCCACCCAGGCACTAAATAAGTAGAAAAATAAAACAATGAGGAAGATGGAGACCAGAGAGAAGCCAGGCTAGAACACAGAATAGAATGAGAGATAAATGGGCTTGCCCCCTGCACCCCAGAGGGAAGCAGATGACTCCTTCAGTCCCAGGCCACCCTGGGCTGGGGGAGGCCTCTGCATGTCAAGGGAGAATGTCAAATGAAGGCTTGGGGCTAGAGGAGCAGAGGAAACCTCAGATGCTTGGTGCATAGGTCACTCCCAAAAAGAAATAGGAGGGCTATGCTGAGCTGAGCATAGATTATTCTGCCCAGACTACCAATCAGATAGATCCCTCTGCTCCCATGAGGAA
Organism: Plecotus auritus; assembly: GCF_963455305.1. Lineage (NCBI taxonomy): Eukaryota > Metazoa > Chordata > Mammalia > Chiroptera > Vespertilionidae > Plecotus > Plecotus auritus. The sequence goes on along the minus strand of NC_137774.1, from coordinate 88,696,279 downwards.
GAGTACTGAATGGGCAGAGAACAGCCAAAGGGGACTCACAGATGTGTTCTCTTTACCTGAATGGAAATATCAGAAGTCAGCTAAGCAAGATAAAGCATGTGAAAGCCCTCGTGTTAACTGTAAACACTGGTTGGATTTTTTGCTTTTGCTCAATCCATCTACATTTATTGAACATCTACTATTTGCTCAGTCTTGTCACAAGCTTCCAGGATATTTAGGTTGAATGTGACATTATTCCTTTACTTAAGATTACAGTCTATTAGGAGGAACAGACAAGGAAGCCAGAAATTGCAGTATGCAGTGAGTCCTCTGAGATACGGAAGTCTGCATGAGGTGTAACAAAATGCAGAGAAGGTGCATCTAATTGAATGGACGACCGGCTAAACCTTCTTTGTGGAAATGAAAGTTGAGAGCTAAAGTCTGAAGAACACAAAGGATCTAAGCGAGAAACTGGGATTTGGGGTGACTTTCAAGGCAGAAAGAAGCCCAGAAGAAGGCACAAAGGAAAAGGATGGACCTTGCAGGGAACTGAAGGTCCTTCTGCATGGTTATAGTAGAAATCATCTGGAGAATAATCAGAAAAGAGCATTACAATCTAAAACAATATGGTAGAGTGTAAGAGTAAGAGTACTCAGAGAATGGGCGTGACCTAGAAAAGGGGAAGGCTAGATCATTGGTTAAAGGTGACCAAGTACAAAAGGAGAAATTAGACCAACGAGATACATTTTTAAACTGACTTGATAATTCTAATTTTTGTTTTATGTAAACAATAAAACACAAACATATAAAACATTTGTTTTATGTAAATCAAAATACAGATTATTTAAGAAAGCAAGCTTGTGTGTGTGTGTTATAAACAGAGAAGGGAAGGATGCATTCCAAAATATTAATAGTGGCTATGTCTGTCTAGTGGGATTATAAATTATCACTTTTTGCTTATCTTTAATTTCTATCATAAATGCTTATAATCTGTACTAATAATAGCAAAATATGCAAATTATCCATTAGGGCGTCACATCACAACCTGATCAGCAGGCTGTGTCCCTGCCCTCTGCTCAGGCAGCTGCAAGGCCCAAGGTAGGATAGGATACAATAAGAGGGGATAAGAAAGGGAGAGGAAGGTAGGCCTGCATGCAGACAACCTGAGAGGAGAAACAGAAATATAGAAAGGGAACAAGAAAAAGACACAGGAATGGAAAAGGGAAGGAAACTCAGGGCTGCACGCAGGAGGGAGTGGTGACCGCGGGGGGTAGGGGGGTAAGCAGGTGCACCCGGTGAGGGGTGAGTCAGGACCCCCACCCAGACATGGGAGGAGGGTGGTGGCCCCCAGCTCGGGCCATTGGCAGGGAGGCGCCCACGGGTCCGGGACAGAGTGGTGGATGGTCTGAGGCCTTCTGGGTGGAGGCGCTCCTGCTTTGCAGCAGCAGCACCCAGGCTGTGTGGGCCTCGGCCACCCTCGCTGGGCTAGTCATCCCCGGCAGGGAATGGGAGCAGGATGGCAGCGGGGAGGCTGGGGAAGAAGGGGCAGTGAACACCTGGCCACAGCTGAGCCCTGGGCTGGGGGTTAACACCCCCCTGAATGGAAGCTTTAAGAAGGGAGGGAGGGGGAAACCAAGATGGCAGCATAGGTAAACACCTAAACTGCTGCCTCGCACAACAATTCCAAAACTACTACTAAAAGACAAAACAGACATCATCCAGAACCACAGGAAGTCTGGCTGAGTGGAAATTCTATAACTAGAAGGAAAGAGAAAAGCACACTGAGACTCAGAGGAGCTGCAGAAGGCAGAGGTACAGAGGCCCACGCACGGAGAGGAAGGCGCATGCGTGGAGAGGGCTGGCAACTGAGTACTCGGCTGTTTTTCTCAATCTGGAGGGAGACAAAAGCTCCAAACTGCTCTGAACTCCAGTTCCGGGTGAGACTCTGGGGACCCAGACTCATATGGGGAGAAACTGGACTGTCTGGCAGCAGGCAAAACTCAAGGGCGGCTTTCTCTCAGAGGTACTGGCAGAGATTACCACAGGACCCTGAGACTCAGGGTCCTCTTAGGGCAGGGTGACAGGAAGCCATTGCTGTGTGCTCTGCCCTGAGAATCCACCCCACGAAGCCATTGTTGTTTGCTCTGCCCTGAGACTCCGCCCCATCCAAGCTGAGTGCAGAGGCTTTTGCATATGAATAGCCTGGTCCTTTGAATTCTAATCTTACCTAACAAACTGCAGCTGAGTCAGTGAGACCCAGAACATCCAAAAGAAGGCCCAAGGCCCTGCAGCAGCTTTCATTGCTTCACAGCTGGGCCTCATCTGAGCACCTCCAAAACCCAAACAAAGAAGAGGAATCTGCAGATCTCTCCATAGCTCCTGCTGGGTGGCTTCAGGCAGAGGCTAAATTAGCACCTCCTTGGAAATCCAAGAGCCAGTGTACCCAGGAGTCAGAGTGGAACCATCCAGATTAGAACTCCTCAAATCCATAAGGGACACACTCTTGTCTCATAAGGGTGTCTCCAGCACAGAAGTTCCCCCAGCATAGACACAGCTGATCCTCACAGCCAATTGGCCTGGAGGTCAATTCCTCCCAGTGATACCAACAACAATCAAGGCTTAACTACAACAAGTCTGTGCACACAGCCCACAAAGGGGTGCACCAAGAGTGTCCACCTCAGGTAACTGGGGAGGCTGACCCACTGGGCCCTATAGGACACCTAGCACACAAAGCCACTCTATCAACACAGGGAAGCAGCCAAAATGAGGAGACAAAGAAACAGATCACAAATGAAAGAAATGGAGGAGAGCAAACAACTGGATATAGAGTTCAAAACCATGGTTATAAGGTTTTTCAAGAATTTCCTAGAAAAGGCCGATAAATTTAGCAAGACCCTCGAGGATATGAAAAAGGACCAACGAGAAATTAAGCATACACTGACTGAAATAAAAAATAATATATAGAGATCCAACAGCAGACTAGAGGACCGCAAGAATCAAGTCAAAGATTTGAAAAACAAAGAAGCAAAAAACACTCAGCCGGAAAAGCAAAAAGAAAAAAGAATCCAAAAATTTGAAGATAGTGTAAGGAGCCTCTGGGACAACTTCAAGCGTACTAACATCAGAATTATTGTGGTGCCAGAAGAAGAGAGAGAGCAAGATACTGAAAACCTATTTGAAGAAATAATGACCGAAAACTTCCCCCACATGGTGAAAGAAATAGACTTACAAGTCCAGGAAGTGCACAGAACCCCAAACAAAAGGAATTCAAAGAGGACCACACCAAGACACATCATAATTAAAATGCCAAGAGCAAAAGACAAAGAGAGAATATTGAAAGCACCAAGAGAAAAACAGTTAGTTACCTACAAGGGAGCACCCATACGATTGTCAGCTGATTTCTCAACAGAAACTATGCAGGCCAGACAGGAGTGGCAAGAAATAATCAAAGTGATGAATAGCAAGAACCTACAACCATGATTACTCTACCCAGCAAAGCTATCATTCAGAATTGAAGGTCAGATAAAGAGCTTCACAGATAAGAAAAAGCTAAAGGAGTTCATCACCACCAAACCAGTATTATATGAAATGCTGAAAGGTATTCTTTAAGAAGAGGAAGAAGAAGAAAAAGGTAAAGATAAAAATTATGAACAACAAATACATGTCTATCAACAAGTGAATCTAAAAATCAAGTGAATAAAAAATCTGATGAACAGAATAATCTGGTGAATATAATAGAATCAGGGGCATAGAAAGGGAGTGGACTGACAATTCCCGAGGGGAAAGAGGTATGGGGGTGCAGGAAGAGACTGGACAAAAAAGCATACACCTATGGATGAGGACAGTGGTGGGGGTTAAGGGCAGAGGGTGGGGTGGGAACTGGGTGGAGGGGAGCTATGGGGGGAAAAAAGAGGAACAATTGTAATAATCTGATCAATAAAGATTTATTTACAAAGAAGAAGGAAAGGAGGGAGGGAAAGAGGGGGGAGGGAGGAAGGGAGGGAGGGAAGAACTTTATAAAGGAGTCAGTAGAGAACAAAGTTAAAGAAGGAAAGAGGATGTATGAGTGAACTGTAGGAGCTATAATGAAAATCAAGTATACTTGTGTACAAGGGACAGATTTTAAAAGTAGGAGTCAGAAAAGAAAAAAGATAAATGATAGTGAATAATTAGGCAGGTAGATAGATAGATATTAAAACAGTGGAAGTAAGTAGAGAAGAATGTATGGGAGAGGTAGGATTAGGATGAGAAAGAAAGAGGGAGGGAAGAAAGTTTTAAAGGGGAGCGGTAGAGCTTAAAAGGAGAATGGGAGAAAGGAAGAAATGGGGGAGGGAGCAAAGCAGGTCCAAGGGAGGAAGTGAAGAAAAAAATTAAGGTGGAAGAAAGGAAAAGGGGAAGGAGGACAGGGGTAAAGATAAAGGAAAGAAGGAATGTGGGGAGGGAGGGAGGGTAGGAGAAAGATGGGAAGAAGGATGATGGAACAGAAGTAGGAAATAAGGAGGAAAAAAAAGTTTATAAATGATGACTCTGTAGGAAAAAGTGTTACATAAAGGAGAGAGAAAAATTGTGTGAGAGTGAGAAGCCAATAAGGAAGTCAAATACATTTGTGTGTGAAGGGGATAGATTTTTTATAAAAAAGTTAATAGAGGCGACCAGGCCACAGGAGAGGGCAGTTAGGGGTGACCAGGCTGGCAGGGGAGCGCAGTTAGGGGGATCAGGCCAGCAGGAGAGGGCAGTGAGGGGGATCAGGTCATCAGTGGAGGGCAGTTAGGGGGATCAGGCAGGCATGCAGAGTGGTTAGGGCAGGCAGGCAGGCAGGTGAGCGGTTAGGACCAGAGGTCCCAGATTTCGAGAGGGATGTCCAACTGCGGGTTTGGGCCTAAACTGGCAGCTGGACATCCCCCAAGGGCTCCCGGATTGGAGAGGGTGCAGGTCGGGCTGAGGGACACCCCCCCCATGCACAAATTTTGTGCACCGGGCCTCTAGTTTTTAATAAATGTCTAATAAAACTGACCTGGTCACAGGAGATTTTCTATGTAAATTATCCTTGCATATGGTGCCAAGCATTAACTTCTCTCCTATAATACTACTGGCTCTTTCCGCAAACAATAATCAGGTCACATAGCCCCGGGTTATATGGGCCCTAGTTGTTCTCTCCCACCACTACTGTGATCTTCCGGAACATTCTCAGTGAACATTAGGTGAATACAGTGATGCAGTATTCCCACTGGCAAGATTCAATCAAATGCAAGCTCAGGAGAGAGGTCAAGTTTCCTCATTCTTTCATGCCTTCATTTATTCAACAGTGTTTACCAGGACAAGCCCTGTCCTAGGTGCTCAGAGTAGAAAAACAAAACAGGATCAAATGGAGTTCATGTAACTTATTGGAGAGGAGAGCTGTGGGAGACCCATGTTGCACACCTACAGAGAAGACTAAAAAGTGTTACACATTCCTGTAAGCACTGTGCTCCCATTTCCTTTCCTTTGTGTTTCCACAGTTAAATATGTCTGGGTCAACCCAAAATATTCTTTTTTAGATAGATGAGTTAATTTTCTTATTTAACACTAGAGGCCCAGTGCACAAAATTCGTGCATGGGGGTGGGGTTTCCCTCAGTCCAGCCTGCACCCTTTTGCAATCTGGGACCCCTCGGGGGATGTCTGACTGCTGATTTAGGCCCAATCTCTGCAGCCTAACCAGCAGTCGGACATACCACTCGCAATCCAGGACCACTGGCTCCTAACCACTCGCCTGCCTGCCTGTTCACCCCTAACAGCCTCTGCCTCGACCCCCACTGCAGCAGCTACATCGGAAGGTTGTTTGGCTGTCTGGTCTAATTAGCATATTACCCTTTTATTATTATAGATAAACACTATACAAACTATACACATTGCCTCCCACTTGCACCTTTCACTTAAAAATATACCTTCAAGATGATATTATATAAGTAAGCACTTTATTTTGCATGTGAGCAAGCATAAATACTCTTCTAGAAGTAAAATATACATTTGGGATTTTAATAGAAACTACTAAATTCTTCTCCATAAACACTGTTCCAATTTACTCCCCCACCCCACCCCGGTGCCTGCTGTTCAGTATCCTCCCTAACCCAGCATGGTATCAAACTCTTAATCTTTGCTCAACCAATAGGTAAAAAAGTGATATCTTATTTTCATTTTTATCTGCATTTCTACTGTGAGTGCAGAATATGCTTGAACAGGATTAAAGAGCCATTTTGCTAAAAGCCTGTTTACTGCTACCAAACATAATCGCTTTAAGAGACAAGGACTACAGACTCGCCAGGAAAAAAAAAAAGTGCAACAGCAGGCAGTGTAAATCTCAGCCACTTCTGTGAAGCAATTGACTGTTTTCCACCTATAACCTGAGCATTCATAAGTTGCTTTCTGGACCACAGCAGAGAAATCACAGAGGAGACAGAGACCAGGGTGTGAGTGCTTGCTATATACATCAGGCTCCGAGCTCTATACACACTCTCATTTAATCCTCCTAACATTGTAATCCATGAGGCTCTGAGAGGGTAAGTATCTGCTAAAACTCACAGAGATTATAAATAGCAGAGGAAGAACTAAACCCCATTCTAAATGCCAAAACCTGGACTTTGTGCACTTCTGCTATTCTGAGGTGTTTGAAGTCCAATGGCCTGAATCCTGAAATTCATAAGCTAGGAGGCCATCTTCTTACTTTGATTATGACCTTCTAAGCAGAAGTATACTATAGTAGTGCCTACCTATAGAGCCTAAAGATAGGCCTTGGTAAGATTTCTCATGATCCCAACTTCCCTTAAGACTTACCTACCACTTAAGACTCAACATGGAACTAACCCAGTGGTCGGCAAACCGCGGCTCGCGAGCCACATGCGGCTCTTTGGCCCCTTGAGTGTGGCTCTTCCACAAAATACCACATGCAGGTGCGCACATACAGTGTGATTGAAACTTCGTGGCCCATGCGCAGAAGTCAGTTTTCGGCCTGGGAGAGTCTATTTTGAAGAAGTGGCGTTAGAAGAAGTGGGGGTGTCAGTCAGGCGACGGGAGACGTGGCGCAGGCGGGCTGAGGGATACGCTGCTCGGGGGAGGCACGCGCGATTCATGCACGAGTTGAGTGAGCCAGTCAGCAGTCTCATTGTGCAGTGGTTAGTGCTAGTCGTGTCCGCAAATCGCACGCGAGTGACAAAAGTACCTACTCGAAGCATAAAGTTACCTGTATTTTTCCAACCAGCTGCAAATCCTACAGGTATTTTTGTCATCAATTTAAGAATTGTAATTATTTTGTGTTGGTGGCTTTATTATTATAAAATGAAACTTTTTTTTAGGTGCCCTGTTTGACATGGCTACAAAGAAGAAGCAAAGAAAAACGGAAGACAAAAACCGTGAATTTAAAGTTGAATGGACCGAGACTTTCGCGTTTATTCAAAACTTAAATGGCCTTCCGACCTGTCTTATTTGTCAGGAAAAATTGGCGCATAACAAGAAATCAAATTTGGAGAGACACTTTACAACTAAACACGTGTCATTTAGTACTAAATATCCTATCAGTGATGCAAGGAAGAAAGCAGTTGAGGAACTTCAGAAGAGTCAAGAAAAATCAAGTTCTGTATTTAATTACTGGATGAAATCTTCCAACAGTGTTAATATTCCAAGTTTTGTGGTTAGTCAAGAGATTGCCAAGAGAGGAAAACCACATACAGACGGTGAATACATAAAAAGTTGTTTTATAAATGCATCCGAAGAGCTATTTTGGGACTTTAAGAACAAAGCAAATATTCTAAAAAAAAAATTAAAGAGTTACCATTGTCTGATAAAACAGTGAAAGATAGAACAGTCAAAATGTCTTCGAATATAACTGACCAGCAAGTCGAAGATCTTAAATTGGTTTCAGCTTTATCAATAGCAGTTGACAAGACTTGTGACATAAATGATACAGCGCAAGTTTCACTTTTTGTATGATTTATTTCATCTACAGGTCCTAAAGAAGAACTTTTAGGATTATTGCCACTCAAAGGTCAAACACATGGAGAGGATATAGCAAATGCTCTAATTGAATGCATTGAAAAACATCATATTCCGGTCAATAAAATTGTCTCAATTTCAACAGACGGGGCGAAAAGTATGACCGGCGTAAGAAACGGGTTTGTTGCTATTTTGAAAGAAAAAAATAATCACGAGATACTTACTTACCATTACATCATTCATCAAGAATCGCTTTGTGCGCAGACATTTCCAGAAGAAATTTGCAAAGTTATGGAATTGGTGATTAACATTATCAACTCCATTATAGCTAAAGCTCTTAATCATTGCCAACTTAAAGAATTTTTAGTTGAAATGGAGAGTGAGTACGCAGATCTTCTGCTGCATAACAAGATACGTTGGTTATCAAGAGGAAACGTTTTGAAACATTTCGCTTCCTTATTAACAGAAATTAAAGCATTTCTCCTTGAGAAGGGTGTTCACTATCCAGAACTAACGAACGATCAGTGGATCCAAAAATTTTATTTCATGGTAGACGTTATGTCTCATCTAAATCAGCTTAATCGTAAACTACAGGGGAAAGGAAACACAATTTTTTCGATGTTAGAAGAAGTTATTTCATTCGAAAACAAATTATCTCTTTTTGCTCAAGATTTTGAAAGAGAAACTTTGATTCACTTTCCAAGCCTGTTGAAAGAAACATCGCCAAGAAAATAATTTTGATATTGACATTTGCTATTTCAAAACAACACTTTTAAATATGAGGGAAGCTTTTCTCAACAGGTTTCAGGAATTCAGAAACAGCAAAGGGGCGTTAGCCTTTGTTAAAAAACCTCTTAATGCTACTGTAACAGAATTAAATTTTTCTCCCTTTAATATTGACATTGGCAACTTTGAAATGCAATTGCTGGATTTAAAAAACAAAGAATTCAAGCAGTTTAGAAGATGGTGGCGTAGGTAAACACCTAAACTGCTGCCTCGCACAACAATTTCAAAACTACAACTAAAAGACAAAACGTCTATCACCCAGAACCACGGGAAAGCTGGCTGAGTGGAAGTTCTACAACTAGAAGGAAAGAGCAAACAGCATTGAGGGGTGCACAAGTGCTGAAAAGCTGAGGTACGTAGACGTGCGAATCGGGCTGGTGGCGGGCGGCTGGGAGCGCTGCTGTTTTCAACCCAAAGGGAGACAAGCTCCCGATTACTCCAAACTCCAGTTTCTGGGGAGACCCAGGGGACCCAAACTCCTACGGGGAGAAGCTGGACTGTCTACCGTGGGGTCAGAAAGTGAGGGAGGCTTGCTTGCAGGGCTGCGCGCAGGAACAATTGTTTATTGTGCTGGGGCCTGGGACACGGGGACACGGTAGGAGACACAGAGCCCACTTACTGGCAGCCATCGCTGTTTGCCACGCCCTAGCCTAGTCACGCCCTGAGACCCCGCCCTGCACAATCTACGAACCCACCCAAGCTCCAAGCAGTGGCTTTAGCATATGAATGGCCTGCCCTATAGCAGCTTAACCTAGCAAACTTGCAGCCCGGGTCAGACAGCCCCAAAACCTCCAAAACCCAAGCAAAGAAGAGAAAACTGTAGTTCTTGCTGTAGCTCCTGCTGGGTGGCCTCAGACAGTAGCTGACCTGCACCCCATTGGAGATCCAGAAGCCAGTGTACCTAGTGGTCAGTGTGAGACACCAGATTTCAACTCCTCACATCCATGAGTGACACATTCAAGAGGCAGACTCAGTGAGCACCAAAGCCCCACTGAAACAAGTCCTGCACCATAAGCGTGTCTCCAGCACAGCAGTTCTTCCATTATAGACACAGCGGGTCCTCACAGCCAATTGGCCTGGAGGTCAATTCCTCCCAGTGTACCAACAGCAATCAAGGCTTAACTACACCAAGACTTTGCACTCAGCCCACAAGGGGGTGTACCAAAGGCATCCACCTCAGGTGATTGGGGAGGCTGAGCTACTGGCCCCTATAGGTCACCTACCACACAAAGCCACTCCATCAACACAAGGAAGCAGCAAAATGCGGAGACAAAGAAACATGTCACGAATGAGAGAAATGGAGGAAACCAAACTAATGGACGACATAGAGTTCAGAACCACATTTATAAGGTTACTCAAGAATCTTCTAAAAACCGCCGAGAAACTTGATGAGACCTCCGAGGAGCTTAGTGAGACCTTCAAGGACCTTAATGAGAATGCCAAAAAAAATGGAAAAGGACCAGTCAGAAATTAAGCATACACTGTCTGAAATAAAGAATATACAGAAACTCAACTGTAGATCAACGTACCCCAAGAATCAAACCAAAGATCTGAAATATGAGGAAACAAAAAACACCCAACCAGAAAAACAAAAAGAAAAAATCCAAAAATATGAAGATAGTGTAAGGAGCCTCTGGGACAACTTTAAGCATACCAACATCCGAATTTTTGGGGTTCTAGAAGAAGAGAAAGAGCAAAATATTGAAAACCTATTAGAAGAAATAATGACAGAAAACTTTCCTTACCTGGTGAAAGAAATAGACTTACAAGTTCAGGAAGCGCACAGAACCCCATACAAGAGGAATCCAAAGAGGACCACACCAAGACACATCATAATTAAAATGCCAAGGGCAAAAGACAAAGAGAGAATCTTGAAAGCAGCAAGAGAAAAACGGTTAGTTACCTACAAGGGAGCACCCATACGACTGTCAGCTGATTTCTCGGCAGAAACTATGCAGGCCAGAAGGGAGTGGCAAGAAATTTTCAAAGTGATGAACAGCAAGAACCTACAACCAAGATTACTCTACCCAGCAAAGTTATCATTCAGAGTTGAAGGTCAGATAAAGAGCTTCACAGATAAGAAAAAACTAAAGGAGTTCATCACCACCAAACCAGGATTACATGAAATGCTGAAGGGTGTTCTTTAAGAAGAGGAGGAAGAAGAAAAAGGTAAAGATAAAAATTATGAACAACAAAATGACATCAAATACATACCTACCAACAAGTGAATCTAAAATCAAGTGAATAAAAAATCTGAAGAACAGAATGGACTGGTGAATATAATAGAATCAGGGACATAGAAAGGGAGTGGACTGACAATTCTCAGGGGGGAGGGGGTGTGAGGGGTGCGGGAAGAGACTGGACAAAAAGCTTACACCTATGGATGAAGACAGTGGCGGGGGGTAAGGGCATGGGGTGGGGTGGGGAATCAGGTGGAGGGGAGCTATGGGGGAAAAAAAGAGGAACACCTGTAATAATCTGAACAATAAAGATTTATTTTAAAAAAATAGTAAATAAAAAATAAAATAAAATAAGCAGTTTAATCTTTAAAAAAAAAAAACACAAAGAATTGTGGAGCTCGAAATTTCAACATCTTTGTGCTGATATAGAAATATTGGAGAAAAACAAATGTGAACTTAGTTCACAGCACAAGTGGTCTGCTTTGAAAGACCTGGAGAAGGAAGATATGTTGATTTTTAACACCTGGAATAGTATTCCTGACTCATATAATCAACTGAAAAAACTAGCGTTTTCTATTCTTTCCTTATTCGGGTCTACTTATTTATGCGAACAATCATTTTCAAGCATGAACCTTATCAAGAGTAAATTGAGAAGTCGTCTTATTGATGAGAACCTGGAATCATGCCTAAAATTAAAAACAACAACATACAAACCTGACTTACCCAAACTTTCCAAGGAGATGCAAGGCCATTGTTCATATTAGTGTTTGTCAGTCACTGTCATGATTTAATTTTATGGATATTGTAAGGTAAATTGTAAGAAATTTAATTTTATCAATAAATAATATCGTTATTAAGTATGATATCAAGTTTTATTCAACGTACCTAAAGTTTAACTAAGACTTAAAACTTTAAGTAAAGTTTATTAAGTTAATTTTAGGGAATGTTGTGGAGTGAAAGAAGATGTAATGTAGAGGATTGAGAAAGGTATGTTGAGATTGTTTGGACATATAGAGAGGATGAATGAAAGGAGATAGACGAAACAAGTATACAAGACGAGTGTGGATGGGAGAGTTGGAAGGGATCAACCTCAGCGAACATACCTCAGTCAGACTGAGGACATTTTTAGCAAAGGCCAGCTCAGGAGTACCCTAATTAAGTTAATAACAATGTACCTACCTATATTGTTTAAGTTTAAAAATTTTGGCTCTCAAAAGAAATTTCAATCATTGTACCGTTGATATTTGGCTCTGTTGACTAATGAGTTTGCCGACCACTGAACTAACCTGTAGAACTATTGAAGACATGAGGAATTGTTCAGAGATTTAAATATTATTATTAAGACCAGGAAGTTAGCTGGGAATGGGTACATATGTTGCAGAGCTGCACCATTTAGCTCAGCAAGGTAGCCCAGAGGATTTCTCGGTGGCGTGTTGATGACTCGCCTTACGAATGGATACAACAGAACCCTAGCACAGTGTCTTGAGAGAACCAGATTTGACAACTGGGAAGCTCCAAATAAGAATTCTAGCCAATGACTCATTACTTCAGATCAGAGTTCCTAACACAAATCTGAGGCCCAACAATGGGAAGACAGCCTCTTCCCCAGAAGCTGGGTAATAGTGATTAGATCCAGAAAACAAACAGTACAAGTGGGTAAAGAATCATGAGGGAAAGTCGTTTTGAGAGAAAATATGTTTCAAAAAAAAAAATCTATCAAGACATACTTCTAAGCAAAGTACCTCACGTGTGACACTTTCACGGAAGGGGACTAATTCAATGTGTGGTCTGGAGATGATGTGCCACTGGACCACAATGAAATAATTATAGAAATTGGGAATAAGCATTTAGAAACTATTATAGCAATTTGGCAGAGTAATTTTATGTCTGTTGAATCTAATGATAAAAAAAAAATTGGGGCATATAAAAAATTTTATTAAAGCCATTAAAATGAAGAAGTGTTTTGATATGTGGCAAGTGCTCACAAGACCGGGTCCCCATTAGTCAAGATCAAGAAGCCCTGGTGTTCTATCAGATAATGCAGGATTTCCAGGGGCCTCCCTATGGCCAGGAGTGCATGATGTAGGGTGCCTTGGTGGTAGCGCAGTAACGCCAGGAGCCACAATTCCTCAGCTAAGGGCTTTGGCAAAAGTTGAAACCACCATCAGAATTATCATCACACACTGTTGCAGTGGAAGTTGTATTAAAAATGTGCACAGTAGCTTTTTGGAGAGGGACTTCTATTCACCATTTCAAGAGGTGACAGAGCAAAAGCCTCTTTAAAAAAGAATGGAAAATTATGGCACATACTCCAAAAATTTGTATCCAAGACACTGGGACAGCCAAATTCCAGAGAGCTGTCCAGAATTTCCAAGGATATGCTAAGTAAAATAAGCCAGGCACAAAAGGACAAATACGTATAATTCCACTTATATGAGGTACCTAAACTAGGTAAAGTCATAGAAACAGAAAGTAGAAGAGAGGTTCCCAGGCCTTGGGGGAGAATGAAATGGGGATTTATGTTTAATGGGTGCAGAGCTTCTCTTTGGGATGATAAAAATTTTCTGAAAATGGACAGTGGTTATAGTTGAAGAACATTGTAAATGTACTTACTACCACTGAACTGTACACTTAAAAATGGTCCAAATATCTTTGTACCCTGCTGGTGGGAACGCAGACTGGTGCAGCCACTGTGGAAAACAGTATGGAGTTGCCTCAAAAAGTTCAAAATGGAACTCCCACTTGACCCAGTGATCCCACTTCTAGGAATATATCCCAAGAAGCCAGAAACACCAATCAGAAGAAATATATGCACTCCTATGTTCATAGCAGCACAATTTACAATAGCTAAGATTTGGAAACAGCCTAAGTGCCCATCAGCAGATGAGTGGATTAAAAAACTATGGTACATCTACACAATAGAATACTATGCTGCTATAAAAAAGAAGGAACTTTTACCATTTGCAACAGCATGGATGGACCTGGAGAGCATTATGCTAAGCGAAATAAGCCAGTCAGAGAAAGATAAATATCACATGATCTCACTCATATGTGGGATATAATGAACAACATAAACTGATAAACAAACATAGATCAAGAGACAGGTAACACTGAACAGGCTGTCCAACATCAAAGAGAAAGCAGGGAAAGGAGTGGGGGAGAGATCAACCAAAGGACTTGTATGCATGCATATTAGTATAACCAATGGACACAGACACTGGGGCAGTGGGGGCTTGTCCTGGGGGGTGGGAGTGGCCAGGGGGGTGGTCAATTGGGGGGAAAGGAGACATATGTAATACTTTAAACAATTTTATTTATTTTTTATTTTTTAAAATAAATCTTTATTCAGATTATTACAATTGTTTCTCCTTTTCCCCCCCATAGCTCCCCTCCACCCGGTTCCCACACCACCTTCTGCCCTTACCTCCCCCACACTGTCCACATCCATGGGTGTATGATTTTTGTCCAGTCTCTTCCTGAACCCCCCCATACCCCATTCCCCCTGAGAATTATCAGTCCACTCCCTTTCTATGCCCCTGATTCTATTATATTCACCAGATTATTCTGTTCCTCAGGTTTTTAATTCACTTGATTTTTAGGTTCACTTGTTGGTAGGTATGTATTTGTTGTTCATAATTTTTATCTTTACTTTTTTCTTCTTCCTCTTCTTTAAGAATACCTTTCAGCATTTCATATAATACTGGTTTGGTGGTGATGAACTCCTTTAGCTTTTTCTTATCTGTGAAGCTCTTTATCTGCCCTTCAATTCTGAATGATAGCTTTGCTGGGTAGAGTAATCTTGGTTGTAGGTTCTTGCTATTCATCACTTTGAAAATTTCTTGCCACTCCCGTCTGGCCTGCATAGTTTCTGTTGAGAAATCAGCTGATAATCGTATGGGTGCTCCCTTGTAGGTAACTAACTGTTTTTCTCTTGCTGCTTTCAATATTCTCTCTTTGTCTTTTGCTCTTGGCATTTTAATTATGATGTGTCTTGGTGTGGTCCTCTTTGGATTCTTTTTGTTTGGGGTTCTGTGGGCTTCCTGGACTTGTAAGTCTATTTCTTTCACCAGGTGGGGGAAGTTTTCAGTCATTATTTCTTCAAATAGGTTTTCAGTATCTTGCTCTCTCTCTTCTTCTGGCACCCCCATAATTCTGATGTTCATACGCTTGAAGTTGTCCCAGAGTCTTCTTACACTATCTTCAACTTTTTGGATTTTTTTTTCTTTTTGCTTTTTTGGTTGAGTGTTTTTTGCTTCTTTGTATTTCAATTCTTTGACTTGATTCTTGTGTTCCTCTAGTCTGTTGTTGGGTCTCTGTATAATATTTTTTATTTCAGTCAGTGTATGTTTAATTTCTAGTTGGTCCTTTTTCATATCTTCGAGGGTCTCGTTATATTTATCGGCCTTTTCTAGGATATTCTTGAAAAGCCTTATAACTGCGGTTTTGAATTCTATATCCAGTCGTTTGTTTTCCTCCATTTCTTTCGTTTGTGATCTGTTTCTTTGATGCCGCATTTTCACTACTTCCCTGAGTTGGTAGGGTAGATTTGTGTGCTAGGTTTCCTATATGGCCCAGTGGGTCGGCCTCCCCAGTTACCTGAGGTGGACACTCTTGGTGCACCCCTTTGTGGACTGTGTGTACAGCCTTGTTGTAGTTAAGTCTTGATTGTTGTTGGTATCACTGGGAGGAATTGATCTCCAGGCCAGTTGGCTGTAAGGATCAGCTGTGTCTACGCTGGGAGAAGTTCGCTGCTGGAGACAGCCTTATAGGATTAGACTTGCCAAATTGCAATAGCTTCCGTGCTCAGCTTGGATGGGGTGGAGTCTCAGGGCAGAGCAGACAGTCTTGGCTTCCAGTCAGCCTTGCCCTTGCGCGCGTGCGCGCCTGCAGACCTCTGCCTTCCCCGGCTCCTGAGTCTCCGCCCGAGAGTCCAGATTCCCCCCACAAGAGCGTGGGTCCCCAGGGGCTCGCCTGGAACTGGGGTTCAGTGCAGTCAGGAGCTTCTGACTCCCTTCCACTAGGAAAAGCCTGTGGCAACCTCCGCAGCCTTTGTGCGCACTGGCATGCGCGCGCCTGCAGACCTCTGCCTTCCCCGGCCCCCGAGTCTCTGCCCGAGAGTCCAGATCCCCCCCCCCGCCCCATAAAAGCGCGGGTCCCCAGGGGCTCGCCTGGAACTGGGGTTCAGTGCAGTCAGAATTGGGGTTCAGTGCAGTCAGGAGCTTCGGACTCCTTTCTGCTAGGGAAAGCCTGTGGCAACCTCCGCAGCCTTTGTGCACACTGGCGCACACGCCTCCAGAACCCTGCCTGCCGGGGCTCCCCCGGGTCTCCCCCGGGTCTCCGAGTCTCCGGGTGCCTTTCTCTCTACCTGACAGCCCAGACTCCCCCTGTATGAGCCTGGGTCCATGGGGTTTCGCCCGGGACTGGGGTTCAGTGCAGTCAGAACTGGGGTTCAGTGCAGTCAGGGGCTTCCTTCCCCCTCCCGCCAGAGAAAGTCAGCCAGGCTCTCAGCCAACCTTCCTCTCTGCGTGCACAAAGACCCTTTGCGGTACCTCCAATTCTCTCTGAGCTTTTCTCTTTCCTTCTAGTTGTAGAATTTTCACTCAGCCAGCTTTCCTGTGGTTCTGGATGGTGTACGTTCTGTCTTTTAGTTGTAGTTTTGAAATTGTTGTGCGAGGCAGCAGTTTAGATGCTTACCTATGCCGCCATCTTGGTTTCTCTTCTTTAAACAATTTTAAATAATGGTCCAAATGATAAAAATTTTATATATATATTTTACCACAATGAATAAATAAGTATTCCCAATGTACTTTCCAAGTACTAATTGCTTATTTAAATATAATAATAATAGCTTCTAATAGCCTTTACCTGAGGCCTGGGTGAACACCAAAAATAAATTAATTAATGAAAGCACAGAAATCATCCCATGCAGATCCAGTTATTGTATTTATAAATTTGAAATATACCTTTTGCTCATAGGAAAAGACTGGGGAATTGGGCAAAAAAAAACCCACATTATTTTAAAAAGCATTCAAGAATTCTATCAGTATTAAAATCTCAGTGATTTTGTGTCATTTGACACTCCTAATCATCTCATCTTATTGAAATTTTCCCTATTCCCATGCAAAATCTGTCTCCTTGCCCATTGTCTGAACTGACTCAGCTCATCAAATTGGCAGGGTGAGACAGCCTGTCTTTGTGTACACACCTGCAAACACACAGTTGAGGAGGGTATCATTCCATAAAGACAAACTGTATTTTGCATTTAAGATATATGAATAATATTTCCCTTTAAGAGTCTTCAAGCAAGTTCCTGACAAACCCTTCTTTATAAATTTCAGTAGTTTTATGTTCTTCTGTGACTCATATCTTTCTCCATCCCTCTGGCTCATTGTCAGAATCAATGTTCTCCAAGTAACCATTCACCAGCTTCTCCTTATCTTTATATGTTCTCTCTTGGCAATCCCATCTGCCCTCTCAACTTTAGTGAGCCTAGTCTTCCTTACTCAGATGCTGACATTTTTCTCCCCAGCCTCAATATTCCATTTCAACTTGACAGTGATGTCCCACAAACACTTCAAGCTCAGCATGATCAAACGTTTATCATCTGATCCTCTTCCTGTCTCAGACACTTCTACAAATGGCACTGCCACCATCCTCTCAGTCACCCAAGCATGGAACCTCCCTGACATCTGTGCTATTCTTCTATACTGTCCCTCTGGTTTTCCTTCCATTTGGCACATTCCCTGATTGGTTTACTCCTCTGCTCATCTGAAGTATCAGAAACCAGAGCAACAGTTGATCATGCTTTACAAATACTGGAAAGTTCCAAGGACCTCAAATCCCCACAAACCAGAGGTGAGTGAAAGCACAGGTATGGGAAGCTGGAATTTGCCTGAAACTCAATAATGTGTGTCCAGAAGCTGAAAATGCCCCCACATTTCTGATGAACCTATAGATGTTTCCCTTATTACTTACAGGGGCAGTGACACTTACAATACATCCCCTAGCACTTATAAGACAGAGGTCAGCACCATCACCAGAAAAAGCTGGAGGAGTTGGAGACTCTGCAGGATGGGGTGGAGGCAGCTATTCAATCTCTCATCATATATTGAGCACCAATTTATATGCCAACCTCTATACCAGGCAGCTAGAGACACAGAGAACCAAGCCATGTCCTTCAAGGAATTACCAGCCCAAAGAAGAGACATAAAGTTATAACATGGGGGATCTTACTCCCATTGAGATATACACAGGACACTGCAGGGCAGAGAAAAGGGTTCCTAATACTCTTGGAAACGTGGGTGACGTAGAAGAGATTGAGAAACTTCACAGAGGCTGTTAACTCAGCTGAGCTTTGAGCTGAGTTTTAAAGATAAGGAAAGAGTACTTTAAATGAGAAGGACCTTCCAAGAAGAGGAACCACTTGTGCAGGGTGAGGGCATGAGGGCACACGGGTTTTTACAAAATAGCATTACAGCATGGCCATGAAGAAAATGACTGCTAGAGAGGCAGTCAGGCCCAGGATCACAGAGAACTTTGCACAGCAAGCTAACCCAGACCCTCGACCTTCTCTTGTGACCCGAGAAGCAAGGATTACAAATCACAAACCATTAGTGCTTAGAGGTGGAGGTGAACTTCCTTATTATCTAGTCCATTCCTCTTATTTCATAAGTCAGGAAAGTAGTCACAGGGAGAGGAAGCAACTCGCCTAGAGCCTTCTGATGATCCGTGCATATTACACCTTCTCATTCAATAAAAATCCCATACATAGTGTTGCTGCTAAGAGCTAACTGTGTAAAATAGATTCTGTGACATGAGGGGAGTGAGGATAGCAAGGTACCTGCTCTGGGGCACTCCTCTTGAAAGCAAGCCTGAAGGAAGAAATCGTCATTTGCAGAAAGAATAGAGTGCACACAGACTTAATGAGAAAAATATAAACACCATTCAAAGACAAACCTAGCACTCCTTGTGAGTCATCCCTGCCAATGGTGCCAAACCCAGAATGTGCACTTCCGGTCCTATTATCCCTAACCAGCCAAAAGACAAAACATTTAGCCTCAGTCATAACCAAGACCAATGGTCAAAGACAAGCATATAACCTCTACTCTTTTTGAATTTCTGCTAAATTTACACTTTTTTTGTTTGTATGTTTGTTTCAGGGGCAGCAAAAGGAGTCCTTGGTAAAGTGTGGGGGCCTGCAGAGACAAGGAGCTTACCTAATTAGATACAACAGGAGTATAATCAAGCACAAACTTTGGATCTAGATGGAGCAAGGTTTGAACAGCTCACTTAATAGGACTCTGAGCTGACAGCTTACCTCTCTAAACTTCTCTAAACTGCAGGGCACACTGCCAGACGCTAAGTTTATGGGCTCCCTTTCCATCTACCATGCCCCCATACAAGTGCAAAAATAGTCACAATAATTCTCCTTTCCATATCTATGCAACCTTCCCACATGGACTCTGGGCTTGCCAGTGACTTGTTTTGACAAAAGGCACATAGCAAAATGTGACACAATCAGAAACCTGGAAAATGTTTGCATTGGAGTTTTCCCCTCTTTTGTAACTCATGGGGATCTTTTAACTGCCACCTTATGAATGAGCCTGAGCTAAACTGCTGGATAATGAGACTGGGCCAAATCCTTATTGTCCCATCTAACATCAAGCCAACCACCAGACATGTGAGAGTGGCCAGCATAGATTATCTGGGCCACAGCTGGGCCAGTTCACTCCAGAAGAACCACCCAGCCAAGCCACTAATCATGAGAAATAACAAATGCTTGCTGTTCTAAGTTTCTAAGTTTGGAGTGACTTTGTTATGCAGCAAAAGCTGACAAATACACTCCTTAAATGTTAGGATCTCCCTGGTTTCTAGCTTCAGGTCCCTCCATACTCAACATGGGAGATCAACACATTAACACCAAAATGATGACTCCCAAACTATAGCCCCAGAATGCTCTCTTGCCTATGGAAATTTCATCATATATCTTTTAGGTACCTCAGGTCAAGGGCCAATATTAAACCCCTTGTATTTTCCACGAAACAAAACAAAAATTTTCCTCTAGGTGTTTTGTTCTCAGGAAATGAAATATAAAGATTATTATCGACTCGCCCCTCCTTCTCATCTTCTATATCCAATCAGCCACCAGATCCTGTCAACTCAACCTCTTAAAAATACATGGATGTCTGTTTTTTATTTGTTTGTTTCTTTCTCTTTTTAAATTTCTACTCACAGTAGGACCCAACTCACAAGTCATATCCCATATATAAAGCATCCTCCCACGTGAGCCCCATAAGAAGTTAATTTCTTCCTCCATTCCACTGTGCTTTGTACAATCCTTGAATGTTGCCATTATCACACTATATTACAGTAGTCTCGTACTAGTTCTCCCTGTCTTACTATCTCAAACCTTTTCTACCACCTTTCTTATTGCAGCATCTGGAACAGTATCTAGTATATAATAAGCATTCGAGAAAAAAGGTTGTCTAACAAATGGAATCTTAATGCCCTTCCAGTGGTCGGCAAACTGCAGCTCTGTTGACTAATGAGTTTGCCGACCACTGGGATAGGGGCTTAATCACAAGGAACAACAACAGCCTGTAATTATTGAAATCGAGAGTCTAGGTCAGTGGTCGGCAAACTCATTAGTCAACAGAGCGGCAAACCGCGGCTTGTGAGCCGCAGTTTGCCGACCACTGCCTTACAATAAGCTAGCTTAGCAAGTTTGTCATTAATAACTTATTGATGCAAATAAGCTCATTTTACAGAACTTTGAACAAAATTACTGACACAAAAATATTATAAAATCTTCAGATTTATTTCTGCTTAGGGTATATCCTTTTAGATATTAGTCAACCCTGGTGAGTTGTAATCATGTAGTCTGGCTCTGTATGGCAATGTACATCTTTGTGCCAAAGGAAAAATTTCTGAAAATAAGGAGTTTAATGACTTCCATAGAAAATTGTATGTATTGAGGAAGTATTGATGAAAGAAAGGAGTAAGAGATATGAAGGAAGAGGTAGACTCCAGATTCCAAAAATACTGTAAAACTCTAGAAGCACCATAGGAAATATCCTAAATCCCTTCCCCAGTAGGATGATATTCTGGCAAGAGCACAAGCATCAGCCCAGTCCATGTGACTCAGTTAGCTGAGCATCATCCCATGAACAGGGAGGTCGCAGGTTCGATTCACGATTGGCTCGATTCCTGGTAGGGGGTGTTCAGGAGGTAGTTTCTCTCTCATTGATGTTTCTGTCTCTCTCTCCCTCTCCCTTTCTCTCTCTGAAATTAAAAAAAAAAAAAAAGAAGAGCACCAGTATCAGGGTCAAGAGGATGAATGCAAGTCTCAGCTCCTATAGTTACAAGACTTGCTAGCTATGTCCACTAGCAAGTCTTGTAACCTCTTTTCTCATCTGTAAAATGAGGGAGTCAGACCAAATTATTTCAAAGTCCTATTAGTTAATTAAATCCTCCATAATTTTATGGGTTACTGACAATGATTCCTACACCTGCCTGTGTATCAGTGTCACTTGGGAAGCTTTATAAACCTACAGCTCCCCAGGTTTCCTTCTCAGAGATGCTAATTCTGCCAATTTGAGGAGAAGTCTGGGAATTTTGTAGTTTTAGAAAACTCAACAGGTGATTCGATCGATGCAAAGCCCCATTTGGGAGCTAAGCCGCCATATAGAAACTTCCTCTGCTATCGTTTTCAGCTGCATCTGCCACCTACAGAATAATGGTTTTCAATGGGAATATATCTCCAATTTCATAATAATGGTTAAAGGGAACACAGGGTTTACTTTACATAAAGTCACCTTAGGGGCATTTTACTGGAACACATCTACTGCTCAAATATGGAAATTACCTGTAGGGTTTTGTATTTCAATACCTGTAGTATCACCATTTTTAGCATGTGATTTGATATAATCTTGGGCAAAATACTTTCTATATAAACCCACATTAGTTTTTTTTTTAATGAAAATCTATAAAAAGTTATTTTATGTATAATTATTTACAGTCACCACCCAGGGACATATATATGTACTGCAGAATAAGATATGTCTGTGGCACAAACCAATAGCAGGATAAAAAAATGTACCACTCTACATAGATATACACTGTAGGTGCCTACCCATCCTCAATGTTTTTCTTACTAGCAGGACTTATCCATTCCAGGCAAAGAATCATAGTGAGTCTGAGTGAATTATGACAAGATAATTGGCAAGATACTAATTTTTTCAGCCCTCTTGCAGCTAGGGATAGCCATGCGATCAAGCACTGGACAATGAGATTTGAGAGCCAGTCTATGGGTGGACTTCCAGGAAATGGGTATTTTCCTCCTTGATAAAGGGAAGATCCTTTTTATCACCCAGATCCCTGATTCCTTCCCTGAATGCAAAGGGCTGCAGCAGCCCTGTGGTGACCATGAGACAGTAAGCATGAGGCCCCAGTGTCCATACCCAGAGCTGACAGAGTGAAAATTGAGAAAGAGCCTGGTCCTTGATGGCATTGGGAAGCCACTGCTCCTAACAGCAGACCTCTTGTTATTAAATTAAAAATTAATTTTCTCAATCACACTAGCCACATTTTTTTAAATCTAGCGGGGTAGGGGGCGTCTCTAAGCAAACAACAAATGAACTCCTAACCGCAGACCTCTTCTTATGTGAAGCAATTAAGTCTCTTCCTTGTTCCAAGCCACTATGAGCCTTGTTTTCTATTACTTGCAGTCAAAAATACATCCTCACCACATCAAAGTCTAGTCAGGGTTAAGTGTAATCCCCAGGAGGCAAGGAGGCATATTTGGGGTCAGAGTTCCATGCCATAAGGTAGGAAACTAGCTGTCAGCGAGGGAGCGGCATTTCAATAATTGCTCGAAGGACGGGCGAAAGATGAGAAGAGGGGTGGAGGCAGTAATAGCTTTTGTGGAGAAAGCTTGAAAATGAGAAGAAGAAACAAAAACACTTTAAGTTTATCATCTGGCAGTCCAGGAGGGAGGCCTTTATGATGGAAACATATAAGGAATTTTTTTTCCAAAAATCTAAGTCCAAAAATTTCAGAAGTCAACAAAAACTGCTCATCTATTCAACTACTTTTGTTGCTCTTTTTCACTCCCATCTTGAAGGCTCTGTCTGTGATCCTGTGTCCTGTCCAATGGCTCCACCCCAGAGGATGTGTCATTTAAGTTCACATGAACTCATTCTGGCACTGAGGTTGGCTCTTGGTCACCAGAGCCTGGGCCCCTTTGAGCAGCCCTCTGTGGTGCTCACATCAAGCCCATCATGTCCCCTGGGATTCAGAAGCCATGTGGCACCAGATTCTCACATCTGGAACTGGTCTCTGGAAAACACCAAGAAAGGCACCACACTTTCTCCCCTCGTGTGCTCTCATTCCCTAACACTTAAGGAAATTAAAAAGAACCTCTTGGTGTATTGCACATTGACACATCAAAGTCCCCAAGAGAAAATATTTGAATTTCTTCCATCTGTTTTCCTCTCTTGTTCTTTATGCTTCTCCATGAGAAGAAAGGTAGAGCTTACATTTCATGTCAACACAAAAGGCCTCCGCTTGTGTGCATTACTTATTAAAGTATTCAGTGGTTCACTGTCAAGGTATGTATTATACATACTTTTTTTCCTAGGCCATTATCAGCTTTCTTACAACACTATTATTCTTCAGCCCAGCTAATGCTTCTGTCAAAGATTTAGCAACAAGCATGGAAAATGTCAAACAGTAGGGAAGAGACCTAGCTGTTTCCACAAGCGCTCAAAAAACCCGTGTTGTCTTTCATGGGAAAGCAGAAGAAATCTGCCATGCACACCAACACGTGTTATCAGGGCACAGAGGAGTGGGATGGTTTATTTGTTTAGCTCTGCACACCTGAGTCCATCTCCCCTGAATAAGCTTCCTTTCTTCTCTTGCCAGTATACTTAATAAAATAGGGCCGTGTTGTTATCGCTTCACCCTCTCCCCAGGAAGTATCTGGCTTAGAACATGACAGAAATCAGACAGAGTCAGTCCTGTTCTGTCTGCAGAGCAGTCTGATAAGATTTAAGGAGCACTAAAAGGCTCCTCTGGAGAAATATATTTTCCCAACCTGCTTACCAGGGTGCCTGAAATTACAACCCTTCTGCTTTAAGGCATTGAAAGCCTCCATTAAAATGCAAATACTTTAGGTGAGTTATTTTATCAAACTATCACATCTTAGCTTGAATTAGTTTATAGCTTAATTCAAAACCCTGAAGTGATGGGGCACAGGGCCATAAGCAAAGATGATACAAAGGTTTAGAGTTTAAAATGTGTTGCCTAAAGAGCAGACCCGAGTAACAGGACAAAGTGGGAGAACAGAGTATAGTCTGACGCCACAAACATGAGATCAATGATCCTGGCTGGGCAACAGGCTGGTCCATACGCTGGAGACATTGTCATCCTCCCACTTCAGAGGTAAACTCAAGGAAGCATCTGTGTGCATATGCCTTCTTGTCTTACAACGGGCATCCTCAGTGGATATTCTTACCATTTCTCCCATCTGAGTGTGCCCAGGACTCTTACCCACTCCCTCCCCAGCAGTTTCAGAGGCTGCATAAAGCCCAACGTAGACACTACCAATACTTTCCAGTCTTTCCATTTCTCCTCCCCTCCCATCCCCTTGAAGTTAGTAGTGGCCACATGACTGACTTAGACCAATGAAATGTAAGCAAAAATGTGTCGCTTTCAGGCAGAAGCATTTAAGAACTCCCTTCTGCTACGGTGAATTCTGAAGCATGGTGAACTTGAGTAAAGATACTACAAGGTCAAAGCCACCAAGAATGGTGGACACAGAAAACAGCTAACAGGAAACTTGCTCAGACTTGCAGAGGACTCTAATTGAGCAGGAATAAGCTTCTGTTGTGTTAGATCACTGATATTTTGGTGTTATTATTTTAGCATACCCTCATCTACTCTACTGACCATATCCCATAAATAGCACTTCAGACCCTCTCTACTACAATACAGTCATCATTCAATAAATATTTATTGAGCTCCTACAATGTGCCAGACAATATTATAGGTACCAGGGAGTTAGAGGACTGTAAGAGTAAAGACAAAATCCCTGGACTCATGGGGGTTACATTCTAGTCAAGGAAGAAAGATGATAAATAAGTTTATCTGTTAGGAATAAGCTTGGTTGAACATAGCAAAAAACCCAAATGATATCAACCTTAGCGAATTATAGCTCTAGTTTCTCTCACATAAAATAAGTCTGGAGGTTGGCAATTCAAGACTCACAGGGTGGTTCTTCAACATTATCAGGGACCTGGACTCCTCCTATCTTTCTGATTCACCATCCTTAGCACATGGTTTCCATCTTTCAGAGCACCTCATATTCCAAAATGGCTAGCAGAAAGAAAGAAAAAAGGAGGAAGGCAAGAGGGGGTACCTCCCAACTGAGCCAGGCCTTCTTAAAGGGCTTTCCGTGAAGCCCTAGCCCAGCCGTGGGCAAACTACGGCCCGCGGGCCGGATCCGGCCCATTCAGCTGTTCTATCTGGCCCGTGGAGCCGAAAGAGCATAGGGTTCTCTTGCTCTCCCCTCTGCTCCTTTACTTTGAATTTATATTAGTTCACACAAACACTCCATCCATGCTTTTGTTCCGGCCCTCCGGTCCAGTTTAAGAACCCATCGTGGCCCTCGAGTCAAAAAGTTTGCCCACCCCTGCCCTAGCCCATACGTAATACATACAACTTATTAGCCACTCCTACCTACAAGGGAGTCTGGGAGGAAAATACAATCCCAGCTGGATATATTTTTGCCACAAAGAAAATAGAGTTCTGTTTAAAAAAAGAAAGAGGAGAATAGTATTGAGTAGGTATTTAACAGTCTCTGCCATAATAGATAATCAAATAAGGATTTCAGCTGGTGGTATTATGAAGGAAAAAGAAAATGTGATTAAAAAATAGAAAGGTAGTAACTATACCCAGGGCAGGCAGGAGGACTTTCCCAACAGGAGGCATTGGAATTAGGGGGTTATGTGGGGAAGGGATCACCAGGCAAAGAGAACAATAAGCAGGGAGGCCTAAAGTACCAAGGAACAGAAAGCCCCTGGTGAGAAGAGGAAGTGAGTGAGGGGGTATGTGGTGGGAGATGAGGGCAGAGAGAAGGAGAAGCTAGGTCATGGAGGACCTTTTTAATTTCATTCCCAGGGTTTTGGGAAGCAAGTGGGGGACAAGTGCCCATCAAAACTAATAAGCTCTTGGAGAAACCAAGATGGCGGCATAGGTAAACACCTAAATGCTGCCTCACACAACAATTTCAAAACTACAACTAAAAGACAAAACGGACATCATCCAGAACCACAGGAAGGCTGGCTGAGTGGAAATTCTACAACTAGAAGAAAAGAGGAAAGCACACTGAGACTCAGAAGAGCTGCAAAAGGCTGAGGTATGGAGGCACAAGCACGGAGAGGGATGGCAACTGAGTACGTGGCTGGCTTTCTCAATCGGGAGAGAGACAAAAGCTCCTGACTGCTCTGAACTCCAGTTCTGGATGAGACTCTGGGGACTCAGACTCATACGGGAAGAAACTGGACTGTCAGAAAAGAGAAAAGCACACTGAGACTCAGAGAAGCTGCAGAAGGCAGAGGTATGGAGGCGCACGCATGGAGAGGACTGGCAACTGAGTACGTGGTTGGCTTTCTCAATCTGGAGGGAGACAAAAGCTCCTGACTGCTCTGAACTCCAGTTCCAGGCAAGACTCTGGGGACCCAGACTCATACGGGGAGAAACTGGACTGTCTGGCAGCAGGTGAAACTCGAGAGCGGGTTTCTCTCAGAGGTGCTTACAGCAATTACTGAGGGACACTGAGACCCAGTGGCTTCATAGGGCAGGGCTGACGGGAAACCAAGGCTGTCTGCTCTGCCCTGAGACTCCGCCCCATCCAAGCTGAGCACAGAGGCTTTTGCAAGTCTTGTCTCATAAGGGTGTCTCCAGCACAGAAGTTCTCCCAGTGTAGACACAGCTGACCCTCACAGCCAGTTGGCCTGGAGGTCAATTCCTCCCAGTGATACCAACAACAATCAAGGCTTAACTACAACAAGACTGTGCACACAACCCACAAAGGGGTGCACCAAGAGTGTCCACCTCAGGTAACTGGGGAGGCTGAGCCACTGGGCCCTATAGGACACCTAGCACACAAAGCCACTCTATCAACTCAGGGAAGCAGCCAAAATGAGGAGACAAAGAAACAGATCACAAATGAAAGAAATGGAGGAAAGCAAATGACTGGATATAGAGTTCAAAACCACGGTTATAAGGTTTTTCAAGAATTTCCTAGAAAAGGCCAATAAATTTAGCAAGACCCTTGAGGATATGGAAAAGGAACAACTAGAAATTAAACATACACTGACTGAAATAAAAAATGTTATACAGAGACCTAACAGCAGACTAGAGGACCGCAAGAATCAAGTCAAAGATTTGAAAAACAAAGAAGCAAAAAACACTCAGCCAGAAAAGAAAAAAGAAAAAAGAATCCAAAAATATGAAGATAGTGTAAGGAGCCTCTTGGACAACTTCAAGCATACCAACATCAGAATTGTGGGGGTGCCAGAAGAAGAGAGAGAGCAAGATACTGAAAACCTTTTGGAAGAAATAATGACTAAAAATGTCCCCCACCTGGTGAAAGAAATAGACTTACAACTCCAGGAAGTGCACAGAACCTCAAACAAAAGGAATTCAAAGAGGACCACACCAAGACACATCATAATTAAAATGCCAAGAGCAAAAGACAAAGAGAGAATATTGAAAGCAGCAAGAGAAAAACAGTTAGTTACCTACAAGGGAGCACCCATACGACTGTCAGCTGATTTCTCAACAGAAACTATGCAGGCCAGACAGGAGTGGCAAGAAATATTCAAAGTGATGAATAACAAGAACCTACAACCATGATTACTCTACCCAGCAAAGCTATCATTCAGAATTGAAAGTCAGATAAAAAGCTTCACAGATAAGAAAAAGCTAAAGGAGTTCATCACCACCAAACCAGTATTATATGAAATGCTGAAAGATATTCTTTAAGAAGAGGAAGAAGAAGAAAAAGGTAAAGATAAAAATTATGAACAACAAATACATGTCTATCAACAAGTGAATCTAAAAATCAAGTGAATAAAAAATCTGATGAACAGAATAAACTGGTGAATATAATAGAATCAGGGGCATAGAAAGGGAGTGGACTGACAATTCTCGGGGGGGACTGACAATTGTATTTTCTTCCCGCACAGTGTGGGGGGGTGCGGGAAGAGACTGGACAAAAATCGTATACCTATGGATGAAGACAGTGTGGGGGTGGGGTAAGGGCAGAGGGTGGGGTGGAAACTGGGTGGAGGGGAGCTATGGGAGGAAAAAAGAGGAACAATTATAATAATTTGAACAATAAAGATTTCTTTAAAAAAAAAAAAACTAATAAGCTCTTCCCAACCATTCAACCACGGCCTCGCCTCTGTAGAGAGAGAAACTAAGCAGAACTCCTGAACCTGCTAAGAAGCTACACCAGCTGCTCCATGATTTTGGGGGGCTGCCTAAGCTGAAGGAAGAGCCACAGGCAGCACTGCCAAGAGCTTCTGCAATACAGTGAGTGACATCAAGTGACTACTCCTTAAATCTGTCATTCGGGTGCTGGTGGGAACTGGTTTGCAGAGGGATAAGGATGGTGACCAGTTAGGAGGCTGATTCAGACATTCAGACAGCAGACAATGGTGCTGCACCTGTAGGAGGCTGGATGGGCAGTGCTACGGACATAGCTGTGACCCGCAATCATGAATTTTGGGTAAACCCCACTGGTCTTGATGGGTAACTTGTTCTATGAATGTTTGGCTGCTCATCTGTAGGCTCGAAGAAAGCTCAGAGAAAGTTGGATTCTTTTCAGAATTGAAGTCTTACTGGGAGAGTATGACTGATTGGAGCCCAAGGGAGAAGGAAGGAAGGTTGTTGAGACAATTCACTGAAATGAGCGACCCCGGGCTCTGAGCAGAATGGAGAGGGAAGTAGTGGGAGGCCAACGCTGAGGGGCCTTTTGCTAATGCTTGGCTTCTGCCTATTTGCCCAGTTTCTGTAGATGGACACATGGCTGGATTATCTGCCTGACACCTGGTAACCAGCACCACCTGGGCACCATCTCTCAGGTCTCCCTTGCTCCGTACTCTGCTGCTCATGGCTTGTTCCTGTTCCACCCTCACTCAACCCAAGTGTTGGGCTCCCAAGTGTCTCAGAAGAAAGAAGAAACACTTACTTCTATGGTCCAGTGGTTAAGTAAAAGGGCTGAAGGTAAGCTGTGGGTTCAAGTCCAAGGTCCTCCACCTTCCACTGTGTCACTGTAAACAATTACTTAATTTTCTGTGCCTCAATTTCATCTGTAAAATTAGGCTATTAATAAGACCTACCTCCCAGGGCTATTGTGAAAATCAAATGAACTCATGAAAAGCACTCAGAAGAGCATGTAGCACACAGTAAAGCTCTCCATTAAAGTGATCAATGTTATTGTGAATCATCTTCCTACATTACTTAGATCGAATCTCACTCCCTCCTAACACATCCCCTCCCCCAGCCTTCATTTATTTACTTAATCTGACTCGTTTTATGCTTACTATTCATAACACATAATCTGCATCCTACAACACGCTGTCCTGTTCTCTAATTGTTGGTATCACTCAATTTGGCACTTGAATCCATGCTAATGACTGTATGCTAATATGTAAAATCATGCCTTGCCTTAATTCTTCATGTCTGTGCCTTAGCTTTTCTCTCCACCTATCTAGGAGACTCCCGTAAGCCAATCACATACTTCTCTCACACCTTTACATAGGTAGTGCCGTGCGAGACGAATAAATGCAGATGTGCTACGTACTTAGGTACTGAGAAAGGGCTTTTCATCAAGACAACTCTAGAAATCCTGTGTGTAGGGGAACAGAATGGAAGTGGGACAATGCTTTAGAACTGAAACTGACTTATATAAACCTCTAGTTAAGCCAGCCGTTCTCAGGGCAGGGCCTGTGCTATCTTGAGAAGAATAATGTCATGCATTCTCTTCTTAAAGCTCTCTAAAATACTTGGAGAAATAGTCTGACTAATTCAAGATTAAATACAACAACTTTAGCCTGATCCTCAGACCTCCTGGGCCAGCTGGGGTAATTGGCCATCAAAACAAATAAGCTCTTTCTGACCATTCACCCAGGGCCTCTCCCGCTGTAGAGAGAGAAACTAAGCAGAACCCATGGGCCTGCTAAGAAGCTGCCCTGCTGTGCCATGGCTTTGGGGGCTGCCTAAACTGAAGAAAGAGCACTACCAAGAGCTTCTGCAATGCAGAGCAGTCCAATTTGCCCATCAGACAGTCTGTACACAATCTTTTCATGCAGCTAATACACTGGCGAGCTGTGGTGCGCAGGGGTCAGACTGCAGCCAGTACAGCAGAATTCAACCCACAGCTCACTGGCTGTGTGACTCCAGTCACTTGAAGCTCTCTGTGCCTCAATTCCTTCTTTTGAAAAGTGGTAACTATAACAGCTCCCAAGGCTTACAGTTTTCAGGAGGAATAAAAGGTTTTAAATTATTATAATGCTCAGGGCAATGCCTGGCTATAAACATTATGCAAGTGTTTCCTAATCATCTTTAATCATATTTATTTGTATGAATGTGTGTATGTGAATGTTGAGCATTTCTAGGAAATTTCTAGAGACTGGGGAAATAAAGATAAACAAGGCACAGAGAAACCAAGATGGCGGCATAGGTAAACACCTAAACTGCTGCCTCGCACAACAATATCAAAACTACAACTAAAAGACAAAACGGACACCATCCAGAACCACAGGAAAGCTGGCTGAGTGGAAATTCTACAACTAGAAGAAAACAGGAAAGCACATTGAGACTCAGAGGAGCTGCAAAAGGCTGAGGTACAGAGACTCACACACGGAGAGGAAGGGCGGCTGTGTGCACGGGCCGCTGAGTGCGCGGCTGGCTTTCTAAAGCAGGAGGGAGACGGAAGCTCCCAACTGTGCTGAACTCCAGTTCCGGGCAAGTTTCTGGGAACCCCGACTCATTCGGGGAGAAACTGGACTGTCTGGCAGCAGGTGAAACTCGAGGGCGGCTTTCTCTCAGAGGTGCTTGCAGCGATTACCGAGGGACACTGAGACCCAGGGGCCTCATAGGGCAGGGCTGACAGGAAACCAAGGCTGTCTGCTCTGCCCTGAGACTCCGCCCCATCCAAGCTGAGCACAGAGGCTTTTGCAATTTTGCAAGTCTTGTCTCATAAGAGTGTCTCCAGCACAGAAGTTCTCTCAGCATAGACATAGCTTATTCTCACAGCCAATTGGCCTGGAGGTCAATTCCTCCCAGTGATACCAACAACAATCAAGAGTTATCTACAACAAGGCTGAGCACACAGTCCACAAAGGGGTGCACCAAGAGTGTCCACCTCAGGTAACTGGGGAGGCTGAGCCACTATGCCCTAGAGGACACCTACCACACAAAGCTACTCTACCAACTCAGGGAAGCAACGAAAATGCGGAGACAAAGAAACAGATCACTAATGAAAGAAATGAAGGTAAACAACGACTGGATATAGAGTTCAAAACCACGCTTATAAGGTTTTTCAAGAATTTTCTAGGAAAGGCCGAAAAATTTAGCAAGGCCCTCGAGGATATGAAAAAGGACCAACTAGAAATTAAACATACACTGACTGAAATAAAAAATGTTATACAGAGACCTAACAGCAGACTAGAGGACCGCAAGAATCAAGTCAAAGAGTTGAAAAACAAAGAAGCAAAAAAACACTCAACCGAAAAAGCAAAAAGAAAAAAGAATCCAAAAATTTGAAGATAGTGTAAGGAGCCTCTGGGACAACCTCACGCGTACCAACATCCGAATTATGGGGGTGCCAGAAGAAGAGAGAGAGCAAGATACTGAAAACCTATTGGAAGAAATAATGACCGAAAACTTCCCCCACATGGTGAAAGAAATAGACTTACAACTCCAGGAAGCGCACAGAACCCCAAACAAAAGGAATTCAAAGAGGACCACACCAAGACACATAATTAAAATGCCAAGAGCAAAAGACAAAGAGAGAATATTAAAAGCAGCAAGAGAAAAACAGTTAATTACCCACAAGGGAGCACCCATACGATTGTCAGCTGATTTCTCAACAGAAACTATGCAGGCCAGACAGGAGTGGCAAGAAATATTCAAAATGATGAATAGCAAGAACCTACAACCAAGAGTACTCTACCCAGCAAAGCTATCATTCAGAATTGAAGGGCAGATAAAGAGCTTCACAGATAAGAAAAAGCTAAAGGAGTTCATCACCACCAAACCAGTATTATATGAAATGCTGAAAGGTATTCTTTAAGAAGAGGAAGAAGAAGAAAAAGGTAAAGATAAAAATTATGAACAACAAATACATGTCTATCAACAAGATCTAAAAATCAAGTGAATAAGAAATCTGATGAATAGAATAAACTGGTGAATATAATAGAATCAGGGGCATAGAAAGGGAGTGGACTGACAATTCTCAGGGGGGAAGTGGGTTGGGTGTGCGGGAAGAGACTGGACAAAAATCGTACACCTATGGATGAGGACAGTGCGGGGGAGGTAAGGGCAGAGGGTGGGATGGGAACCGGGTGGAGGGGAGCAATGGGGGGAAAAAAAGAGAAACAATTGTAATAATATGAACAATAAAAAATTTATTAAATTTTTTTAAAAAAGATAAACAAGGCACAGCCCTTTCCTTTGAGAGAATCGGTTTATTTAATAAACTGGTTTTAACAGCTCTAGGAGAGATATTGGCAAAGTGCTGGCGAAACATAAAGGAGGGAGGATGAACTCCACCGAGACTAACAGGAAAGGATCCACAAAGCTGGCATCTGTAATTGAGTAGGATTCGAGGTACACAGGGAGGTCCTTTACACTAGTGGTTCTCAACAGGACCTTGCATTTAAATCACCTGGAAGGTTAAAGCCCTGATTCCCCAGCTCCACCTCCAGAGTTTTTAATTCAGTAGGTCTGGGTGGGATCTGAAAATCTGCATTTCTAATAAGTTCCCAGGGGATTCTCCTGCTGGTCCCAACCCCACTTTGATAATGACTGCCTTTCAGAATCAGAGGGGAGCAGGTGCATAGATGCAGGAATCTGAAACAACCTGGCTTTCTCAGGGCAGAGAAAGTAGTCTGTATGATTACATCAGGGCAGTGATGGGAAATGGCAAAAGATGAGGTGGGTAAAGGAGGACGAAGATGACCCGACAGCAAAGGCACTTGGAGCGAATCCTATGTACATGGAGGAGCTTTGGGAGTTCATATTTCCAAAAGTATCACTTTGGCATCAACATGGGGAATGGACTAGAACAGAGGGAGAATAGAGGACGGGAGAGCAGTTTCTCTTTGCTAAAATCCAAGAAAGACCTTTTTGACAACATCGATGTCTGTAAATGTTGGGATACTTGGTGGTATTCTAAGTATATATCTTTGTAACATCTTTCACACCAGGACAGTGAATGAGAGCAATGACCTACATTTTTCATCTAATTTTGATATGTGTGTTATTATTAATCTATCTGGTTTTATGATTTTTAGAACCTATATTTGCAAAAATAAAACACCCTATAGGTGTTTCATCCATGGATCTAAAGAAGTATTTTATGTCCTGCCTTAGCCGGTTTGGCTCAGTGGATAGAGCTTCGGCCCATGGACTGAAAGGTCCCAGGTTCAATTCTGGTCAAGGGCATGTACCTTGGTTGCAGACTCAAATTCCAGCCCTAGTCAAGGGTGTTCAAGAGGCAACCAATCGAAGAGTCTCACATCGATGTTTCTCTCTCTCTGTCTCTCCCCCTTTCGCTCTCTCTAAACATCAATGGAAAAAAAATATCCTTGGGTAAGGATCAACAAAACAAAACAAAACAAAACAAAAAAGTATTTTATGTCCTGAAGTAAATAGAAATGATTGGTTATCAGTCTATCTTCTTGAGCCATTTTATTAAGGACTTGATCATTCCTTGGCTTTTTTGGGGATCTTGCCATCTGTGAATGGCTCCTTGTTACTTTCTGAATCCATTGTAACGCTTGCAGCCTTTGAGAAACATGCAGTACCAGCTGATGATAACCAGAAGATGACTGCATGTTGGAAAAGCATCATGGCTCAAAATACAGTATTCATGCTTTAATAGTATTGAACATTTATCCATCAATCCCAAATGTACCCACTACATTTAGAACACAGCTGCTTTCCTTAATCAAGGGCACAGCGTTTCTAAGTGATAGGCAAGAAGGTCTCCTTAGAGAGGTTCTGAAATATGAAGTAATGCTGGAAGACACTGCTGCTACAACTAACACAGGTGGTCAAAACCGAAACTGCCTTTTATCAAAAGCATTTGGTAACTTAAAATATGCATATCAAAAGTCTATAATAATGGTGATTTTTATGAATTTCTCTATTTCATGTAGTCTTAAAAATAAACCAAAATTTTTTTAAAAAAGGGGGGCCAGAGCAAAAATCCTGAGGTGCAGTGAAATAAGAAGAAAGGATCAGGTAAATCTTAGGGCAAAGAATTGAGCAGATGTGCAGAGGCCTGTGAGGGAGATGGAAGGGTTAAAGGTTAATCAGGCTGACCAGATCTGATGCCAGGATGGAGGAGGTCCTATCAACTGAAAAAGGAATGCAGGGGATGGAAGAGATTTGGGGGAGAAGAGACTATCATCAATTCCACTTGCAAGGATTCTGAGGTATCCAAGATGACCACGAGGCAGCTAGAAATCCAGGTCTGGAAATAAGCACAGAAGTCAGCTGTAGATGAAGAGCTGGGCACCCCTGTATGCAGGTCCAGGTTAGAATCAAGCTGTGGGTAGGAAGGCTAAGGAAAGAGCCAGGACATAAACTTGATTCACCTTTTTTACATGGGCTCAGTGATTAAAAGCAAGCAAGGAGACAGGCAGAATGAGAAAGGGGTGCAGAAGCCAAGCCAAGCCAGCAAAGATTTTACAGCATGCCGGAGGAGCACTGTCATCGTTCCAGCGTCATAAACTCCTCCAACCTCACCTGGATTGAAGGGATGGTGCTTGTGCTGGTCTTTGTCATTCTCAGGTCCATTGACAGCTTTACCTGATTAAGCCTGACCCCTGCAAATTACATTTCTCAGGCTCCTTTGCCAACTGGCTTCTGCCAAAGAGAGGCACTAACAGAACACTGGGAGGAGGAAGGTAGGAAAAGGCAGATTATTCCTCTCCCCTTTCCTGCTCCTCCCCCCACCCTTCTCTGACCTGTGCTTCTGGTCCCCACCAGGTACCCAGCTCCTGGGGTCGGGGGAACATTCCCCTTCTACTCCCTCCAGCTTGGTTGAGTGGGGAGGAGCAGCTTGCTGCTGCAGCTCATCTCTATGTTGACTCACTAGCCCATTTAGCTTTTCAGCTCTTCCAACAGCTCACAGCTAGTTCCCCTACGAATTTCCTTTGTTGAAACTGGCTGGCACAGTTGAACCAGTTGGTCCCTGACTGGTAAACATATAATGATAAGATATCAGTTTCTCTCCCCACAACTTGTTTCAAGCTTCAGAATTGTATTCAGACTGGGATTATCCAAGTTCATATTCACAAAGCCTTCTATTTAAAAGTTAAGGGAAAATTAATTTTAAAAGAGGCAGTAAATAAAGATAAAATCTGAAATAAATTGTAAAACATAAGGCAGTAGAATAATAAATTAGTTCAAATGCTGTTTTTTATAAGGCTGCTAAAGTAAACAAACCTCTGACAAATATAATTAAAGAAAGATTTTTAATTAAAAATGAGAATAGAGATAGGACAAAATAAAGAAAATAGATTTTTTTTTCTCCAAATCCAAAGAGAATGTGGCACACACTTGTTGTCGGCTAATAAACTGAAATCCTCAAAGAAATGAATAATTTCTGGAATGATATCGTGTACTAAAAATGACCTACAATGTGCAAATCTAAACAGAATAATGACCAAGAAAGAAATTGAGGAAATTTCTGATAACCTAAGAAAAAAGCAGCTTGTCCCAATGTTTGCACCAGAACAATTTTTACACTTTTAAGGAACAACTGATTTTGATGTTGTATAAAACATCCAGAGTGCAAAAAGAGATCAGAGTACCTTTATGGTCATTAAGCAAGCCTGATCTTCTTCCTAAAGCCTGATAAAGATAAAACACACAAAAAGAAAATTATGAGCACATATCACAAATTAATGTGGATAGAAAAAGCTTAAGTAAAATTCTCACCTCTAAAAAGGAACTTGTTTTACTGTGCTGCTTCCGATCTTTAGAGGAAAGATACTTTTTTGTAACAGCTTTACTGAGATAGAATTCCTGCACCATAAAAAATATGGAACACTTTACGAATGTGTGTGTCATCCTTGCACAGGGGCCAGGCTAATCTTCTCTATATCGTTCCAATTTTAGTATATGTGCTGCTAAAGCCAGCCCAAGGATGATAACTTTAGAAGTTGAAATTCCAAAGGATGGACAGTTTGCACATTATAGAAGTAAATAACCATTTGACAAAACCAGTATCCAAGGGAAAATATAATCTGGAGGAAGCTTTCACAGCCAATATAAAAAGGGTTCATTTCTATGTTATGTAAAGATTTTATACATGTTGACGCCAAAAAAATTAAGTCCCCAATTTGTAAACTTGCAAAGCATGTAAGTAGATAATTCATGAAACCAGTGGTAAACAAGCATGCTTGTAATAAAGGAAATGCCCCCTCAAATAATGTTGTAGCACCTTACATGCACCGCATTAGAGGAATTTTAGAAATCATTCAGTATTAAAACACTGTGGTAAAAGTAGTCCACTCACACATTGTAGGGTAGCCATATAAACTGGTATCATCTCTTAGCAATTCATATCAGGAACAATCTTAAAATTCTACAATATCCCTTTATCCTAAGGAATTTATAAATGATGAAAATTAAAACCACATAAAATGTTCATTGCAGTATCCCTCTAACAACCTAAATAAATATATAAAAGATTATCTAAATCTAATAACAGGTGAATTATTAAGGAAGGGTTATAAATCATTGTTTAAAAATTACAATTTATCAAGCACCCTTATATACTTAACTTGGCCTTCCCAGGAGGTAGACAAGAATTGCTAAGATTCAGGAAAATTAAGTGACTTACACAAAAATCACACAATCACTGGCTCTCAAATACCTTCTACCAAATCCCAGGCTCCCTTGATGTTAAAGGTGCAGTTATGAATATCTGCTCTGAGCCTCAGTTTCCTCATTCATAAAATAGAGCTAGTAAGAGCACCTGAGAGTGGTTATGAGGATTAAATGAAGCTCTTCACATAGGACGTGGCACATAGCAGCACTCAGAAAATTATTAAGAATAATGGTAAGACAATATTGTATCAAGTCAATGCGACTACAGCAATGTAAACACGTCTGCAAGTGAACAAGGCTCAGAAAAGAAAGGAATAATGAGAATGGCTGCTGCACAAGCAAGGCAAGAGCATAAATCACTTTTCTTTTTGATATTACTTCGTTTTTAGTACAACAAGTAGAAATCTGGAGAAAAACAAAATTAGAATAAACCAAAAAAAAACCTCCTAAAATGGATTGGCATCTTTAGGGGAGCTTAATACTAACTTGAAATAATTAATTCAGCACATATGCCCCCTGGAGATGCTGTGTGGTGTGTAGGACCAGCCAGTGCATGGCGCTGTTTCACTTGCCCAAGGGATCAAAGAGGTATTTATTGGCCTCAATAATATCTCACTCATATGTGGAATATAATAAACAAATTGCATCCAGAGACATAGAAGCATGGAACAGACTGTTGAATCTCAGAGGGAAGGTGAGTTGGCTGGGCCTGGGGCGGAGACGGGGGGAAGGCGGGGGGTGCGGGGAAGGGTTAGGGGAGAGATAGAAAGGGTCAATGGAGAAAAAATGGGGACATATGTAACACTTTCAATAATAAATATTTTTTAATTATAATATACTAGTGCTCGTTTTTCAGTCTTCCTTAAAGATGATTTCTTTTTCTTCTTACTAGGAAAACCGAGACTCAGAAGCATCTCAAGCAAATCTCCAGGTAGTTGAGAAATGGATCCAAGTTCATTCCTGATGAATGCAACATCCCAAGGGAGCTGCTCTTCGGTGAGCACCATCATCTCCAGGACCAAGGAGAATGTGTTTACTTTTCCCTTTGGTCATGTGACTAGGATCTACAAATCAATGAGCAGGAAAGACAGCCAGTGTCAGCCCAAAGTTTTAAAACTACAATTGGGGAACAATTCTAACCACCAGAGACAGGTTCCAAGTAACGAGAGAAAGAGCTATAGGCATCTCTCAGTTTTTCCTTTCCTAAGTCAGCCAGGCCTGAAAATCTCCACCCACGACAGGGGCGTTGATGGAAAGTTACTCCACTCTCAGTTCCTGGATTGTCACAGGCTTGAATCATGAACAACTGCCTATATGAGTCAGAACGTATGCGATTAGTCTGTGAGCTCCAATAAAAGAAGTGACAAGCTCAGCAAAAGATATAAATTCAGAAGAGAAATGTCAGGGGATGACACAGAACCTAGCATGACCAGAGGCTGAATCACACTGAGCTCAGACTCATAGTCCAAATACCACTCCACCTGGGATGTCAAATAGGCATCTCAAATTTTATGTGTCAAACACAAAGCTCCGGGTCTTTGCCCTCACCTGCTCTCACCACTGATAGCCTCCCGTCTTAAATAACAGCAATGCCCTGCTGCTCAGCTGGAGTCTCTTTGACTCCTCTCTTCCTCTCACATCCCACATGTAATCCATCAGAAAATGGGCTGTATCTTCAAGATACACCCAAATTCCTCCTCTTCTCATCACCTCCACTATCACCATCCCAGTCCAAAGCATCACTATTCTCTTGCCTGTCTTCTTATAGCCTCTACACTTGATCTCCCCGCCTCCACCTTTGCCCTCCATTGACTCTTTTCAACACAGCAGCCAGAGGGATCCTCCTGAAACCAAAGTGGGATGACAACTTAAAAGAACAAATCCATAAAAGAACTAATAGACTGGATTTCACCAAAATTAAAAATCTACCATTCAGAAAATATTGTTAAAATAATAATAATAACAACAACAAGCCACAGACCAGGAGAAAAATGTCTGCAGAGCATATATCTAACAAAAGACTTCTCTTCAGAAAATGTAAAGAACTCTCAAAATTCAAAAATGAGAAAATAATCTAATTTAAAATCTGGGAAATTATTTGAAGAGACATTTCACCAAAAAAAAAGATATGTGGATGGCAAATAAACATGAAAAGATGCTCAACATGAATAGACATTAGAGAAATGCAAATTAAAAGCACAATAAGGTATCACTACCTACCTATTAGAAATACTAAAATTATAATAACTGGTTATGCCATATGTTGGCTAGGATGTGGAGCTACTGGGTCCCAAAACTGGCAGTACAAATGTAAAATGGTACAACCACGTGAGAAACCAAGGTGGCGTCATAGGTAAACACCTAAACTGCTGCCGCGCACAACAATATCAAAAGTACAACTAAAAGACAAAAGGGACACCATCCAGAACCACAGGAAAGCTGGCTGAGTGGAAATTCTACAACTAGAAGAAAACAGGAAAGCACATTGAGACTCAGAGGAGCTGCAAAAGGCTGAGGTACGGAGACTCGCACGAGGAGAGGACGGGCGGCTGTGTGCACGGGCCGCTGAGTGCGCGGCTGGCTCTTTAAAGCAGGAGGAAGACGGAAACTCCAGACTGCACTAAACTCCAGTCCCAGGTGAGACCCTGGGAAACCAGACTCATTCGGGGCAAATCTGGACTGTCAGGAAAAGAGAAAGCACACTGAGACTTGGGAGCTGCGGAAGGCAGAGGTCCGGAGGCGTGCACACGCAGAGAAGACTGACTGCTAAATGCACGGGCAGCTGAGTGCATGGCTGGCTTTCTAAAGTGGGAGGGAGACGGAAGCTCCTGACTGTGCTGAACTCCAGTTCCGAGCAAGTTTCTGGGAACCCCGACTCGTTTGGGGAGAAACTGGACTGTCTGGCAGTGGGCAAAACTCAAGGGTGGCTTTCTCTCAGAGGTGCTTGCAGCAATTACCGAGGACACTGAGACCCAGGGGCATCATAGGGCAAGGCTGACGGGAAACCAAGGCTCTCTACTCCGCCCTGAAACTCCGCCCCATCCAAACTGAGCACAGAGGCTTTTGAAATTTTGCAAGTCTTGTCTCATAAGAGTGTCTCCAGCGCAGAAGTTCTCCCAGTGTAGACACAGCTGATCCTCACAGCCAATTAGCCTGGAGGTCAATTCCTCCCAGTGATACCAACAACAATCAAGACTTAACTACAACAAGACTGTGCACACAGTCCACAAAAAGGTGAACTAAGAGTGTCCACCTCAGGTAACTGGGGAGGCTGAGCCACTGTGCCCTAGAAGACACCTACCACACAAAGCTACTCTACCAACTCAGGGAAGCAGTGAAAATGCGGAGACAAAGAAACAGATCACAAATGAAAGAAATGGAGGAAAACAAACAACTGGATATAGACTTCAAAACCACGGTTATAAGGTTTTTCAAGAATATCCTAGAAAAGGCCGATAAATTTAGTGAGACCCTCGAGGATATGGAAAAGGACCAACTAGAAATTAAACATACACTGACTGAAATAAAAAATGTTATACAGAGACCTAACAGCAGACTAGAGGACCGCAATAATCAAGTCAAAGATTTGAAAAACAAAGAAGCAAAAAACACTCAACCAGAAAAGCAAAAAGAAAAAAGAATCCAAAAATATGAAGATAGTGTAAGGAGCCTCTGGGACAACCTCAAGCGTACCAACATCTGAATTATGGGGGTGCCAGAAGAAGAGAGAGAGCAAGATACTGATAACCTATTTGAAGAAATAATGACCGAAAACTTCCCCCACCTGGTGAAAGAAATAGACTTACAACTCCAGGAAGCGCACAGAACCCCAAACAAAAGGAATTCAAAGAGGACCACACCAAGACACATCATAATTAAAATGCCAAGAGCAAAAGACAAAGAGAGAATATTAAAAGCAGCAAGAGAAAAACAGTTAGTTACCTACAAGGGAGCACCCATACGATTGTCAGCTGATTTCTCAACAGAAACTATGCAGGCCAGACGGGAGTGGCGAGAAATATTCAAAGTGATGAATAGCAAGAACCTACAATCAAGAGTACTCTACCCAGCAAAGCTATCATTCAGAATTGAAAGTCAGATAAAGAGCTTCACAGATAAGAAAAAGCTAAAGGAGTTCATCACCACCAAACCAGTATTATATGAAATGCTGAAAGGTATTCTTTAAGAAGAGGAAGAAGAAGAAAAAGGTAAAGATAAAAATTATGAACAACAAATACATGTCTATCAACAAGTGAATCTAAAAATCAAGTGAATAAAAAATCTGATGAACAGAATAAACAGGTGAATATAATAGAATCAGGAGCATAGAAAGGGAGTAGACTGACAATTCTCGGGGGGAAAGGGATATGGGAGGTGGGGGAAGAGACTGGACAAAAAGCGTACACCTATGGATGAGGACAGTGTGGGGGAAGTAAGGGCAGAGGGTGGGGTGGGAATCGGGTGGAGGGGAGCTATGGGGGGGGAGAGGAACAATTGTAATAATCTGAACAATAAAAATTTATTAAATTAAAAAAATAAAATAAAATGGTACCACCACATTGGAGAAGAGCTTGGCAAATTCTTTAAAAGTTAGACCTATACACAGCATATAATATTACCATTACATTCCCAATCATTTACCCAAGAGAATAGAAAGTATATGCCCATACCAAGACTTGTACAGTAATGTTCATAGCAGCTTTATTTTTAATAGCTAAAAATTAGAAACAACCCAATCATCTAGAGAAACTGGATAAACAAATTGTGATACACTCAAACAATGGAATACTGATACAACATGGATAAATCTCAGAGTAACTATGCTGTGGAAAAGAATGGATTCCTATCCCTTAGTTACTCTAAACATTCCATGGCTTCCCAGCTCATTCAGAGAAAAAGCCAAAGTTCTTGGAATGAGCTATAAGGCCCTACATGACCTGGCCCTGAAACTCCCATTTCTCTCCCCCTCACCCCACTCCACATGGACTCCTTGCTATTCTCAGACACACCAGGTACACTCCTGGGGATTTCTACATCCTGCCTGCTTAGACTGAAAGCTTTTCACCAGGTTACTTCATGGCTCACTTCCTCGCCTCTTTCAAGTCTTTACTCAAATGTCACCCTCTCAGTGGGGCCTTCCCTAACATGGTATTTAAAACTAAAACACTTCCTCACCCTGTAAGGCTCCCAATCCCCCTGCTGCTTTATCTTCCTGTATAACAATTATCACTGTCTCCTATACCACATTTTCTTATTTATCTGTGTTTCTACCCTCTAGAATTAAACTCAGAAAGACAGGGATCTTCTATTGTTTTGTTTATTCATTAC
Organism: Plecotus auritus; assembly: GCF_963455305.1. NCBI lineage: Eukaryota > Metazoa > Chordata > Mammalia > Chiroptera > Vespertilionidae > Plecotus > Plecotus auritus. The sequence continues at coordinate 88,653,904 of NC_137774.1, read as the reverse complement.
ACCCCCCATTAACTGGTACAGTGCCTGGCAAATAGTAGGTGCTTGGCAAAAATTTGTTGAATGAATGAATGAGTAAATGAAAAGAAAAAAGAATATTATCTGATCTTAACAACCAAGTGCAAGGATTCTTTATAAAGTCACCCCAACCCAGCCTAGATAGCTGGACATCTGTCAAGCTTTATTGTTTAAAAAGCTCTTTGTTCAGATTCCATCCTTTTCAAGCCTCACAAAAGTACTCTGATATGATGCCATTGTCATTCCTTTTCTACATGTAACTGGAGGCTCAGAAAGGTTATGTTTTTCTAGATCAAGGGACCACAAACAACAGACCCAGCATTTAAACCAAGAATTTGCCATCAGCCACCAAATCTCACATTGCAACCTCAAGCATCTAAATTTTTCAACTTTCATATCCTTTCATTTCACTCATAATGGCACTGCTGACAGATTTTAACAGTTCGGCAGTTAACCCTTGTGCCATAAATTTCTATTTGTCACACCCAAAATTCGATATTGTAGAAGGCTACCCTTCTGGCTTTTAAATGGAAATTGATGACATGGCGTGCAGGAGCACGGAAGCTGCAAACCCTCTCCCCAGTCTCTCCAGCTACCTGGAGGCAAAAGGAGAAAAGTGAGAAGCACTCAGGGCTGCAGACCTTCCCTGCTCCAGCATGGAATGGAGAGAGATGATCCCAGCCGGGCCTGGCACTCCCCACACAGAGGAGTTGGATTTAGCAGCCAGGGCACACAGAGAGAGGAATGCAGTAGAAGCTACCCTTGCCTGGAGAGTACTCTCCCCTCACCGCTCACGGTGGCCTGATGTCTGTGAGCACCCAGAAAAGAACACAAACAAACAGTTTTTTATGAGGGCTGTAACCCAATTGACAAAGGCGAGCTCTCTCAGCCTGGAAATGTCCCTGCTCTGAACTAGTTGCCTTGCCAACAAACCACATGTTTCCACTCTGCAGAATCCAATTTCTGAGCAATGTGACGGTGACAGGTCCAGAGACATGATACACAATTCCAAGGTGCCTTTGAACACCTGCTGAATAGCTAAGAACAATGTGGGTCCCCGGATGTCCATAGCAACATGGGACATGTGCTCGGCAAACACAGGTCGTGTCCAGTTTATGCAACAGCCCCCACCTACCCCATCCCTCCCCAGCATCTTGCAAACTACAGATACTAGTAACACAGGATAAGCCATGTTCTTTATCATTATCATTATTATAATCATTGCAAACACTTGCATGGGACTCACTCTTTAAATATACTACGGTATTTGATCCTCTTGACAACCCTATGAGGTAGGTATCATTAGTATCTCATTTCAAAGGAAACAGAAACATAGAAAGGGGTAGTTTACCCTAATTCACACAGCTAGAGAAAGGTAGAGCCAGGATTTGAACCTAGACAGTCTGCCTCCAGAGTTCACCCCTTAAACACCCTACTGTGCTATCATTCTCTAATATTCTTTAAATGATAAAGCTGTAAGATTGTTCCAGTTATCAATGCTGTGTAACAAAGCACCCCAAAACTTCATAATGTAAAGCACCCATTTTATTATGCTCGGGGACAGTGTGGATCAGGAATTTGAACAGGACACAGTGGGGATAGCTCATCTCTGCCCACAAAGTCTATCTAAGGCATCAGCTGAAAAGATTCAAAGCTGAGAGTGACTCAAAAGCTGGGGATCGATGTCATCACACGCACATCTGGCAGTTGATCCTAGAGATCCGTGGGGACCTCAGATGGTTCTGTCTGCTGGAACACCTGTGTATGCCTCTCCATGTGACCTGGGCTTCCTGTTAACATGGTGGCTGGGCTCCAAAAGCAAGTATCCCAAGAGGCAGAAAGTAGGAGCTGTCAGCTCCCTAAGATAAAGACCCAGAAATTGCATCAGAGAGGAAGGGAGAGGGAGAGAGAGATAGAAACATCAACGATGAGAGAGAATGATTGCCTCCTGCAAACCCCACACTGGGGATCAAGCCTGCAACCCGGGCATGTGCCCTGACCAGGAATCGAACCGCAACTTTCTGGTTCACAGGTCAGTGCTCAACCACTGAGCCAACCGGGCCCAAAGAGGAACTCTTTACCAAAGTTCATTATATTCTTCTCTCTACTTTTGTGTCTGTTTGAAAATTTTCATAAGTTTAAAAGGGAAGAGAGAAAGGAAGAAGGCAAAGAGGGGAAAGGGAAGAGGGAGAGAGGAAGAATGGGAAGGAGAGGAGAGAGAAGGGCTAGTCGGCCTCAGGGATTCTATGGTAAAGTAAAATATCTTCATATGAGGTAATGCAAATAATACCCTCCCAAAAAGAAAAAAGAAAAAAAACCTCTGAATTTGTTATTTCTGTGTGTGTGTTTTCAAGTTGTATATACATGTGTATATATATGTACACATATATAAAATATACATGTTTTTAAATTCTAATTTCTCTAGATTGCATTTCTAAAAATCTACAATAATTAGTCTTATAAAGCGTTTATCTCTATCAGTCTTCATTTCTCTCCCCCTCTCCCTATTTAGGTCTCAATCCTGGTCAAGTGAGAGTGTCACATCTATCTTGGTTTACAGAAGACCATCTGCTTTATATATACATGTATATACCTTTAGACATAGTCATTTTTTGAGTGGACTCAGGGACATTCCACACAGCCTATGATCACTTCTTCCACCTGCCCTTTTGCCTGCCTTGGTTTTCCTCTATCAATTCCTAGTCCCACTCCAACCCATGAAACAGAGTTCATTAATTCTCCCTCAGTGTCCCATTCACTGACATAAAATCTAAAAGGCTCTGTTTCATAGATCAAAGTGCTTGTGAGGCACTCGCTGGTGGGCTCCATGGGAGTAGAGAGACAAGAAGGGGAAGCTAATAAGAGCCCAATGCCATTGGGTCAGTACAGCCCCAGAAGAAGGAGCATGCGCCAGGTCAGAAACAAGGGCAAAGCAGTGCCTTGGGAAGCCACTGAGAATGTCTTGAAGAGCCAAGGTGGAGTCTCATTCCTGCAGTTATATTTTTATTTTCTTCTTTCTCCCTGCCACACATAGCCTGGCAGGCACTTAAAGTCCAGTCATTAAATTCAATAGTAGATGACATGATTCCCCAACTCCTTGCCTAGATTCCCTTGAACTCTTTCCATCAAGGGTATGAACTAAAAGACTCAAAATAATGCTTAATCTTTAGTCCCTAATCATATTTCTTCAGAATTTAGTCCCAAGAGAATACAGGCCTCTTCAGCTCCTTACAGTATAATTCAAAGGAGAAATTGCTAAGGACAATTTCCCAAAGAAGAGAGCTGTACACTGTGAACTTGCCACAGTCTCTTAGTCTTTTTTCAAATTCCTCTTTCCCATCAATATGTCATGACTACTATGCCCTCCTCGCTTCCCCATTTTTAGTATTAAAAAAAATAAGAAACTTCTTTAAATTAGTCAACAAATGTCCATTGAATACTCTCTAGATAAATCTTTGGGCAGAAAAGACATAACTGCAAATGTTTAAGTTGTAAACTATGGGATGTTAATTTTTACATACAAATATGTAACAAAATATAGCCCATGAAGGGTAGATACCAGACAATGGCTTGGTGGAAAGTCAATGCTGAAGTTGACAAAAATCACATGAGGTGTTGACCAATGTTTAAGTTAATAAAAAGTATACACTATACCATCTGGGATGGTTTTCTTTAAAATGAAATGACCACAAAATGGAAATGGTATAGAAGTTCTCAGTCCTTTTTTTCTAGCTCTTTTTCACTATTCTCCCAAATGATACCTTGAACTCATGTCTCCTATCAGTCTGTGGCAGAATGAATTTTCTTAAAAAGTTGCTTCAGTAATACCTCCTAACTCACATGTACTTCTTACAATGTGATGTTGACACTCCTTCCAATGAGAGGTGGGGGGTGGGTGTCTTTGCTCCCTCCTCTTGAATCTGGGAGGGCTTGTCACTATGGAGGAAGCGATGCCTTGTGACTTCTAAGGCCAGGTCAAAAACACCTGGCTGTCTTGGGATGTTCACTCTTGAACTAAGTCCCCATGCTATAGGGAAGCCCAGGCCACATGCAGAAAGCACATGTGGGTATTCCAGCCAATAGCAACAGCCACGATACAGACATCATCTGACTGCAACCGCATGAGACCCTGAGCAAGAAGCATCTGCCTGAGCCAAGCCAACCTTCAGAACCATGAGAGTGAATGATAAAATAATTACTGTCATCTTAAGTCACTAAGCTTTGGGGTAGTTTATTATGTAGCAATAACTGGGACACATCATTGTAAAACATCACAGCCATGCCTTAGCCAGTTTTGCTCAGTGGATAGAGCACTGGCCTGTGGACCAAAGGGTCCCAGGACCTCTCTACCAAGTTTTCCAGCCTTTGATTAACTTCTTGCAGTGATGAGGGACTCGCCACCCAGAGGCAGCCCTAACAACCTATCTTCCCACAGCTCCATCTGTAGCACGTATATCCTTCTATTGACCTGGAATCTGTCTCCATGTACTGTCTATCTATTGGTCTAACTCTGTCCCGCAAATCTCTCTCTTTCACAAAACCGGCCTTGAATTTTTAAAGACCCAATCAGGTAACCCCCACCAAGTCTTCTTCTCTCCAGGCCCAACATCCCCAGGTCCTTTAGCCATTCCTCCTTTAGCACATGATTCTGAATCCTCCTCCTACCTAGGCCTCCTTCTCTGCCTCAGGCTTGACAAGAGGCATATACTATTGATGACTGGAGAAGCTTTCATCCTGCCCCCGGAGGCTTGTAATACATTTATACTTTCTCAGGATGACACATACTCTAGGAGTACTAAGAATTGCTGTCAATCTCTCTGGCATCGTGAAGGACTCTGGCATTTCACCATATAATCCTTTTTTTTTTTTTTTTTTTTTTCTCCCAAAGGGCTGCCTGCTGGAGGAAACTGTCATATTCTTCAGCCAAGGGGAGCCAGTGTTCGGAAACAGATAAGCATACCTCTGTGATGTAGTTCCTTCTGAATGCTTTTCTGATAAGCATCAGCTTGTGGTAAAGGAGCTCAAATAACCTGCACTCATAGATACTGGCCTCAACCCAGCTCCCCCATGACTCACTAGCCTTAAAGAACAGGGGAAGGTTTTTGTCAGGTTAGGCTAAGTTATGCCATGGTAACAAAGAGCCCTCAAATCTCTGTGGCTTAGCAATAAAGAACATATTTCTTATTCATGCAAAGTTCACTGCGTTTCTGGAGGCTCCCCAGGGACGTTTCCTTTCAAGTGGTGACTCATGGATCCAGGGGACTTGCACATCTGGAAGATATGGCTTCCAAGACACTGAGGTCAAGGAAAAGCCAGCTCTTAATTGCTTCAATCTAAAACCAACAGAGATCACTTCTGCTTATAGCTCGTTGGCCAGAACTAATCACATGGCCACATCTAACTGCAAGGGGGCTAAGAAATTTGGGTGAGCATGTGGATATTCGAAGAGCAGTAAATGTTCTGCCGCACAATCTTGGTGGCCCTTTGACCCTGAAACACCTCCCCATACATCATTGTGCTACCAAGCTTCCCATCTTCCCTTCTGGTAATTCTTAGGCTCCTCAGCAGCCATGTTGTTTAATGACGGCTATCACCAATGTCACTCTCTGAGCCCCTGCAGGGAGATTTTAATTGGCAGCTGCAGACAACTCTCTCCCATCTCTTTCTGCTGCCATTGACTTCACTGGGGCCCTCATAATTTCAGTTCTGACTCTATTATCACAGTGCTCTTATCTTACTTCCATTCCTCTTTCTGCCATGCCTCTGCCCATTATCTTTTGCAATTTCTAATTTGAGTATTCCCTTATTCTGCTTCTACTCCTACCATAGTCTACTTGCCTTAAAACTGCATCAGAAACCTTTTGTAATTTGGTCCCAAAGACCCTTCTAGCATCATCACTCAATGCCCCAGTGTTGTGTTCCCTGTGCTCAAGCCACCCAGACTAATGCCTACTCCTCAAGGCACATGGGACTGCCCAGCATACTCCTTTCAATCTGCAGCAGCTGTGGAAACTCTACTGAACCTACAACATCCAGCTCAGTGTCCTGTCCTCTATGACAATTTCCCCCGTTCTTCCCAGAGCTAGCTGCCCCTTGATCTGGTTTCCAGATGCCCTATTAATGTGCCTCAAGAGTACTTCTCTCTTGACATATCCATCTCTTTCCCTCAGTGGATTTCTCTTGGGTGGTGGCCATACCTTACCATCTCTGTATCGCCAGTAAACAGAATAATTCCTGCCCCGGGGTGTGTATCAATAGGGATTGAATAAATTCATGTAACGAATTGCCCCATCTCATCTTACACTTCTGAAAAATAAGTATTCCTTCATACATTGCTACATTTTATTCCAAAAGAGTGAGAGAAGCGGAAATGGGGAAGATAATAATTATACACCTCAGCCTGGACTGGGGCAGAGGGTTAAAAGGAGTGCATTGAACTCCCTAGGATTTCCCCGGAAAACCAGAAGCTCCAAGGGTACCACTTTGACTTTCTGGATCATCCTAAATGGCCTCTCTACCTCATTCAGAAAATCCTATGAGGACGGGCTGAAAATAAATAGCTGTTTAATCAAGGCAGTATTGAGCTATTCCAATGTATTCCCCCTCCTGCCAGGGAGATTGCATGGTCTGAAATGAAAGAAGAGCATGTGAAAGCCCTGGTTATTCAAGGGAGCTGGGGAGACTTAAAATCTCTCCAGAAAGCCTTCAGCACTGTAACTAAATGTTAATGTTTAAAGATATCCCAATATTTCAGGAAGCTATTGGTAGTGCCACACTAAAGCTCATTCTAGTTTTAAAGAGAAATATTTGACTTGGAGGATCAGACCCCATGCTGGCTCCAAGATAAACTTTCCTAGCTCTCTCAGGCCAATTTTAATGCTAAGAGCAGCTCCATCGGAGTAAAAGTTCATTTTGGGGAGCGAAGCTGTGAATTATGCTACAGGCTGAGCCGAGCAGTTGGTCTTTTGCTGATGAAAGCAGAAGCCTGAATATGATACAGAAGTGGAGGGGGGAGCCAGGGACATCCGAGGGGGATTATCACAGAAGGTCAGACTAATTAAATCGAGAGAAGTCACCAGAGAGCCGCAGCTCCCACACACACCATCTTCAAATGCTCTGACACATGCAGGGCTTGATAAGAAAGAGAGGGTTGAATTGCCACTTTCATCTGCCTGGGAGGACAACAGTCAACCAAATACAACTTTTTAGTATTGGTTTAAGTCCAGGTAGGGAGGGAAGAATTGAAGCTGCTGCCAATTTCAAATGATGCACTTTGAATCAGAGACAAGGACAGTGAGAGGCCACGTCCAGTGGTCTCCCTGGTAAGCCATTGAACACATGATTGCTGTACAGCTATTATGCACCAGGCATAGCACTGGGTGCAAGAAATAACACAAATAAATGTTCCCTGCTCTCAAGGAGCTCAGATTGATAAACTTTGGCGATAATGTTATACAATGTGATTGAAGCTCTAGTAGAGTTATCTTAAAGATTGTAAGGAGCACTTCTGGGAAATTCTAACTGCCCAAATAGTGTCAAGCCTGGCTCCATAAAGGAAGCAACACATGAGCAAGCCCTTAAGAGTAAGAATTCTCCAGTTGGTGAGTGGAAAAGGCAAGCAAGGCAGAGGCCAGAACACATACAAAGGTCAGGAGGCTTGAAACCATGACATTTTGAGTGGCGTGGAAGTGTAGAGTGGGTGGGACATAGAATCCAGGCCAAGGAATGCCGAAGGTGAGATGGATAAGGCAGCTGGGCCTGGGACCTGAAGCATTTAGAATTCATCTCTGTAGGCAATTCAAAGCTGTTAAAGATTTTAAAAGGTGGCATGCTCCAAAATGTATTTGAGGAAGGTTACTTAACCACAGACGGAAGATGGAAAAGACAATGGGGAAAGATCTCTTTCCAAAGGTGCTAACAATACATGCCCCACACGGCAGGTCTAAGCAACACCTTCTCTCTGTCCTCCCTTTTCCGGCTTGTCCTCACAGTGGGGATGCTGCCAAGCAAGCAATTCCTGAGAACGTACTATGTGTGCCCAGCACCACGCTATCTGTTCTCAGAGCCACAAGAGTGTGCTGAAGGTAGCTTCTACCAGTTCATACTGGATCGTACTGGCTCATACTGCCTTGTACTGGTTCATACTGGCTCATGAGAGCTGACTGCATTTCTCTCCTTTTGGATTCAGTGACGTCTCATTAGTAGTTTGAAATCAGCCATGGTGGAAGCTTTTTACACCTCAGAAACCTGCAAATGCTACAAACCAAAGATTCTTCCTTTTCCAGAGAACCATTTATTAAAATTTTTACAAGCACACCACTTGAAAAGTCCAGTCCCAGACCTTCATGAGAGCAATATCTACTTCAAAAAAAATACATATGACCCTCAGTTTAGAATTTAGCACTCACTGAAGAAGGAGTCAAGGGCAGGATGGGGTGGGGAGCCATGGGGAGGGAGTAAATCCTATATAATAAAAGAGTAATATGCAAATTAACCATCACTCCTCTACACCCACAAGCCATGCTCACATGCCACGCGCACCAGCCAATCAGGAGCGAATATGCAAATAAACCCAACCAAGATGGCTACAGCCACCGAGAGCAGGAGGGAGGCTTGGGTTTCCCCGGCAATGGAGGAAGCCAAGCTTTCTGCCTGCCCTGGCCTAGGTCTCCACTCAAGGCCACAAAGTTTCAATGATAGAAGATACATAAACCCAAACAGAAATGGCGGTAGCCACGGAGCTGGAAAGACAGGAGGCTAGGGTTGACCCCAGTGATGGAGGAAGCCAATCTTTCCGCACACCCTGGCTGGCCCAGGCCTCCGCTTAAGGCTACAAAGTTTCAATTATAGAAGATACATAAATCCCCCAAAAAATGGCTGTTGCCACAGAGCAAGCAAAAGGCTTGGCTCCGCTCCAGGCTACAAAGTTTCAATTGTAGAAGATACATAAACTCCAGATACCAGGGCCTCTGCTTGGGTCGCCAGGGGGCGTGGCCGGCCTGCAAACCACCACAGGACCCTTGCCCAGGCCACCTCACGCCCCAAGGAAACCCCCACCCTGATCTGAGACACCCTTCAGGGCAAACCAGCTGGTCCCCACCTGTGCACCAGGCCTCTCTATCCTATCTAATAAAAGATTAATATGCAGATTGACCATCACTCCAACACATAAGATGGCTGCCCCATGTGGTCAAAGATCCTGCCCCCATGTGGACACAAGATGGCCACCACAAGATGGCCAACAAGGGAGGGCAGTTGGGGGTGACCAGGCCTGTAGGGGAGGGCAGTTAGGGGTGACCAAGCCTGCAGGGGAGGGCAGTTAGGGGCAAACAGGCCTGCAGGGGAGGGCAGTTAGGGGCAATCAGGCTGGCAGGGGAGTGGTTAGGGGGTGATCAGGCTGGCAGGCAGAAGCGGTTAGGGGCAATCAGGAAGGCAGGCAGGTGAGCAGTTGGGAGCCAGCAGTCCTGGATTGTGAGAGGGATGTCCAACTGCCTAAACGGGCAGTCGGACATCCCTCGAGGGGTGCCAGATTGGAGAGGGTGCAGGCTGGGCTGAGGGACACCTCCTCCCCAGTGCACGAATTTCATGCACCAGGCCTCTAGTAAGAAATAAAAGGCCCTTGAGAATGACAGCCAGGTTCTCCTCATCTTGGGCTCTGCCACTCTCACTGGGGTTAATAAATTAGGTCCCATCTGCTGTTAGTTATCATGATCAGCAAGCTCCAACTATATTCCTCAGAGGTGACAAGTGACCCCAAGACTATGTGTGCTATCAGAGAACTGTAGACTTAGAAAGAGCCTCACAGAGAGAATCCAGGCCAGACCCCATTTCATTCATCCATAAAACAAGGCATTCATTTGAGTGAGTTAAGTAAGTCACTTGCAGCTATTAACAGTGACGCAGGAACTTGAATACAGATGTCCTCTCAGCTCAGCATACACTCCACTGCCCATGGTGCTTTCACACTTATAAACACGTGTGCCCCCAGGACAGTCTACCCTTTCCTTAGACCCTCAGCAAACACACTTTGTACAATATTTTCCAAGATCAGTACTCCTTGGAATGCCTGATATCCAAGAAAGGCATGCCAGATACTGTTAACTGAATAGAAATTTAATCAATAACATATAAAAGTATCATATCAGAAAATGTACATGTAAACTGTCTTCTGAGGTTTCATGAGGAGTTTGGCCATAGGTCCGGAGCTAAGGTTCTGGAACTGGAAATAGGGAGTTAGCACATGAAATGAGGTTGCTCTGAAGGTCACACACAGGTATGATGGCAGAATCAAGAACCAAGCAGGTGGTCCAAAGATCACATTAGCCAAAAGAGCCAGACAGAGCAGAAGAATCAAGAACAAGACATGTGGTCTAGGGAAGAGGGAGAGTGTCTAGAATGGAGGGGAGTTGGAGAGGAGGGACAGCCTCAAGAGTCTCCCTGGGGCCAAAGTCACAGCCACTAATGTTTTCACTACATACCTAGAGTTTCAACTGTGGCTCCCAAGAAATTGGGTTTCATGCTCTGAAACATTTTCCTAAAAAGATTTTTGGGACTAAAATAGAATTGCCCATTTTTTTCCTTTGCCAAAACAAGAACAAAAATACAAAAACACATTAGCAGCATTTCATGAAATTTAGAAAGAACCAATTCTCAGATGAAAGGACATTCATTTAAATTGACTAGATATAGCTCCATGAAAAACATACAAAACACACTACATCAGCCACTGCTTTGCTCACTGCACCATGTGGACTTCTGCACTAGACCAGGTGGGAGGAAGTGCCAAGCAAGTCTGAACATATTTGGAATCAACCAACTCCTCTTATGGGTGCATATTCATCTCACTTACGATGGACAAGTCAGAAAAGCATTCTAGAGGGTCATTTTCTCCAACAGCGGGTGTTAAGCGCTATTGCTAGCCCTTCCAGGATCCCTTAGGCCTCTTCCATTTACCATATATCAAGCCTGGTTCCCAGGTTTACTATGATTTGCACTGGTCATACCTGTAGCCTAATCAAAGAGGAAGGAAGAAACCCCACTTCCTTTGCCTTGTGTAAGACCATCATGGCTCCTTTGTTACTCAAGTGTTAGAAATTTCAATTAAGAACAAACGTAAGCCCAAAGTAAACAGAAGGAAGGAAATAACAAAGATCAGAGCAGAAATAAATACAATTGAGACCAGAAAAACAATAGAAAAGATCAACAAAACTAAGGGCTGATTTTTAGAAAAGATAAACAAAATTAACAGATCTATAGTTAGTCTAACAAAGAATATGAGAGAAGACTCAAATAAATGATATCAGATATTAAAGAGGAGACATGACAACTAATACCATAGAAATACAAAGGATCATAAGAGACTATTATGAACAATTCTACACCAACAGATTGGATAACCTAGAAGAAATGGACAAATTCCTAGGTTATCCAATCTGTTGGTGTAGAATTGTTCATAGTAGTCTCTTATGACCCTTTGTATCTGCAGGTATGTCCATGCTTGCTCACAGCCTCCACCTTTTTTGCCTAGTGCAATGGTTTTCCAATTTTACTTTAGCAGCAAAACTCGGGTCAAATGAAATATTTCACCAAACCCCAAAGATAAAACAACAAAAAGTAGTGAAGTGAGGAAGTCTTGCTTTCACTCCTCCTTGCTCCCTTTAGCAGCCCTTCACCCACTACCACTGCACCGCAGGGCCCCCAAATCCCTAGAGCCCAGTGAACCTCATACAAACCTCCCATTTGTACCTTTCTCTCTAGTGTCCTTTCCATCAGCCCAACCCTCACTCAGCTGCCAGCCAAATAATAACACCAGCCTAATCTTAACACCCCTTTTAACCTATCACCCTTGATTCCATCAAGTCCAAACCCTCCCTGCTGGCTCCAAGACAGGCATGAAACTAGCCACACATTCAACCTCTGTCCCACTTCTTCACTCTACTCACATCACATTGGCTTCAACAGGATCTTCTTTATACACACCACGCTGCTTTCACTCATGGGACTTCCTGAGCCTGTGATGCTTACGCACAGCCTCCCCCTTTACTCTGTCCTCTCCCTCATCAAGTGGCCCCACTCCACTCCCACCCTCACCTTCTTCTGGATTCTGTTGCACCAGGCACCACCTTTACTCTTCCCAAAATCCAGAGAGTCACCCTAAATTCTCCCTCTCCATCGCCTTGTGCATCCAATCCATTAACAGTACTTGGCTTTGACCTTGTGAATGTACCTTAAACCCATGCCCTCGCCCTCCTTGCTGCCTCAATATAGACTCTCATAACTCCCTCAAGGATTCCTGGAAAAACTTGCTGGTGGGTTTCCTCCCTTGTTAGTCTACCTTGTCCCTAGCTGCAGGGCCACCATCCAATTGCAGTCTCCTCCCCTGGCCTAAAACCTTTCCACAGCTCCCACGGTTTTGCCTTAAGGTCCACACTCTAAGCTGAGTATAAAAGGCTATTCATCCTCTGACCTCCACCTGCCTTTTGACCTCATCTCCTACCACTTTCCTACCTCCAGCAATGAAGGGTGAATGCCTGGCCAGCAAGGAGCCAAGTTGTTAAATACCTTGGCTCTCTCAACCCTACCTGGAAGCCTCTGCAAGGCACCCTCAGCTTGCACCCCCCTTTTCCCCAGCCCCTGATGTCCTCTACTTCCTCCTCCAGCTTCACTCAGTCACTCCCCGCTCCGTGCTCCTATCATAGTGTAATTTCTTACTCATCTCTCTCCCACATCTCATTCATATCACAGACGCTCAGTAAGTGTTTGACGAACTACACCTTCTTGCAACTCAGAAGTCATGCCTCCTTAAAGCTCTCCAATTCCTCTCATACTCACAATTCTAGACTTTCACACATCTAGTTCTCCCCAAGGGCTTACTGTGTATAAAGCTAAGCACATAGTAGGTGTTCAATAAATATGATTTCTAAGGCTAACATGTATGCACCCACCCTCTAAAATGAGGACATAACAGCCCTCCTTAGCTGAAATCAAGAGATCCAGCTGGGGCCAAGTAAACTAGGAACTAGCTGCCAAAAACAGCTAAGCACACTCATCCACACAGCTGGTGAGCCAAGAACGACTCACTCCAGTTCTGCCTTGTGAAGGAGGAGCTCGTCACCACCCCACTCCTCCTGCCTTTAGGAGCTTTTTCTCTGCCCTCCGTGGAGATCCCAAATAAGGCAGCCCGAAGCCAGCTAGAGGAAGATAAAGGAGGGGATCAAACAAGGCTCTTGTTGCAGCTATGTGGTGCTGTGTGTTCTTTTAAAGCAGAGACAAAACAGAATCAAAAGAATGTCTTTTCTTTCAGAGACAAGCACAAGCAAAGTCACCCAGCTTTTCCACCTTCAGCAGATTTCTCCTAACAGACCTGGAACACAGGCGAGGGTGGGTGTTGGCTCATCCACCTCCAACTGAAGCCTGGAGCATCTAAATCTCTTCCGCTGTCTGGACTTCCTGGGCAGGCTGGGGAGGAAAAATGGGAGGGAGGGAGGGACGGAGGGAGGGAGGGAGGGAGGGAGGGAGGGAGGGAGGGAGGGAGGGAGGGAGGATACAATCAACAACTACTGCAGGCTAAGCACTGTGTCTAGCGTTACACACGTGTCCTCTCCCTGAACCATGAAACAGCCCTCTGAGCTTACTTTAAAGCAGAAAGGACTGAGGGTCCTATTTTAAAGCAGAGAGAACTGAAGCTTAGGAACGTCCTTTAATTTCCTCAAGGATAGAGGACTAGCAAGTGGCGGAACTGAAACTGTAAGTCGAGATGCCTGGCCATGATTCTAATTCACTCTCCCCAGCACTACCGCTTCTCTCCCTTCCTCTGGATTTTCCCAAATCTCCAGCAGGACCAAGCTTCGCTTGACACCCAGTCCATCTCCCCACTTTCTGCTTGGCGAAGCAGGTCCACACCCGCTATGGCTTCTCGTCATCGGGAATTTACTACACATCCACATGCATTCGTGTGCTTTTCACAAGGTTAGAGCTAAAGAGTCATAGTGGATGGGGATTAGGGGCAGCACTGCCTCTGTGCGCCCAAGGCAAGTGGAGCGCTAGAATCGCCCCTTGGGGGAGCCTGTGTTTGAAATGTCACCTATGCTGGCTAGTCCTTGGCTCCTATCTAGTGTCGCCCTCCCCATCCCCCACAGCCCCCTCTCTATCACGACACATCTTTAGTTTCTCCTTTCTCCTTATCACAATCTGGAATTACTCTTACCCCCATGTTTCCTTGTGCGGTGTCTTTCCGAACCACTAGAAGGCCAGCGAAGTCGAAGGCAAGGCAGGCTGTCCAGGAATTCTGAGTCAGACCAGATCCCCGTATCTGCCTCTTCCACTGGCCAAGAGGTTCTTCCCCAGGCCTCTCTGACTGGCTTGCTCCCCACCACTGGATTCACTCAGTTTACCTGGACTGAAAGAGATGTGCGTAATGTATTACACAATGTGATGCTAGTCTTCAGCTGGACATAGACTCGCAACTCTGTCTGTGTCTGTCCCTGGGGGATTCCTCCAGAAGCTGGAAGCATCCGCCTAGATCCCAGGAGCCACTGCAAAACGGGACAAGGGTCCTCCCCAATCAACTGTTCACTGCGATGCCCTGGCTGCCCACACCTTCCATCCAAAGGAAGGAGACACTGCCCCCACCGCCCCATGAGCCGGTTGTTCGCCAGTCACAGATATTTGGCCGTAAGTTTATAGCAGTTCCTGGGGTGCCTGTCAAAAACGAACATTCCAGGGCCCTGAACTTCTCATTCTGATATTTTGTGACCTTAATTTTAGATGTACTGCTTCCCTCCCACTCCAAAGTAAAAAAAGGACTGGAGTATACCTAGTTAGACAAAACAGCTCCTGGAAGTGTGTTTTAGAGTTGAGCAAGATGTAAAATACACAAAATTAAACAAATGACACCAACACAGCTCTTTACTCTTTCCTTCCCTTATAGATTTGAGCTGTCATCACAATTGTGCTGTGTTTCTAAACTGCATCTCTCTCCCTAAGCACATGAGCTGTTTTATTTGCCTGCCTTATGCAGTTGCCAGCCACAACAGTATCATACACCTGGCATTTCTAACTCCTCTGTGTTTTCGCCTTTCCAGCCAAGAACTCTGGCCTTATGTACCTGCTCCGACTAAAGAACACTTGGTTGAATGTAACTTGACAACCCAATTCAATTCACTCCACAAGCATTCTATTTCCATTCAGTAAATTTGTACCTCTCTGTCCGCAATTAAGAAGGAAATATGGTCCGTGTAACCCCTACGTGTTACAGCAGAAAGAAAAATGTATATAGCTGGCTTGAATGAAAACTCACAGCAAGCTAAGATCAAAAATTCTGATCATAAGTAGGCTTTGCCTTTCTCTAAGTGCTTTCTGCCCCGGTCAAGCATTCCTTCTCCCTGCCCTTCACACAGGGGAACCTTCCCAGCTATCCACTTTCTACAGGAAGGGGAAATTTAAGGGCCAAATAGAAGCAATGGGTGTGATTTAGCTATAACCCTGGGCCCTAAATCCAAGACACTACCTGTCTAAATATGTTACTGCCTTCCATGTACTTACACAGAGGCTCATCTTTATCAATAGCTCTTTTGTTTGGAGTTTTGCAAACTCTACTGCCAAAGGCAGTTACCCTTGGCAGATGTGAACAATAGCAGCGCTGGCTAGTGTTTCTCTGACTTAACCAAGCTGCGGTTCCTCCAGCGATGAGAAGTGCCTGAATGACACTGCCGCTGGCCAGCAATCTGCTGGGCCTCCTCTTCCAGTCCTCTCCTTCCCCCACCCCCTTGTCTGGGCCTGTTTCAAGTGTTTTTGGTTACTGTGGCATGTTGCCTGTGAATGTTAAATATTCAGCAATCTTCGGGCTCCTTAGTGCTTTTGTGCAAATAGGTTGGCTTTGAAAAAAGAACAAGCTGATCTCAACTAAAGGGATCAACACAGCAAGCCAGCAGAGTCAACAGTTCAAATGAAGTTACAAAGGCAGAAGGCTGCCTATTCAACAAGACACACTCCACAACACAGCACAGCAGGGCAGGAGCTAGGGTGCATCTTTATGAGAGGCGGGGTGGCCTGGGGTCAGGACTCCCGAATGGGGACTGCCAGGAAATGAATCCTACAAGGCCTGGGGCAAACATGAGCCTCCCTGGGTCTCCATGTCCTCAAAAACAGAGATTTGTGCCGAATTGATGGGGTTGTTTGTGAAGATTAAATGAAATGAGGCATGCGCTTGGCTCAGTAAATGTGAGCTCTGATTAGTAACCAAAACACACTGCTAAGGGGAGACTTGAAAATTATCTACCCAAAGTAAGCTTCCATCTGCAGATATTTTAAATTTGGACGTTCAAAAAGGGATGGGTATGTAAATGTTTCCTACACACACACACACACACACACACACAGTTAGCCTGTCTTCCTTTGTATTCCTTGGAATAAACAATGGTTAATGTAATAATGGTACTGTGGCCACCACTAAGGGAGCATCTACCATATGTCAAGTTGCACTTGGCACTTTATCTACACTCCTTTCACCTTCACATCAGCCCTAGAGGGAATGGCGAGGTCCCATTTCAGGCATGGGCGCTTGAAACTCAGAGAGAAGTAACCTACCTCTGAGCCCACAGTAGTTAGTGGCAGATCCCAGAGATGAACTTCTGGGCGGCCAGACGCCGACACTCTTATCACTATGCGGTACAACCTTCGACTTAAGGAGAGAAAGCTGCTGAGTGCACGTCAGAAATGTCTATCCAGCTTGGCCTCCTGTTCCCCAGATGTATTATGGAAAATACATAACATGCTAAAGGGAAATGGAAATGTAAAAAATGTAATGTGAAAAAATACATAAACACAAGCTTCCGTTCAGAAAGAGGTGAATTTCTCCTTCTTTGAGCTGCCATTCTATGTTGACAACCATGATCCAACAGAACTACCCAAATCCCCTCCCCCATGGGGCAGCCCCAACAAAGTGCCAAGGTTCTCTAATCCAAGGGCATGCCCTCTGACCACTCTCCAGTGCGAAGTGACAGCAAATGTACCCCGGGAGCACGGGACACTCTCAAAGCACAGGCACATGCCAGGCCTAATTAGCTTATTTCTACCTACGCTGCTCCTCCCAGCAGTGTCCAATCCCCACAGCCAAAAGGCTAAGAACCCGACTGCCAGCATCTCTGCAGCAGCTTCTCAGAGCCTGTTCATAATTAATTTTATAAAGGCCTTGGCTCCCCAGCCCCATTCCATGTGCCTGATTCAGGTGAGATCATGACAGTAATCGTTGCCAAATCTCTGTCCAGTGGAATAAGCGCTCACTGGTGTGTGTGTGTGTGTGTGTGTGTGTGTGTGTGTGTGTGTGTGTGTCAGGGCCGGGGTGGGGAGAGGGGAGGCAGAAAGAAGAGGCCTCAACACATCTAGAAGCTAGCAAATGAGGCTCTCGTGCTTTTCAGATCCTGGATACCTGAAATGGCACTTATTTTATTCAGTAACTTATGTGCCTAACTGAGGGCTGTTTTGTGCATCAGACACTACCCTGGGCACTGGCAGTACAGAAATGACTCAGACACATGATCTCTGTCTTCAAGGAACTGACATCAAATGAAGCATCTCCCATGCAGAATGTACAGAGAGGGCACAGCTCACTCAGTCTGAGGAGATCCAGGAAGACTTCCTGAAACCCATCAAAAACTCAGAACCTAACACAGAGCCTGGTGCAGTGTAGGCATTACATTGACTGAAAGTGTCTCTTCATTGACTCCAATATAATAATTAGCTAGGCTATTTGTTTTTTTTTTTTTTTTTTTTTTTTTAAATATATTTTATTGATTTTTTACAGAAAGGAAGGGAGAGGGATAGAGAGTTAGAAACATGGATGAGAGAGAAACATCGATCAGCTGCCTCCTGCACACCCCCTACTGGGGATGTGCCCGCAACCAAGGTACATGCCCTTGACCGGAATCGAACCTGGGACCTTTCAGTCCGCAGGCCGACGCTCTATCCACTGAGCCAAACCGGTTTTGGCTAGCTAGGCTATTTGTATCAGCTAGAAAAGCTTTTGCCTACATCAAGAAGCTTAAACAATTAGGTATTTTTTTCTCATTCTATATAATAAAAGACTAATATGCAAATTGTCCCCTCGGGAGTTCAACTGCTCACTATGACGTGCACTGACCACCAGGGGGCAGTGCGGAACAAAGGAAGGTCCCGGCCGGCAGCTGGCAGCTGTGGGAAGGAAGGCCCCCATCAGCCCTGATTGCCAGCCAGGCCTAGGGACCCTACCCATGCACAAATCTCATGCACCGGGCCTCTGGTATAATAAGAAATCCAGAGGCAAATACAGTTGGTATTGTTCCAGCATCTCAGTAATGTCAGAAATGACATCTCAATGACTCTCTTGATCTTTCCCCTCGTGGTTACAAGATGGTTCCATAGCTCCAGACATCACATCTACCACACAAATCACAAAAAGAGAGTGAAGCATAGCATTAATGTTGGTTTCTCTTTCCAAAGAAAAGATTTCCCCCAAAATCACCCCAATAGTTTTCTGCCTACTTCTTGGCCAGACCTTGCTACATGACCACCCCAGGCTGTCAGAGGACCCAATAAAGTTAGAATTTTTTGGCTCTCATAGTAAAGGCAAGCAGTGTCTTTTGCACCTGGTTTAGTTCCCTTGGCTTAATGTCCATGTTGTAGCATATGTAAGAATTTTCTTCCCTTTTAAGGCTGAATAATATTCCCTTCTATGTATATACCATATTATGTTTATCCATTCATCTATTGGTGGACAGCAAGTCCTAACTTTTCTTTTTTTTAACAAATACTTTTTTTTTTTTTTGGATCCTCACTCAAGGACATGCAGAGAGAGAAAGACATTGGTTGCCTTTAGTATGCTCCTGGACTGAAGATCAAACCTGCAACCCAGGTATGTGCCCTGACTGGGAATGGAACCAGCAATCCTTCAGTACACAGGATGATGCTCAACCAACTAAGCCACTCTGTCCAGGCATTCTACCTATTGTTTAATGTCCCCAAAATAGAGCTTTTCTCTTGATGATCAGAACATTTTAGCCCTCAGCAACCTTTCTCAGTGTATTCATTATTTCTGTGAGAAATAAACACCTATTTGTTTAAGCTACTGGTTCTCTATGAGTCAAAGTCAATCTTTATTAATATACTTCATATGAATATATTAATATACCTGATAACCAGATGGTATGTGTGGTCACACCAGTTGTTAAAATACTCCCATACCAATCAGTGAATAGAAGCTACCCCAGCCCCCTGAGTGACCCTGCGCCCATGACTCCAGAGCTCCCCATCATCATGCAATCAAAAAGTTAACGCTAGAGTAGTTGTTAAATATTTTTAATATCCACCCTACTTCTATTATAAAACTATTGTGATAATTAATTGAAGTAATGCCTATAAAGTACTTAACACAGTGCCTGGAACCTAGTAAATAATAAATTTTCACTCTTATTACATAATAATTATTATAGAACACGTAGAGATCGTGCACTATACACATCACATAGAAAGAACTTAACAGTATTTTTTTGGAAAAAATATTCTCTACAAACACTGTTTAAATCACCTCAGCTTCAGGGAATTTATTCTCCGCCTGGGACATCTGCCTCCTCTGCACGGAAGGGAGGGCTTACTAAAAGCTCAACGAGACCCCTGGCTGGTGGGGATTCTGCCACATGGTAGGGAGGTCCCGAGGGGTCTGGGCATGGTCAGGTTGGCATCCTGACTCCAGGGCTGTGCTCCCCCGTGAGTCTAGCTTATTTCTCAGAATCTTCCTGTTCTAGTTTGACCATTGCCTACGCACGGGGGGAAAATATTTTAAAAATTAAGAATTGATTCAGGACTCACCCATTTGCCTTCAGCTTTATAAATAGTTACAGTTAGTGGGGTTTGTTTTTGTTTTGTTTTGTTAGAGAAATGTTCTTACCTCCCAGGCCACCCATGTGCCCATGTGCACTGCACAGTACAGTTTAACTGCCGCAATTCATCAGCAATGCTAATTCTGCTCACTTGTTTGCCTAAGAAATGCCAAAACCATCGGCTGGCCTCAGTGTTTCACTATCAGCCAATGGTCTTGATGTCCGCCCCACCCTGCCTCTCAGAACAAGGACTCAGCCAGTGTGTCCCAAAAAAGACCTGGGTACCCACCCAGACTCATCTTTGCTGAAACTGTGACTTCGATGCTTTTCACTCTGTCCCTCAGTGCTGCTGATTAATTTTAAAATTCCCCCGAGAGGTAAGATATATCAATAGGAGGAAACATGTTACAGAAATGATTCAGGAGAGTTTTGCCACTAGGTCTAACCAACAAAAAGTGCTACGTGCCCTAGCCTGTTTGGCCCAGGGGAGAGAGCCTTGGCCTGTGGACTGAAGAGTCCCGGGTTCAATTCCAGTCAAGGGCACAAACCTCAGTTGCAGTCTCCCTACCCTGGTCGGGGACATTCAGCAGGCAACCAATCTTTGTGTCTCTCTCACATCAGTGTTTCTCTCTGTCTCTCCCTCTCCCTTCCATCTCTCTAAAAATCAATGGAAAAAAATATCCTCGAGTGAGGATTTAAAAAAAAAAAGTGCTATGTGCCAGCAAATGCATGAGAGTGGCCTGCGTGTAATAAAAACAGAGAACCTTCTGTCTGAGAGCACTGGGGCTGCCCTGCACAGCAAGTATCAGTGACTGATAAAAGAACAGGGAGCCCGGAAGACCTGATAAGGAGCAGGTCCCACTGCAGAATCTTAAACAGAGAGGGGACATGATCTGAATGGTGATTGGGAGTCATGGGCTGGAGAACTGGAGAAGGAGAGGAGCAGAAGAAAGAACAGCCAGGGCAGCCCCCACAACAATCAGCTGGAAGGGGGTGTATCCTGACCTATGTTAAGTGACGGTTGGGAGAGATGCTGCTGGGAGTCTCCAGAGGAGAAACTGTAGGAAAGGGCAGGGATTGGATGACAGAATATGGGGAATGGAAGTCATAGGGATCAGCGTTAGAACTGCCAGGTGTCTCCCCTGAGGAACAAAGAGAGTGGTGGGACCAGAATCTGAGCTCCCAGAAAATAATTGAATGCAAAGGGCCAAAGCCTGACATTTGAGAAATGAGCAGAGAAGAGCTCTGTCAGGCCAATGGGAAAATAGTCCCCTGTGTAAGTCCATCCCACCCCAGAGGTAATTAACAGCCCACAAGGTGATGAAGAAACAAAGATGGGTAAACATGGCCAAGACTTGCCCTAAAGTGAGTGGGGTCCTATAGCCAGCTCTTACCAAGAAGTTTTCAGAGCCCTTCGTAAAGATTAAATTACATAATCTTACCGTTAAATAAACTATATTAAAAACAATGGTGATAAATATTTAAAATCTCTTCCTAATTATTTTACTACATTTCACTGTCACTACAATCTATGCTCTTGAGGACATTTACTGGTATGTGTGTTGTGTCTGTGTTGTGAATACTATAGGATGGTGTGCTACTGCACTTCTCTTCCAATTCTGGATTTGGTGATGTCACACTAGTAGTTTGCAATCATACACGGTGGAATATTTACACCAGCGAAATTGGCAAATGCTCTTCCAGGTCAGGACTCTGGGAAGCAGCCTAGGGTGGAAAGCTGGGCAAAGGCAGGGTGTTCCTCATTCACATAGGACCCAGGCCTTTGCAGTGCCTTCATTCTCCAAGCAATATCCTGTCCTTGGGAGCCTCTTCCATCTATCTGCCTTGCAATCTCTGGCTTTGGGTGCCAGGTCACTGGACCTTAAATAGCCAGCACTATAGCATTTGGTGTCTTCAGGATCTCTAAACTCAATCCAAGTCTCTCATTTGTAGTTTAAAGAGCCTTAGCGCAGCAGTATATTTCCTGCTGCTAACCAGACACCTGCAAAGATTTAAGCCCTGGGTTAAATTAAGTTCCCAGAGATTGGTTGTCAGGGTCTGCCACGAGATAGGCAGGACTCTCCCCCCACCGCCCTCTATGCATGGTCAGTTCATGCCAAATGGTTTCCCAAGAAATCTGGTTACTGCAGTTAAAGGACAAAGTCACCAAAGGGCAGCTTAATGGGCCTTTTAAAAAGTTAGATGAAGCTGCTCCAGCCTTGAAAGAGGATTCTGGAATTCAAGCCACTCCCTACAGCCCCCACCACCACTACCGCCACCTTCATTCAGACCCCCATGTCTTCCCTGATGCCCCCTGTTTCTGGAATAAATGGCTAGCTCATCTCCCTGCTTCTGTTTAGTGTCCTTCTGCCTGTCCCATCTGTTCTCCACATTGCAGGCACCAGTCCTTCCTGGATGTGCATGTGATCACAGGCCACTGTCTTTGGCTCACATTCGGTAGCCAGTGCACCAGGTCCTCCAGATCTGGTCTCCGCACCCTCTCCATTTTTCCCTCTCAGTAGCCCACTGCCCCTGCTCCCCTCCCTCTTTCCTAGAGTGCAGTCCCCTGGCTCCCCGGGCCCTACTACCAGTGGAAGCGTCTACCCACTTCACATCAGCTCCTGGCCTTTCGGCCCATCTTCCATCTTCAGGACCCAGTGCAGGGATCTTCCTCTTCCCCAAGATTGAGTTGGGTGCCTCTCTTCTCCTAGGCTTCCCGCCATTGTGGTACTTATCACCTGGTATTGGCCTGTGAGCCTCTCTTGCTGCAGTTGCCAAGCCCCTCACCCCCATTCCCCACAGCCCGAACAGCGCCTTATTCATGGTGAGACCTTATTCCCAGCATTCAGCTTGACCTGTCACAGAAGAAGCACTCAGTAAATGCTTGAATGAATACATGGATGGCATCAGAGCTTGGGTGTGTTGGCACTTACAAGTAGTCTCAAAGGAGAAGAGGTTGATGTTTAAGAACATATGTTCTGGAGAGGCTTGGAGGCCTATTCCAACCATGCCACTCACTCACTGTGCAGCCTTGGGACCATCCCTAACGTGGATGCTTATAAAAATTTTCTATGTATTATTCCTCATATCTGATCCTCACAATCACTCTATGAGAAGCAGACTGTTGTGGTTATTACTATCTTTTCTCTTTTTTTAACTGAACAGAAAGCTGAGGCACAGAGAAGTTAAAAAACTTGATAAATGGGAAAATCAGGAGTTGAAACCTCACACTTAACCACTAGGCTATGATGCACACTAGTAGGTTAGCACAAGGTCAGGCATGCTAAAAGTGCTCCAGAAATGTGAACCTCCCCTACACCACAGCTTGGAGAGCCCCAAAACTCCCATTAATTTCCATTATCTAGGAAATTGCCTGATCCATCTATTGCCATCATCCAGAACAAAATCTTCTAACATTTGTGCCATTTGGGTCCCAGCACAAACTTCACTGCGGGGATATCCCTTACACAAGGGAAGCCTGTGGGTTGTCATAAAAATGACCCCAAACCAAAAAGCCAGGGCAAAGCAAACTTCACATCGCTAGAGTTCAGTTTCCTCAGCTGTAAAATGGAGTGGAAATAAGCGCATTGACTACCTCACAGGGTTGTTCTCAAGCTTGAATGAAATAAGAGATGTTAACATGTCTTATAAATTATGGAAGCTATAAAAGCTATTAGTTCACAGGGGTAGGCCAAGAGGGTAGGGTGAAGGTTCTGATGTGGGTGGGAGCTACTGCAAGGTTATTCAGACAGGGTGCTTCCCCACTACATCCCTCTTCCTTCTCCTCCCCTCTTTCAGCCTGAACATGGCAGAAGAGCAGCCTGTAGTTGGCTACTAGGTAGCGATATCACTTGGGATTTCTGTGCTGGGAATTGCTCTAGACTAAATGCTGCACCCCCTCAAAATTCCTATGTTAAATCCTAGTTGGAGGTAGGGTCTTTGGGGTGATTAGTTCATGAGGGTGGAGCTCTCATGAATCGGGTTAGTGTCCTTATAAAAGAGGCCTCAGAGAGCTCCCTTGCCCTTCTGCCACGTGAGGTCAGAAAGAGATGACTACCATCTAGGAACCAAAAAGCAGGCTCTCGTTAGACACTAAATCCGCCAACATCTTGACCTTGGACTTCCCAGCCTCCAGAACCATAAGCAATAAATTTCTCCCCTGGCAGGTGTGGCTCACTTGGTTGAGCATCATCCTGTGCACCAAAAGGTCACCAGTTCGATTGCCAGTCAGGGCACATGCCCAGATTGTGGGTTTGATTCCCGGTCCTATGGGAGGCAACCAAAGATGTTCCCCTCTCACATTGATGTTTCTCTTTCTCTATCTCTCTCCCTCTCTCTCTAAAATCAGTTTAAAAAACCATATATTTTTAAAAAGAAATAAATTTCTGTTGTTTATAAGCCACCCCATCTATGGTATTTTATTATAGCAGCCCAAATGGACTAACACAGGAGTTATTACAAATTATTTTAAGTTGGAATGGTTTCCAAAAGTAGATCTGCCTTATAATGATCTTGGCCTTGACACCACCATGAAAAAAGAACTCCAACATAACAACCATAACACACACACACACACACACACCCCTTAAGGCATTGTTTATAACAGGAAAAGTCTCTTAAAGACCAATTCATACTCATTCTATACAGGGTTTTGTTTGTTTGCAATGCAGAACCATTAGTTGCTTGTTTTATAGGATTTCAATTACTAGAAAGGCTATTACCGGCAGATAGGAATGGGGTTGGCAGCCTGACTTCACAAGGCAGACCTGCACATTTACATCTTCCAACTTTGTATGCTTTGGTTCACAAACTAAAGTCCTAGTCAACAAGCTCTTTACATTTGAATAGATTACAGAGTGTTTACAGGTCTGAGTCCTTCCAAGACGGTAGTTAATTGGCCTCACAAACAACAGCCGGAGAGTGTCATTATCCTGATTTAACAAAGGAAGACACTTCATCCAGAGAAGTTAAGGGACTGGATCCAGGCCCTGGCGAGGAGTTTAATCATCATTGTTATCAGTGTCGTTATCTCGTCACTAATTTTTTACATGCTAGGAGAGCACTCCAACAATCTGTCCTCGTCTTCCAGGAGCTCAGAGATTAATAGGCCTTTGATATAACCATTTCTCAAAGAGCTAAGGAGGTAATAAAACATAAATATTTATTAAAAGTAATACTCCGGTACCTCAGGCTTCCATTCTTCATTGGAAAAAGTCAGAGGAACCAAGTCCAAAACGATGGGGAGGTCACCCCTCTGCTGAGTCTCAGTTTCCCCATGCGTAGTAAAGAAGTCCATGTCTTCTTTCCTCAGGACCAGCTGAAACACTTATTAAACACCCGGGTTCCCAGGCCCCCACATCATAGGAGTGGGGTGGGCCTAGGATCAGAGTCTATAGGAAATGCTGTTTTAACTAAGGATGGAATAGAGGACAGGACAAAAGCTTTTGAGCTAAATGCGTCCGAGGCACTGTCATTGTTCAATGTGGCCCTCACAGCTGCTGACCCAGAAACATGGTTTATTTTTAGAAGTCTAGACAAACCCAAAGCCTGATGGACCGTTTATCTCCATAGTACATAGAATTGAATTCAACGAAGAACCTTGAATTGGGATAGTCACATAGTCACCTAATTAGGCCTGTGATGAGGTGCCTTTTTCCCCAGGGCACAGCCCACCCAAGAATAGTCAGAAGGGCATAAAGATGAGGAATGGCCCAGGCCAAACTGCTTGGGCTTCAAGTGACCTTGGACAAGTTACTTACCTTCCTTGAACCTCAGTTTCCTCATCTGTACAGTTAATATTACAACATGCATAAACCTTGAAGACATTATGCTCAGTGTGAGAAGCCAGACATAAAAGGCCACATATTTTATGATTCCATTTATATGAAATGTCCAGAATAAGTAAATCCATAGAGAGAGAAGGCAGATTAGAGGTTGCCAGGGGCTGGGAGGGATGGGGAGTGACTGCTGCTCTGGTCCGGGGTTTCCTTTTGGGTGATGAAAATATTCTAGAACTAAATAGTCACCATGGTTGCACAACATTGTGCATGTATGAAATGCCACTGAATTTTACACTTTAAAATGGTTAAAATGATGAGTTTTATGTTATGTATTTTACCACAATTGTTTAAATGCAATCAACAGTAACTTCCCTCACCCTCCCTCCCCTTCTAGCAGTGCGGGAGCCAGGACCCAACAATGGCAACAGGAGGGACATGCGGCCAGACAGGCTGGAGCTACTGTGTCCTTCACCTCATAAGCATCCTAGAACCAGACTGACTACTTGTATGCCATGAGGATATCTCCTTATATTATCAAATTCTCCGAGTCCAGGTACCTGACCTCATTCATTCTTTTAATCTAAACTGCTGTGCAGGAAGCTGAGGCTCAGAGCATCTCAGAGACTGTAAGTGGCAGAGCCAGGTATGAACTGGTTCAGTCTGAGACCAAAACCTGAGATCTTCCTATTTTAATACACTGTCTCCTAGGAACAAAGGTGTTAATTTTATATAAACATACATGTACTTTCTACACTTCTCAGTCTTCACTAAAGACTTTCAAACTCTTTCCTTTTATTCTAATAATAATCCTGTGGAGTCGGTGTTATCTCCAGTAATGTATTTTGCTCAAAGAAACTGGCCTGGTCCCCAGAGTCTGTCCCCTCTGAGCAGCTCCCATGCTGAGTAATTAGATTACAAACAGAAATAGGGTAGGTCCTGTGAGAACTTTCTAGATCAAGGATGTGAAAACAAATAAAAGGTTTTTGTTTGGGGTTTGCTTTGTTTTTGTAAAACCTGAATTGCTAGCCAAACATTCTCCCATCAGATATGGAAATGCTGAGCCCCCTGAGTCCCCTACTGAATTACTGCACATTAGCTCAGTTAAATGCATGTTTCTCTACTAAGAAAGTCCAGGGGAGGAAGTATGCTTAATCTGATGCTTTTAGCATTTAAAAAAGAACAGAAGAGGAAAAGGCAATAGACAATAAACTTATGGGAGCATGGTATATTAAGTCTTCTTTCATTAAACTAATAGTAACTGAGCACCTTCTGAGCATGGTTGTAGGAAGATTTAGGATCCAATGTAGACTTCTGACCTTCATGGAATTTGTAATCTATACCAGAGTGATCACCTAAAGAGCTTTTAAAATACAGATTCCAAGGCCCTGTCCCTAGAGACCTACAGTGAAGCCCAGGAATTGGGATTTTGAAAAACATTCTCAGTGTTTAGAAAGAAAAGCCAAATCTGAGAACCTGGCCTATTCCTTCCCAAACTTACCCATTCGTTAGGCACCTATAGTACTTGGTAAACATACACACTCCCAGGCCTCTCTCCAGGGGCCTGAAAGCGGAAATGTTTAACAAGCATATCAGGTGACTCCAGGGATCCAACAAGTTTGGGAAACAATGTGCTGACAGGCCTAACCACTGCACACAGCCCGAATCTGATCCCCAAAGCCCCACAGTAACAGCCCCACGCGACACTATGGTTCACTCCCATCAGGGGGATAAATGGTGATGGAAAGAGACGTGACTGGGTGGTGAACACATGATACAATGCACAGGTGATGTGCTGTGGAATTGTGCACCTGAAACCTGTATGATTTTGTTAACCAGGGCCACCCCAATAAATTAAATGAAAAGGGGGGGAAAGAAACAAATTACTTAGACCGTCAAAAGCCACCATTCGGGAAGCACTCCATTCTCACAGGTTTCTGTCCCCTTCAGCAAAAATTTAATAAGAAAGAAGACACACCCTCTATGTATTAGTGCTATAAACCATAACCATTAAATCAAACTGGAAAGAATTCTGATTTCAAAGAAAGTGTGCCTCTGGGCTAAGACCTGTGATGCCAAGTTAACCGGAAGACATTTCTCTCGCAAGGCCATGAACCTGTGTGTACATCCAATGCCTTATAAATAAATAATGGACATGAAATACCAATAATGAACTTGGGAAAATACTAGCTCATTTACACCATAATAGAAATGCCCAGGGATCTTTAACAATTGAAGGACTGATGCCAGCCTCCCTAAGAAGTACACCAAGCCATATTATTTCACATGTGAGTGTAATTTCTAAATTGCAGTGTATAATTCAGAAGGGTGTATGCTCTCTGAAAGGCAAAGAAGTATTTATATGAATGCTATTACTCAACTGCATCCTCCCCTGATGAGAAAAATCAAAGGAATTATTGGAACAATGTATTCCTTGAGACCCAGGAGCAAAATTTTCAGAAAAAAGGCTATCATTAATCTTAATGCAGTTGGGGAGATAAGCCAGTGTTCCGTGCCACGTGAAGCACACAGAGGTCTGTGCCTTTGTGTGAGTGGCGTCACTCCTTCCACCCCCGGTGGCTGAGAGAGCTGGCACCGCTCCACATCTGTGCCCCAGAGCCCTGCACCAAGGCGGGCCATCATTTATTTGGGTTGGGAACAAGGGGTTCAGCTGCTGCTTATGAACAGATCCCCACATATCAGAGTCACCTTCCCAAGACCCAAGTCTGATATCCTATGATAAAATCTAAACTCCTAAGTTTGGCAAGTGAGATCCTCCAAAAACAGCCCCTCCCTACCTCGGCAGCTGCTCTTTCAGCCTTTTCGACTCCTCTCTCCTTCCCTCCCCCTTTCTACTTCCTTACTTTGCATCTTACACTCGAACAATTTGGAATATTTCGTTTTCTAAACATACTTTGGTGTTGTGGTTCTCCAATGGGGGCAATTTTGCCAAGCTCCTCCAGCCCCCCACACTCCCCGCACCCCACTCCCACCCCGGGTACATTTAGAAGCTCTGAAGACACTTTTTTTTTAATTTAAATTTTTCATTGTTGAAAGTATTACATATGTCTCCTTTTTCCCCTATTGACCTCTCCCCGACTGCTCCCACCACCCATCACATGCCCTCACCCCCCTACTGCCTGTGTCCATTGGTTATGCTCATATGCATGCATGCAAGTCCTTTGGTTGATCTCTTACCCGCCCCCCTCTGAAGACATTTTTGATGGTCACAAGTAGAGACGTAAAAGCATCTAGCAGGTAGAGGTCAGGGATGCTGCTAAACATCCTACAGCGTACAGGACAATCTCCCACAGGAAAGAATACTTCATCCCAGTCTCAATGGTGCCAGTGTTGAGAAGCTCTTCCTTGGCAAATGGCATTAATGGCCCTACCTCCTTATCTGTCCCTGTATCCACACCCTGAGCCCTTTACTTTTCAGTCAGTGTTTTCCCACTGTGGGCAGGGCTTCATCCCCACACCTTGAATCTGGACTCAGACTTACGACTTGCTTTGTCCAATAGAATGTGGCAGAAATGACAATACATGTTTCTACGTGTTCTCTTGCACCTCTTATGATGCCATGACAGAGACAGGCTAGTGGATCTGGCAGCAGGAGGAGAATAAGAGACACACATGGAATGGAGCCGGTCCCCAACTGAGCCCAGGCTAAATCCACCAGCCCACAGGCCAACCCGTGAGAAATAATGATTATTGGTTTAAGCCACTGAGTTTTGGGGTGATTTTTTATGCAATGATAGCTAACTATGACACACACATGCTGTTTTATGCCTTTGTACATGCTCTTCTCTCTGCTTAGAAAGCCTCCACACACATACACGCACCCTCAGTTCCATCAAGTAAAACTGTTACTAATCATTCAGAATCAAACTCAGCGATCTCCTTTTCAAAAAAAACCCTTCTTGGATTCCCTGCAGAAAAGTAATCAGTCCCTCCTGTTTGACTGCTGTACTGTATTATGTGTATTAAGTTGTCTTTCTCTCTTACTGGATAGTGCACTCCTTAAGGGCAGAGACTGTCTCAACTCTCTGGCCCCAAGGCAGCACGGCAATTAGAGTGGACACTGGGGAAATATTTATGGAATGCAAAGGGATGGACTGGACGGCTGGGGGAAGGTGATTATCAAGGGCACTTATCAGCTTTGGCACTCACACTGAAATGGTGCCTGGAACGTGGCCCAATCCCTGTGACAAAAGAAGAGACTGTTGGCTCCAGCCTGCAGTCTGGATTTCCCTGCCAATCAAAGTTGTCATGGAGAGGAACAGCCTCTGCCATTACTGTTCAGCACAATGAAACTGTTAGAGGAGAGCCTCACCTAAAGGAAATTCCAATGAGCCTGTTTTATTGTTACCTTCCAACAGTAATGACTCCCATGGGATTAAACAGAGTGGAAAGTAATTGCTAAAACATCCCCTGCCGTGGACAGAGAAGGCTGAACAAGACGTAATGCTCTCCCTTCACTTGGGAGGAAGGGGACTCACTCATGGAAACTAAGTGTATTATTGGAGTCTTACGACCTAGAAAGAGGTAACCAAGGGAGGAAAGATGCAGGGTGATGCGGAAGAAAGAGTCCAAACATTGAAAATAGACCAGCTCGGGTTGAAATCTCAACCAGACCTTGGGTCACTTCATGCCTCTGAATCTTGGATTGCTCATCTGTAAAAAAGGGATATAAAACACCTCTCCTCTAAAGGCTGTGGTGATAAGAGATAATGCACATGAAAATGCCTGGTGCAAAGGGGCTCAATAATCTTAGTTGCCCTTCTTCCTATGGAGATTTAGAGTAGAAACATATCAGAACAAATATTAAGGGACCCAAGCCAAAAGTAAGGATCCCAGCCCAAGAAAACAAAAGCACCAAAGAACTAGTTTTACCGGAAAACTTAGTAGGAAACAATTCAGTGGGAATTGGAGGACTAGAAACCTCCTTCCCACCAACAGAGATCCATGTGGCTGGATTCTGACTGGCAGGCAGTGAATCTCAAAAGCCTTTTTCTGGCAAGGATGGCTTCGTGAATGGTTGATCTGAGCAGTCATACAGGGTCCTGTGCTTAGAAGGGCCTCATGTTTGGTTTAATGTTCTGCTGTGACTACCTTGAAATTCTTTATAATTTTTTAAGAAGGGGTGTTGGATTTTAATTTTGCATTGGGCCTTGAAATTAAGAAGCTGTCCCCACCCTGTTGGTCTTCAGTCACTACAGATAAAGGACAGGATAGCTTTTTACCAGGAGCTCCCATATGCTAAAAGACTTGTGCATCTCACAGGGCCCAGCCAACTGGGAAATTATAGAGCCGTCACTACACAGACAAATAGCTAGGACAGATCACTCAGAGGTAGACGATGAGGGGGAAACACAGATTGCTACAGACCAGGACAAGCAATAGGATGCCTTCAGCTGCAAGAATCAGAATATGGGGCAAAGAGTGACTTAGATGACAGAAACATGTAATTATCTAACTAGAAACCTGGAAAGAAGTTCTACCAGGATGATTCAGCATTTCTGTGACACTCCTGGCCTTGACTTCATGGTCACAACATGGCTGCAGCCATTCTAAACACAGGTCTTCCCACAACACCTCCCAGAGAAGGAAGACAAGAAAGGGGGGTTGGGGAAGGTCTCTTCCTATATCTTCCTATTTTTTTTAATATATATTTATTGATTTTAGAGAGGGAGAGAGAGAGAGAGAGAAACATCAATGATGAGAAAGAATCATTGATCGGCTGCCTCCTGCATGCCCCACACTGGGGATCCAGCCCACAACCCAGGCATGTGCCCCTGACCGGAATCAAACCTGGAACCCTTCAGTCCACAGGCCAACGCTCTATCCACTGAACCAAACCAGTTAGGGCTCTTCCTATTATTTTTTTTTTTTTTTTTTTTTAGAGAAGAGTATCTTTTCTAAAACTTTCCCCAGCAGACTATCTTTTGGGCCACATTGTCAGATGGCCAGAGTTAGCTGCTAGACAAGTGCAAATCTGCTCTAAGCAGGAATGGGATGACTGTGGCTATCTTATTGTGATCTGAACAAATCTAGGTCCTGTTATCAAGGAGGAAAGAAGAATGGCCAGTAGGCAAAGAGCACTGGATTAGGTATCCTCCCAGTCCAAAGCCATTCACCCTTCTGAGGGACTGAAGGAACTCTGCCTTCTCATCGCCTATCAGAACTCACTGTTCATTGCTGCCCAAAGCCCCCTTGGGAAGGGTATTGTGTGGAAAGTAAGAACACTTTATCATCTCATGAGGACAACTCAAAGTGAAGGTCTTAGGTCATCAGTTTCAGAAACATTGAGAAGCTCTCTCATTTACCACCAGATTCATGTTCTTGGGCAATTTCTATATTTACTCTGAGCCTCCATTTTCTCTTCTGTAAAATGGAAAAGACAGTGCTTACTGTGTAGACAGTAGGAATGGTACCAGGTGTCTGACCGGTGGGGTCAAACCAAACCTGGGTTCAGCAACCTTGGTACTTGGGTTCTGCTAGGGAAGAATTCAGAGCAAGACCCAAACAGCAAGAGAAATTTTATTTGGTAAATTACAGGGGAATTTCCTAGAAGAAGCAGGCTTAAGAAACAAGTTGTGAAGATAAAGGAATAGCCCTTAGAGCTTGGGAGTGAGGAAGCTAATGGTAACCTGCCTGAAAAGGGAAGGATGGGGGAGGCAAAAGGAAAAGCATGGAGTGCTCTCTGGAGGGAGAGGTCATGGGGTCTTCCATCCTAAAGGTTTTAAGGGCAGAGATTTTTAGGGGAGGTCCCAAGAAAAGATCTTAATAGAATATTCAGAAGTTTTCAAGTGTGTCCTTTCAGGGTTGTGGTCTTCACTGATTGATTGGCTGGCACCAGGGCATGGGGTCATTATTCCATGCAGCTGGTCCTGACCATCAAAGGTGGCTGATTTTGTTGCATCAACGGTGACTGGTTTTGTTGCTTACCTGGGCCTGGAGCTGAAATACAACCGAGGCCTAGATGTTATTTCTAGGGAGGAAAGGTCAGGGAGCCAAAACCTCATGACCAGCGATTTGCTAGGGGAGGAAAAGTCACCCTGGGGTCAAGGTCCCATCCTACAATTGATTGTCCACCTAGGGCTTTCCATCCTGGTGACCTTCTATATCTGGCCCATATCTGTCTAACTGCCTACAGCATCTACTATGTAAGAATGAAAAAATTCTATAAAACACTCAGTAAATGTTAGTTCTCCCAGTCCATGGTGTTATAGGTGAAGAAACTGAGCCCCAGAGGAATTAAAAAGTTACCTAAGGTCACAAAGCCAGAGGGTAGCAGAACTGAAACTCAAACATGGGCCTTGCTGATGGTGGGCCTGTGCTATCTCTGCTCCTGGGCATTTTCCCACCCAGCACATTCAACACTTTCCCATAAGCGTGCTGACTTTTAGGTATTCATGGGTTTCTTACTAAAACACAGGTACCTCTGGGCCAATTCCTGTTGGAAAATGGTATTCTCTTGACA
Source organism: Plecotus auritus (assembly GCF_963455305.1). Lineage (NCBI taxonomy): Eukaryota > Metazoa > Chordata > Mammalia > Chiroptera > Vespertilionidae > Plecotus > Plecotus auritus. The sequence goes on along the minus strand of NC_137774.1, from coordinate 88,620,776 downwards.
AAGGGAGAGGTATTATGGGAACTAAAGGCCTGGTAGGAACCAGAAAAGTGAGGGGCTGAGACGTCCCACAGGCATATTTTCCTACTTTGTAACTTTGTCTCCAAAAATCACATTCAAAGGAATCAGCTGTGTGTAACTCATGGTGTCATTACCCTAAAAATATTTGTATTCTCTTTGAGCTGACAGAAAAAGGATAGAAAGGTAATGTAGAATTGTGTTAAGTCATATAAAATTAGGGCAGTGTTCAGATGTTGGCATGGAACTTTAGATAATAACAGTTTATTGATTTGTGAACTACGTTCAGTCAGAATTAGGTCTGTCAGCGTAAAGCTGGATTTTGGCAATGTGATTGTTTTCAGCGACACAGCATTTGGATATCAATATCAATATCAATAACATTTACCTTTAGAGAAAAAAATAAACACCACCACCACGACCTTTGGGAATTAGGAACCTCCCTATACAAGGCATCAGCAGGGAGGTTCCTACAGTCTGTGGCCCTGAAGCTAGGACCATCCATCCCTGGAGGAATGACAGACTCATTGCTGTAGTGTTACTACTGAAATGGTCTCCCAAATGGCCCAGTTCCAGGTCTACATTTCACCATGTCCACAAACTGTATTCTCCCATTGTCTTAGTCCATTCAAGCTGTTAACAGAATACCATAGACGATGTGGTTTATAAACAGCAGAAATTTATTTCTCATGGTTCTGAAGACTGGAAAGTCCAAGATCATGGCACTGGCATAATCAATGTCTGGTGAGGATGTTTTATCTCCTCACCCCCAGCTCCAGCCTCCTGACCAAATACACATTATCAGCATCAAACACTATTATTTCAATGACATTATAAACTCACAGATATTTTAAAATAGGATACTTATTTTGTAATCTTCACAGCCAGCACCTATTAAGCTGTCAAGAATTTACCTGGTGCTCAATAAATACTTGTTTAGTTTCATTAGCTGGTTAAACTGAATATTAACTATCACATATTCAATTCAGAAAACCACAAACATTTAATGAGCACAAATTGTAAGCCTAGGTATTGAGAAATAGCAATGAATAAAGCATAGTCCTTCATCCAAATGAGCTGACTATGAAGTGGGGAAGACAACAACTAAAATAACAATTACATTATAAAATTTTAATTATATAATAGTAATAATACTGATTTACACAGGTACCTTAGTAATGATTATATTTAAGTGGCAATCTGTATGTGTTGTGGGGTTGCGAGGTAAGAATGCAAAGAATGCAATTCACAGAAGAGAAGACGTTTGAACTATCCTTAATTGGGGGAGTAGACACCAGTAGAAGAGCATAAGTAAGTTTTCGGTAGAGTAAAAATGAGGGAAGGAAAGGAAGGGACTACAAAGAGGACAAACAGGGATTATAGGGTGATAGGATTATTCCGTATGGAACTGGGTGGTGGATACATTATTATGCATTTGTCATGACCCTTAGAAGTTTACATTACAAAGAGTGAGCTTCAATGTATGCAGATTTTTTTTAATTAATCAGAAGATGATAGAGAGGTTGCCCCAGGGTGAAACATAGACTATGAAAAAAGAACCTAAAAGTCTTACAGATTTATGAAGGGGTTCGAAAAAAGAAGCACTGATCTCAGTAACTTTGAAAAGTGTAAGTCTAAAGACAAATGGAAGTCTACGTAAACACTGTATTCTAGTTGGTGAAGTTGTTTCTCACAAGGTTACAAGTGAAAAAATTCTTAAACTGTTTTACATGTATTTTGGGATTAAACTATTAATAGAGGGTGGTAGGAACCAGGTTTATCACTATGGGGGTGGAGGGGTGTCAGATAAACAGGAGGCAAAGGCTAGAATAAGCCATAGGGTGCTTGACTGGTGTGGCTCAGTGGTTGGGCATTGACCTATGAACCAGGAGGTCACAGTTCAATTCCCAGTCAAGTACATGCCCGGATTGGGGGCTTGACCCCCAGTGGAGGGGGTGCAGGAGACAGCTGATCAATGATTCTCTCTCATCATTGATGCTTCTATCTCTCTCTTTGAATTTTTTTTTAACAAGAATAAGCCATACGGTGCCTGGCTGGTGTTGCTCAGTAGTTGGGCATTGAATTTTTTTAATTTTTATTTTTTAAAGAATAAGCCATAGGGTGCTGGATTTGAGTCAGAAACATTAACATGAACTCACACTTAGATAATACAGACATGGATAGATACAGAAATAATTATGGGTATGTGTACAGTCATGAGTTATTATACACACACATATTTCCTAGCTCTGTCAGCTGGGAGGGCCTAGAAGTAATGACATCTCAGTAGCAATGAGCATACCAAATGCCTATATCTTGGTTTCTAACACTATTCTCCAAAAGGAGCCAGGGCTCTTGGATATATAGATGATTCTAAGGCTGGGTCAGGGAAGATACAAGATGACCCCAGAACATCTTATAGCACAAAAAGTAAGGAGGTACCTGAAAAACAAAAGAATAGGGCATGTCAAAAGAATACAGTAACCAAACTGTAATAAGTTGAGCAACAAAATAGTGTAGTATTGGATGACAATACTAAAATAGTATACAATAATCATCCATGAGTCCATAATGATATAAATAAATGACCAGTTATAGGCTTAGAGACAAGTTTTCTATACAAAAGAATTCCAAATAATTTATGTAGATACTCCCCTCTCCAGGAAATGAAGCTTAATCTCCTACAAAAGGTAAAAAAATAAAAGCATAACCCATAGACACAGACAATAGGGTGGTGAAGGCTTGAGGGGGGAGCAATGGAGAGGAAAAGGGATATATGTAATACTTTCAACAATAAAGATTTATTAAAAATAAAAAAATAAGTAAAAGTAAATTTACAGAGAAACAATCTGGCAAACACTTCCTGAACCAGATGATCAAGGTTAACATCAGTGATAAATCATGTCAATAGTATATGCCTTTGACCTGACTGGCATGGCTCAGTGGTTGAGCATCGACGTATGAACCAGGAGGTCACAGTTTGATTCCTGGTCAGGGCACACACCCAGGTTGTGGGCTCAATCCCCAGTGTGAGGTGTGCAGGAGGCAGCCAATCAATAGTTCTCTCTCATCATTGATGTTTCTATCTCTTACTCCCTCTCCCTTCCTCTCTGAAATCAATAAAAATGTTTAAAAACAAACAAACAACAACAAAAAAAAAAACAGTATATGCCTTTGATGTGATGAGGTAAAAATAGCACTACTTCTGTAGTCTTTCTCCTAAAACCCCATAACCTCAACCTATTTGTAAAGAAGAGGAGATGAATATGGAGAACTTAAATAGTAGTATAGTTGCATAAGCTGAGAGAAATAAGTTATATTTGGTTCTATGGGTAGTATGAGTTTCATACATTTTTTAAGCAAAGAAATAACATGATCACATGTATGTTTTAGAAAGATCACTCTGACCACTTTAGTCATGAAGTAGAAGAGCAGTTCTTAATCCTTTTTGAATCAAAAATTTCTCTGAGAATCTCATAATTATAGATTCTTTTCCAGAAGAAAAAAATGTACATTTGCACAGAATTTTAGAAACAATTCGAGTGTGGGATTTGAACTTTCTGGAGCTCACAGACATCAGGAAAGAACTCCTGCCAAAGAGGATGGAGACACTGAAGGCAAAAGGACTGATCAGGACTTAAAGAGAGAGATGAGCCCTAGCTGGTTTGGCTCAATGGATAGAGCGTCAGCCTGCGGACTGAGGGGGTCCCAGGTTCGATTCCGGCCAAGGGCACATGCCCGGGTTGTGGGCTCGATCCCCATTAGGGGGCATGCAGGAGGCAGCCAATCAATGATTCTCTCTCATCATTGATGTTTCTATCTCTCTCTCCCTCTCCTTTCCTCTCTAAAATCAATAAAATATATTTTTTAAAAAAAAAGAGAGAGAGAGAGAGAGATGATAGGGGCCAGACCAGGCAGGTAGTCATAGAAATGGGGAAAATAAGAGACAATCTGAGCTAAAAACAGCAGCACTTGGTGTTTAATTAGATTAACTAATTAGACTGATTTGGGAGAATTAGGGAAGTTCAAGATTACTGAGTATTTTGTCTTAAATAACTTAAAGGATGATTATTGCTAGTAATCAAACAGGGGCTATGGGGGACAGTTAAGGGGATGAATCATGAGTGTATACATTGCCAGGTTCAAACATACAGCAAGCAAAATGAACTCCAGACCTGACCTCAGGAGAGAGATGGGGCGTGCAGGAAGCAGGGACAGGACAGTCAGCACACACCCAGTGCCCACCGATGTAGTCATCTTCAAAACATCCTGAATTGGTCGAGTCTTTCCTTTTCTACATTCAGTTTGAAACTATTTCAAACATGATAGTAGATGTCTCTCAGCACAAAGCTCTTTTTAAAAATGATTATGTGACATACAAGAAAGAGAAGGCTTCCTTCCCTCTCTAATTTCAGTCTTGAAATAAATTATAATTTGCTCCCTCCAAGAAACAATGAACTTTCCATGTCCAAAGTCAAATTGACATAATAGGCTACAAGTATAATGATCTTATAATTGCTCTTAAATGATGATTGAGCAAAGCTATGTGGTATAAGTTAGTGTAAACATGAAGACTAATTAGAAATCATTTGGGGAGGCAGAATAACATGCTGGTTAAGAAGACAGGCATTGACAGACAATAGACAGAACTAGGTGGGGATCTCAATTTCAATACTGACTTGCAGTGTTGATCTTGGGCAATTTACCAAACCTCTCACAGCCTCCACTTCCTCGTCTGTAAAATAATGTTTAAAAAATGGTACAGCCCTCAATAAAAAAGAAGAATTTCTTACCTTTTGAGACAGCATAAAGGGACCTGGAGAGTGTCATACTAAGTGAAATAAGTCAGTCAGAGAAAGGCAAGTATCACATGATCGCACTCATATGTGGAATCTAAGTAACAAAATAAACTGATGAATGGAGTGGATCCAGAGACATGGAAGCATAGAACAGAGTGTAGAATCTCTGAGGGAAGGCTGGGAGGGTGAGTGGGATGTAATCATCCAAGAACCTTGTATGCATACATGCATGGCCCTTGGCCACAGAAAATGGGGTGGTGAGGGCCTGCGGGGGGTCAATGGGGAAAAAAGAGGGACATATGTAATTCTTTCAACAATAAAGAATTATTAAAAAATAAAAAACTTCTATGGTTCACAAAAAAAATAGTGCAGTCTGGTCAGTGTGGCTCAGTGGTTAAATGCCTACCTATGAACCAAAAGGTCATGGTTTGATTCCTGGTCATGGCACATGCCTGGGTTTCCAGCTCAACCCCCAGTAGGGGCCATGCAGGAGACTGTTGATCAATGTTCTCTCTCATCATTAATGTTTCTATCTTTCTCTCCCTCTCCCAAATCAATAAATTTTAAAAAATAGTGCACACACACACACACATATCTATATATCTATATCTATATCTATATCTATATCTATATCTATATCTATATCTATATCTATATCTATATATAGTACCCTCACAATAGGTTAACCATGAGAATTAAATAAAAGACAATACTTGGCACATAGTAAGTCCTTTAAAAAATGTTAGCTCATAGTAGTAGCAGTAGAGTAATATTAGTAGCAATGTTTGCCTACTTAGCTTCATGTGGATCATAATTCTGTATCATATTAAGTTTCTTGAATTATTATACAAGTGTTTTAGTTTTATAGTTGCTCATCAACTTGCCAAGACTGTATATTTTACAGTCAATGAGTAATAAAACATTGAATCAATTCATTTTGTCACCAGTTTATAACTTTAGGAAAAAGAAGGCTGGTTTAAAAGAGGGGAAAAGTGAGTCGGTTATTCCTTTTTACTTATTGTTTTTTTCAAATGGCTGGAATTTTTAAAGCCTTGTTTTGAGAGGTAAAGTCAGTCTCACAGCTGTGATTTTCCCCCCATCTTTGTAGAAAAACATGGCTTTCCTAATACCTCAAAGAATTCCAAAAGGAAGCTAAGGTGGTACACATTGTGAAGTCACAGACTTCCCCCAAAAGTTTGATGAATGCTCCAGGCCAACAGAAAGGAATGCTGTAGACAAGATTACAAGGTTTGTAAAACACCAGCAAAAACAAACCCCACTATTTAAAAGATGACATTTGATGGAAGCACAATGGAATTAGTTCTCTTTGTAACAAAAATTTAAGGGCAGTTACCTTGCAAGAAAAGAAAGAAAATGTAATTAATTAATGCCAGTGGCTGTTGTCCATAATGAAAGAGACACAATGTGCCGCCATTCACCACATTTGCATTTCATTCAGAAGACACTTCTCATGCAAATACACCCATTTTATTTTAGGTTATTAGTTAGGTGATGGATTGAAACCAGGAACCTTGAACAGAGCAAAGAACATTTTCTTCTCATTCCTTTCACACAGCCAGCTTGGTGTTTTAGCTGCTGGGCAGCTAGGACTGTTGACAATTTTGACCTTGAGATGAGTAATTGGAAGAGAAGTTAATTCTAAATCTTGAGTGTTAACAAATACTTCTAAGTATTATAACGTGATTTCAGAGACTGAGGTCAAAATGGAACCAGAATTAAAAGCCACTTAACAGCTGTGAAGTGTGGGCACCTGAATCTCAGGTTCATTTTCTGCAAAGTGGGACTATAAAGGCAGGGCTTACCCCATAAATGCATTCGTAGGGCTAAGTGAGAGCACATCTATCATACTCTTAGCACAGGACCTGAAAAGATGTAAGCCATCAATAAATAGTCCTTTTTGTAATATCAGCCCTCTGTGCAAATAATTAGCAAATACTGCTCATTGGCTGCCAGAGGGGAGATAAAATTTCTCCTCTGCCTTGTAGGGTCTCTGGCTGGGCCTGAGAATTAAACGGACATAAGACAGATTAACAGGAGAATAACATTCAAGTTGTATTTAGGAATTTTTATGTGTACATGGGATACTTCACAAGGAAAATGAAGACCCAAAGAAGCATTTAGGGTCCAAGCTGTATATTAAGTTGGACAAAGTAGTAAACTGTGAAAACATGACAAGACAAACGGGTTTGGGCTAGTGCAGTTAATTGTGGAAAAGTAACTATAGACATTAGGCACAAGGTCTGTTTGCACAGATTTCTCTCAGCCTCCACTCCCATCTCTGGTGAGAAGATTTTTTTTCTCTCCTGGGACAGAGAGAATGCCTTTCACAGGAAAGTTTTATCTCCTGTTTTCAAAAAGAAAGAGGAATACCAGAGAGCCCTTCTTGCATCTGCTATTCTTCAAGTGTCTTTAACTTAAAATAATTCATATGCCAAAGTGGCATGTTTGGGGTATATGTTATGACATCCTACTCTGCTGTCATATGCTTGAGGCAGAATCCAGGTCAGAGGCAATAAGAAGGGTCTCCTGAGGGTAACCTTTATCACCTCTATCTTACTGATGAGGAAAATGAGGGGTAGAGAAGCTGATTAGCCTGAGGGCAAGCAGAACCAAAATTGGAACCCATCTTCCTGTGACTTTAGAGCAGTTCTTCACAATAATCAGTGACTGCCTCTCTCAGAAGGGGCATGAAGGTCATCAGAAGATACTCACAAAACTTCCAGGGCAGTGAAGAAGGGGTACATTTGGGTAAGGAATAGGCTATCATGAGACATTCAGAAACCTCTTCAGGAACCTCCTCGCCACAATGGCAGCTGACTAATCCTCATGGGAACAAAGGCCACCAGTCCCAAAGATCAAATGACCCTCATCCCCAAAGATGCACAGACAGAAATGCTCCTGAAGCTGCTTAAGCCTGGGGGGGAGTAGGGAGTGGCCTAGGAGGAAAAGCAGGGCTGGCTGGGACCCAGCCCACTCCTAGCCTAAAGATAGAAAAAACAATAGTATTTCACATTGGAATAATTATTGTAATACATGAATTTCATTAAGGCTATTTCTCAAACCATATTTTTATCTGGTTACAAAAGTAATACATATTCATTATAATAGATTTAGAAAACATACAAGTAGAAAGAAGAAAATAAGTCACTTATAATAAAACTACCAAACACAACCACATTTGACAGTCTGATGCATTAATTAGTTTTGTTTTGTGTAAATACATATATTTTAATAGCAAAAAACTGCCATCATGCTGTTCTTGCCATTTTGTAACCTGTTTTTCAGGTAATATTTTGTCTGCCTTTCCCAAAGCCTGAGTGTTCCCCTTCAAGTTCTGTGATAGCTCATGTAGTGTCTGTCTGTGGGCACGATACTCCCCTTTGTGCATGTGTTAAAACTTATTTGGTCTCCAATTCTGAGATGTCAGGGTGGTTTCTATAAGCAATGCTTTCTGTACAAACATATTTAGCACAATCATGAATTTATCCCTAAGATAAATTCCTAGATATAACTGCTAGACCAAATTACTTGGTTATTTTTAAAGCTTTTACTGAATATTGCCAAAATTACCTGAACAAAGGATGCACTGATTTATACTCCCACTAACAATGTAAGAGAAGGCTCTCTTTAAAAACAAGGTACCAAAAACTTCTCAATTTAATGCAAACAGCTCTGTTAATGCAATATAACAATCAAAATGCAACTAGATTAAAGCAAGAATAAGTTTATCCTGTCCTCTCTACAGGGCTTGCTCCTCTTGCAGGAACTCTGCATCCTCCTTCTGCCACCATCTTATCAAGAGGACAGCCCTACCTCTATATTGGTTTCTCCAGGAAATAATGGTGCCCACTCCCTATACACCCCTGGGTGCTGCTGGCCAGATTTTATCTAACTTTGTAAATTCTTATCATTTTAAAGACGTGATTGTGATTGCTTTCTGGATTGCTGACTCAAGGGAACATTCCTTTGAAGTAAAAAGATCTATTAACATGTAAAAGAACAGTACACCTGGGCAAATCGCCCATCAACTCAGATAATCTGCCTTTCTGAAAAACTACTTAACACTATATAAAAGTTCACTCCTAAAATCCCCACTGAGTTGACTTATTTAGGTTCCTTTAGTCATAAGAAAGGCTCATTGATCTTGAAAACCTAAAAAGCCAGGTATTATAAAAAGGAAAGATTGGAAGCTACTGATAGAGTAAGTAGTTATGGGAGTTCAGGATCAATTTAGTTCCAGTCTGTTGGAGAAAAGCTAATTTATGGCAGAAAACCATGATTAATTTTAGAATAAACAATATTATGACTCAAGTGAGTTATGAGTTACTGGAGAGGGAAAGCACATTTAGCAGAACATGACTTATTCAGACATGTAATTTTTTTCCTTAGCTCAGTAAAGTTGTGTGGCAAAAATGCCAGAAACAGCTTTGTAATTGGAATATGCAATTTAAAATAAGTAAAGATTACTCCCAGGTAGTTTATTGCTTTAACTACATAGAGGCACATCCCTGTAGCAGACAGCATAATGATTCTCATTTCATTTTTGGTTTGTGCCAAATATCTTCAGTTAGTTTTGCTTTATTGGCTTCATGCAATTTATTGCAGCACTAGAATGCGATTGTAATGCAACTAGTATTTTAGTTTTATCTTCCTCTAGTAATTTTTCTTCTTTATGGTGACTATACTGTCTGCATTAATACAAGCCATGGAAATTATACAGTGTGGAACCCTGTTTTCGGCAGTTCCCTTTCTCATGAAGAGCAGAACCATAAGAGCCAACTCCCATAACATGGTGATGGCCAAGCATGTGCCAGGGGAGAAACAACAACATAAATAATGGTATTTACAACTCAGTGAAGTGATTTATTTGACTAAGAATTACTAGAAAGCCTAATTTTCCCATGATTCAAGAAGAGGTGAAATGTTCTTTAAGATCTTGTTTCTAAGTAGTCTTTGTATAAATCCTTGGCATGTAAACCCCAGATCGAAGGTGACAGCATTTGGGAAAAACCAGGACCCTTCAGATGTTCTTCGAAAATATATTTGTTTAGCCTGGTTTGCATTCATTGACTTGACCAACTTCACAACACCATTATATTCTGCTAGGGAATTATGTAACTATTTCCAGTTTCCTAAAAGTTGGCTAAATAATGTGCTAGATAAGGTTTTACCTATAGATGGACCAGATCAATAATATGCATCATGCCCTAACCAGTTTGGCTCAGTGGATAGAGTGTCGGCCTGCGGACTCAAGGGTCCCAGGTTCGATTCTGATTAAGGGCATGTACCTTGGTTTCAGGCACATACCCAGTGGGGAGTGTGCAAGAGGCAGCTGATCGATGTTTCTCTCTCATCGATGTTTCTGACTCTCTATCCCTCTCCCTTTCTCTCTGTAAAAAATCAATAAAATATATTTAAAAAATAATAATATACATCGTTACTCTAAGTGTAGTTTTCTATGCAAGGAAGAAAGAAGACTGAGTCTTAAAGGAACCAAATTAAGTCAGATTAATCATTTGGGCCCGACTGAAACATATTTCTCAACCATGTCCTTGCATCCTGCTATGAATAATTTAGCCCAGAATTCCAGGGAAAGGTAGCATAGCAAACTATTATCATTCGTTACTTTTTAATAAAATGAGTTTATTAAATTGATGTGCGAACACAGCAGAGCCATGGTGCAATAGCATATAGGATGGTTATATGGGATGTTTATATTTTGATGGAGGAAAGGAAAGTCCAAAACATGAGTTCTGCACACAATAATCTCAGGCAGCACAGTGCAGTGCAGGTCCAGAGACAGTGAGGAATCTGCCCAGCATAGTGGGCACCAGGGAACAGGAGTGTCAGGAAGTCACAGGAAGGCACAGAACAGGAAAATGAAAGGGTTTCGTAAAAAACAAAGTGTAATAAAAACATAACTAACAAGCAATGGCAAGTATGCGGAGAAATTGAAAACTTCATGCATCGCTGGTGGGAATGTGAGGTGGTGGAGCCATTGTGGAAAACAGTCTGGTGGTTCCTCAAAAGGACCCAGCATTTCCATTCCTAAATATAAACCCAGGAGAATTGAAAACATATGTCCACACAAAAGCTTCTACATCAGTGGTTCTCAACCTTTCTAATGCCACGACCCTTTAATACAGTTCCTCGTGATGTGGTGACCCCCAACCATAAAATTATTTTCGTTGCTACTTCATAACGGTAATTTTGCTACTGAATCGTAACGTAAATATCTGTGTTTGCCGATGGTCTTAGGCGACCCTGGGTCGCGGCATTAGAAAGGCTGAGAACCACTGTTCTACATGAATGCTCACAGCAGTTGGAGGGGAGCAGAATTTGCCACCCCAAAATATGTCTCTTTGGCATAAGAATTATTTTAGACTGATTATTTTTAAGAAACTGCCTACATAGAAAAAGTTCCAAAACTGAGAAGTTACCCTTTTGTAAGAGACATTTACATGTATAAGGGAAATCTCCATTTGTAATGTGTTTCCCTCACTGTCCTAAGAAGAGGCAGTCCACCTTTATCTCTAGAAAGTCTTAACAGTGCAAAAGGCAAGGACTTAAATATTTATTTAACAACCCTACCCTTGTTTATTGGGCTTTTCCTGATAACCTCCAGTAACTGACTGCCCACCCCCAAATCTTTTTTTATCTTTAGCTGAAGGTGGTATTTAAGGCAAGGGCTTCTGTCATTTCAGAGTTATTCAATTTTCCTGGGTCTCTCCCATGTATTCATGATATAAAACTTTTGTGTGTTTTTCTCCTGTTAATCTGTCTTATGTCAATTTAATTTATTAGGCCAGCCAAGGACCCTAGAAGGGTAGGAGAAATTTTTTCTTCCCAAATTCATAATAGCTAAAAAGCAGAAACAACCCAAATTATTAATCAACTGGTGAATGGATTTATGTAACAGTGCATGTAGCAAAGTGGGATACTCAGACAATGGAATATTATTCAGCAATAAAAAGGAATGAAGTACTGATACACACTACAATATGGATGAACTTGAAAACATTAGTCTAGGTAAAAGAAGCCAGTCACAAAAGACCACAGGTTGTATGATTCCATTTATATGGGATATCCAGAATAGGCAAATCTATAGAAACAGAAAGTAGATAGGCAGTTGCCTAGGGCTGGGGGTAGGGGAGGTGGGGAATGACTAATAATGGGCATGGGGATTCTTTTGGGGGATGAAAATGTTCTAAAAATAGATCATGGTCATGGTTACACAACCTTGTGAATATACTAGAGAACATTGAATTGTATACTTTAACTGAATAAATTAAGTGCTATGAATATTATATTTCCATAAAGCTTTATAAAAAATTAACTACCTTGAGTTGACCCACGTTTCTATTCAGTTCTATTACATATATTCCTAATTAACTTCTAACTAACTTATTCTGAAAGAGCATAGAGATAGATAACCTAAAAATTAAAAATGTAAAGAACCAAAAATCCAAATGTAACTGGATTTGGCCCTAGCCGGTTTGGCTCAGTGGATAGAGCATCAGCCGAGGGCTGAAGGGTCCTGGGTTCGATTCCAGTCAAGGGCACATGCCCGAGTTGTGGGCTCAATCCTCAGTATGAGGTGTGCAGGAGGCGGCTAATAGATGATTCTCTCTCATCATTGATGTTTCTATCTCTCTCTTCTTCTCCCTTCCTCTCTGAAATCAATAAAAAATATTTTTTTAAAATATATATATATAAAACTGGATTTTGAATCCCTGAAATAGACAGTTTGCCTATACCAAGACCCTTTGCTCTTGCCCTGACCAAGCATCAAGTACATCCCCCAACCTAGCTGCTATCCTCTATTGCTGTGAGTGAACACCTATGTCTTCAAAATAAGTTCTAGGTTTTAAGTTTTCATAAATAACATTCTTGGGTCCAAAGGATTAAAAGACAATACCCAATCACTCATTAGAAGCAGACTAAACATATTCCTGATTGTCATCCAACACATCTGGGCATGAGGAGAATGGTGACCTGGTCACTTAGTTTGAATGTCAGAAAAGAACAGTACAAACTTAACAAATTAGGGAAATGACATCACAATTGGAACAAATAGGAAGCTATATAAAAATCCTTCAAGTTCAAAGCCTCTCAGAAACAATTTCATTTGCCAAAAATGTACTTTTTATGAAATTTGGATTTATCCTTAATACATTTGGTTGGCATAGCTGCCCATAATATAACTTCTGTAAAGAAATGTAGAAAAACAAATAACTACTGACAACTGAGAAAGTTAGTCTTTTGGAGCTAATTGTCTGAAGATGGCCCTCTCCATATTTCATGAATTCTAGAATTCTCTATAGCTGGGTATAGAAAACTACAACAGCACATTTCATTATCTTTAAGACAAAGTGTTCTATCATCTGTCAATGATTACATACTCATTAACTTGCTGGACTTATTCTCAGATTTTCATATTGTCTTTCCTCTCAGCAAGCCTCTCAACCACCCATCTTGCATGAAGAACAAAGAGGTTTAAGGTACAACTTATACACAAGTACAAATCTATACTCTGCTTCTGACATTTGATAAATCTTTTGAGGAGTTAGTTGTGAACAATGAAGACTTTATAACACATTTATTTGTCTATCATTCGCCTTTCGTTCTGTGGACAGGAACTGTCTTTGCACTAGATCAGTGGTTGGCAAACTGCGGCTCACGAGCTACATGCGGCTCGCAAGCTGCAGTTTGCCGCTCTGTTGACTAATGAGTTTGCCGACCACTGCCCTAGATGATTATCATGGCCTAAAACCTGTATCATAAAATTATTGCCAGAATTAGAATGGCTAGGAATGATCTTAGGCCAGACAAAAATCCATTTTTAAACAGAATAAAACAGTCCTACTTCATATTAACTTGTATATAAAGCAACTTGATTCCTATTTCAGATGCGTGGGTTGCCTGCCCTCCCACCTTGGTTAAATGGAAGATGGAAAATGGGGGATGCAGGACTGGGGTGAAGCTTTACAATAGGAAGAGCCTTAAGACCCAGCTCAAATTGTTGGTTAATCACTGTCAAAAAGAGCAGCTCAAATTCAACTGTGCCAAAAAGAAATTATTGATTTGAACAGAAATCTGTCAATGTTCAAATGAAGAATACTACAGAGCTCAGTTCATCAAATTATTGTGTGCCATAATCTGAGGATATGATTTTCAGCTAACTCATTCTAGTGGGCCTACCAGGTAACTGTGCTTTCAAAGAGGCTTCAGCAGGGACTTCCTGCAGGCCACTTCATAACCGAGAAGCCAACTAGAACCATGACCTTCCAATTTTCCTTTCCAACATGCTTCCTTCCTGGTTTTATGAGAACTTCTCCAGGCATTCAAAGTATATTCCTAGCCTCATATTTAGGAAAATATTTTCTTGTCTACAGGTTCCCTTGTGGCTTACTACTATCATGTAAACTTGAGATGACCCCTGCATCAGGGAGATAACACAGGCTTTTACAAACTCTCCTGAATAGAAAGGCATCCTTATTAACTGGGATCTAACATACCTACCTATTGCTTCCCTGACTCATCCTTGAAAGCTCAAACACAGAAGCTGAATCTGCATGATTAATCAGAGAAAGACTTCCTCTTTGTTTGTTTGTTTACTTGTCTGTTATTTTATGGATATTAGATAGAATCACCATGGAATGGAGAATCAGGTTTGAGGTTCAGCTTCCAGGAACAATGCCCAAAATGACACCATAGGCCTGAGTTGATGAGGAAACCATTGACACTGGCCCTGAACTCAGGACCCTTATTGGTCAGAGCTCTGTCTCTGTATCATCAGAAAAGTCACTTTGCCACCTGTACTGCTGCTGCCTCCTGTACTGAGAAAGCATCAATCCCTGCCTAAGTGACCTAGTTATATATGCTTTATTGCCTAAGGACTAAGAGAGAAAGAAAGAAAGAGACTGCTCCTGCTATGAAGTAAGGGGCAGGGGGCTATACCTATAGAATGGCTCATAAGAATGAAGATCTAAACACCCTCACCAGTGAATCATGCCAAGAGCCCTTCATCACAGCTTGAAACCTTCCTTGGCATGTTCGAATTTTCTATTTTGTCTCTAAAGAACAAATTGGGTAAAAAGGAAAAGTTCTGAGAATGGTTTATTTGAGAAAACTGACCGATCACAGTCCATCCATAGAAAGAGACTCCCTTTATTCCTGCAGCCAACTTAGAAATGTTTCTAGAGAGGACAGCAGCTCCTCTGAGATGTGTAATCCTTATCAATGCAGCGAAGGGGCTATCAAAGCAACAAAGATCACATGAATGTTAAGATAAAGGTTTGGCAGTTCCAGGGTGAGCTTATCAAGGTTTAGTAGTAAGGGAGTTTTGTTGCTTCAACTGCATTTTAAAAGTTCATTGATTTGTAGCTAATACCAAGTTGTCATAGTTTCATGAGTAACAGCTTGTGGTTTGCAGAATCAAAGCCTTTTCCTGAATCAATAATAGCAGATTCACTGAGGTGGCCTGAGCATCTGCAGAGAGGAGAGAAGCTGAGAAAGACGCCTGTGTAGAGAGAAGTAAATTTGGTCAGACCGTAAGTGGTCTATAAAAGAGGAAAAATGACACTTTGCTTCCCAAAGCAGCAGAAATTGAGCCTTTTAAAAATTTAAAATGACTTATAAAGAGATCATTATTTTGAAAAAATTTATAGATTAAATATGTGCATATACACATGTAATAAATTGACATGTAATAAATTTATAGATTAAATATGTGCACATACACATGTAATAAATTGACAAAAAAGCTAAACTGAAGATTTTTAGAAAGCTCATAAATTGGTTTAATCTTCATCAGGACAGCTTTTCCACATTCTGAGCTTGGCACAACTGAGCATTTTTCTAGATCCAACCCTTTGGAAAATACTGACCTGGGTGAATATAGATACACATAGGCAGGCATAGCTGCAGACATACCTACATTATATTGTTGCTGACCCCACTAAGATATCTTTCTAATAATAGTTTAGTGTTGTGTTGGACTTCCATAGCATTTTCTCAGCCTACTTTATTTGAGCTTCATAGCATCCAAATTGAGCTAAGAGAGCTGTTATTTTTATCCCCTGTGGATTGAGGTAAAAACTGAGACTTCAAGAGAATCAGAACATCCATTCCAATTGTAGAGGTGCTCGGGGCAGACATCACTAATTGATCAAGGAACTGTTTCTCCAGAAGGTCAGAAACCTTCCCTCAGCAGATCTCTAGGCAGCCACTATCAATTGACAGACGATGACATGAAAGATAAAACCTATCTGCCATCCTGGACTCAAGTGATTGGCCAAGGTCATAGGACTACTTCATGATAGAGCCAAGTCACAAATTTCTTCTTTCAGTGCTTTCTTTACAAACTAGAAGACCTTTATCACTATGAGGTGGGCTTGCCCTTGCCACCAGCTAGGCCACCTGGGAAATTTTGCCTCTCGACATACAATTGCCAAACCCCATTCACACTCACTATTCAGGAAGCTTAAGGCCTAACAGAGTGCTCCCAGAAATTTTGAAATCACATAAGTGGTTCATATTATATTTCTATCAGATTGTATTGCTTTAGATTATATATAGTTGTCAGAATTATTAAATTAAAGAATTAGATAGGTATTATTTAATTTAAATATTTATTGAACCAAATGGGTAATCAAATAAGTAATACAATTTCAGGATGATAAATGCCAAGAAGATGATGAAGACGAAAGAAGAGGAGGAGGAGGAGGGAGAGGAGGAGGAGGAAGAGGAGGAGGAGGAGGACAAGGAGGAGGAGGAGGAGGAGGAGGAGAAAGATAGATGAGCTGAGTAAGGGGATAAAGAATGACAGTGGATGGGATGGGGTGAGCAATTTTAGATAAGAGGATCATGTAAGGTCTCATGTAAGGAGGTAGCATTAGAGCAGAACCTTGAATGGTGGGGAAGGCATGCCATCTGAAGCTCTGGAGAAAAAGTGTTCCAGTGAACAGCAAGAGGAAAGGCTTTCAAAAAGGAACAAACTGTGCATGATTGAGAAAGAGTACAGGGAATATACTATATATCAGAGAGACCATGATGAGGATTTTCTGCTTTATTCTAGGCATGATGGGAAACCTTAGAATCTAAAACAGGTAAGTAATTAAACTGATTCAGTTTTAGAAGATCACATGACCAAATGTTTATTTTGAAAGATCACTCTGATGGTAGTGTGAACAATGTACTCAGCAGAAGGGTTGAGAATAATAGTGAGGAAATAACCTATTGATGTTGTCCAATCAGAAATTAGAAAGACAAGTCTGATGGTCAGAAGAGATTGATAGATATAAACTGATTTGGGAGTTAGTAGCTATGTAGGTTCCTTCTAAAAGCAGATGTGAAGACAGGAACATACAAGAGATTTATTGGCGGGGTGGGGGGGTGGGAGGGAGGGGGCGGGGAATACTTGTGAAGGATAAAAAGGAGGAGGCATAAAGTGCAGGAGTGGCACCTGTGAAGAAGGGGGAAGGAAGACTGGACATGAAGAATCTCAGACTGCAGCATAGTTCCAAGAAAGGTTTGGCCAGGACCATGGTGGCAAGGCGGGAGGGAGGGGGTGGTCCTCATGCCAAAATCACTGCAGAAATGGCTCTCCCACGGTTAGTCATTTACTAAGAACCGCCTGTGGGAATCATGGCATCAGCAAGGATGCGGGAGTGGACCCAGAAGGACAGCAGCTGGGGCCGTCCATCAATTAGTTCCCATAGTAGGAGATCTAGGCAGCTGGTGTTCATGGCCACCACAGCAGCCAAAAATGTGGATGGGTTCATCCCCTCCTGCCTTCTCAGGCAGAAGTAGGACTTAGCTCCTACATCTTCAACCTGTCCATCTGTATTCAACCATGTTTTAGGACGTTGCACCTTTAGAAAACCTTCTCTTGCTCTCAAATCATCCTCCAAATAATGCTTTCTCTCATCCCCATACACACCCAAGTTTCTAGGAAAAGTGTTCCATCAAAGGCGCTTCTACTTTCTGAGCTCCATCCATCCTACTCTTTCTTCTGCTCCTCCTGCAGCACTGGGGCTTCTCCTATTAAGACCAGTGACCTCCATTTGACTAAACCCAACAGAGACTCTGACATTCTCTTCTTACCTGAGCTCTCTGCAGCATCTGATGAGGTTGATTATTTATTCCTTAAAATACTTTCTCTTCACTGGTTTCTGTGATGTCACATTCACAGCATTTTCTTTCTACCTCTTATTATTCCCTGCTAACTCCATACTCCTTCTAAACCTCCACCTCTTGTCCTTCAGCCTGGCAGAGCCATTGCCTTCCTGTGTGGTGGGAAGCTGCCTTTACGTCATGCCTTTCATCCTCTCTCCTCTGGGACTTAAAGTGAAAAAAATAATAATATAGACCTTGGAATAATATTGACCTAGGTTACAATATCAGTTCTACCACTTGCCATAATAATAGTATATAGCAAGAGACTGACAAATAAAATATTTCCTGTTAATGGCAATAAAGGAAATTTGTGCTTTGCAAAAAAAGAAAAAAAAAAAACTGTCTACTTAGTTCTCCAAGTTTTACCTCCTTAGAAATCACAAATTATTTCTTTTCTCCACAAAATGTGTCTCATGTAAATGAAAAGGGTTTATTTTTCCTATGCTTTTTTTTTTTTTAAGTAGTCTACTTTGAAAGCAAGGCTAATCCTTAACACCTTTATTGTCAGCTATAGCTACCCCCTCCCCACAAGCAATGAGATGCCTCACCTTCAATGGGTGGAGAGTCCCGGGCCAAACCAGACTGTTAAAAATAAAATATGCCAGCATCAAACTATCCATCTAGCA
This sequence comes from Plecotus auritus, assembly GCF_963455305.1. Lineage (NCBI taxonomy): Eukaryota > Metazoa > Chordata > Mammalia > Chiroptera > Vespertilionidae > Plecotus > Plecotus auritus. The sequence continues at coordinate 88,602,136 of NC_137774.1, read as the reverse complement.
TGTCCACCTATATGCCTCACTGTTTGGCAATATGAAAGCTGAATGTATGCATAACTATTGCACCAGCAATTCTCTCATAGGCTTATACCCAAAGGAAGTGTGTACATTAGTGCACCCACAAAAACATTGTATAAGAATGTTTATCGTAACACTATTTATTATAGTTAAAAACTAGAACAACCCAAATACCCATCAACAGTAAAGTGAACAAATTGTGATATATTCATACAATGGAATACCATATAGCAATGAAAATGATTACATGACACATGATGACTTGAATGCATCTCACAAACTTCCTGTTGTACAAAAATAGTATGAATGATTCTCCTTGTCTTTTAAGTTCAAAATCAGGCAAAACTACTCTGTGGTTTTAGAACTCAGAATAATGGTTTCCTTTGGGGGGAATACATAGTATTGATTGAGATGGGGTACATGTGGGGCTTTGGAGAGCTTGTATGTTCTACTTTTTGATCTGCATTGTGATGACTAGGTGAGTTTAGTTTGTCAATATTCATTGAACTGTATACTAACGATGTGTGCATTCTATGTTTGTTATACTTAAATAAAAGCTTACTTAAAAAGACAACTTGGTAGTCTTCTATTTAAATCGCTTAACAGTGTTCAAGTAGATTGTGACTGAATCTTTTCAGGAAATGGAAGTGTTGCTGTGTATGTCTCTGAGTGTGTATGTATGTGTGGGTGTTGAACATTGACGATTCTTCAGGAATGCAGTCAGGTGAAAGAAAACACCAAATTTATTATGCTGTCTTAAATAACTTGGCTTATGTGCCATAGTGTTTCCATAAAAGATTCTCTGTTCAATGAGAGTCAATCTACTTGTATTGTTAGAAGGATTTTATGTAACCCCGACCCTATACCACATCTATCAAATCCCATTTCATCCTCTTATTTTATTCAGTAAATCAGTCAATCACTGAGCATTTTCTCTGCAGCCATTCCCTGTGAGGGGTAGTGGAGATTCAGAGAAAACTCTATACATCTACCTTTCTTATCTCTAAGAGGCCAAAAATTCAGCAAGGATGCTTGCCAAGAGCATCTAAGCCATAGGAACAGGATCTAGGGAAACACTGTGTGAGGTTTTCACCTAAAATAGCTGGAAATTGTATAATCAAAGGGGTAAGGGAAGCCAGAATTCAGTGGGAGAGAGAAGTGATGTAAGGAATCAGAGATGGCAGGCAAGCTAACCGCAGGAAACAGACACTGAAGAGACCAGGAGCAGGCCAGGAAAAAGTGCCAAGATGGCCCAAGAGAACAGTGGAGAATGGAGAGTGGCGGTGGGCCAGACCCACACTGGACACATCGATAAGGGACACATTGTCTCTAGATAGTTAAAAACAATATGAGACTGACTAATAGTCTGGCTGCTTTTTGTTCTTACTACACACCAGCAATCCTAAGAAATGTTAGGTAGATATTCCTGCCTAAGAATGCTTGCTACAGTAGTGTTTGTAACAGTGAAAAACTGGAAGCAGCCTAAATGTCCCTCACCTAAAGAACAGAGGAATGGGTCGTGCTATATTCATACAAGGGAACACTATTCAGCAGTGAAAACAGATGAACCAGCACTCTATATATCAACCTGGGCAACTCCAAAGCATAATGTTACTAGTTGCTGAGGTCTACATCATCTGATGTGATTTATAGGAAGTTTTAAAACACATAAAACAGGGGCTGTGTGTGGAACCATGTTGTCAAAGTACAAAAGTTGCATGGAAATGTGCAAGAGAATGGTGAGCCCTGGAGGTGGGGAGGAAGGAAAGCAATTACATTTCTATTTGTAATTTTTTTTTAAGCCCAGAGGTAGAAGTCACAAGTTCATTACTTTTTTTAAAAATTTATTTTTATTGATTTCAGAGTGGAAGGGAGAGGGCGAGAGAGAGAGAGAAACATCAATGATAAGAGAGACTCATTGATCAGCTGCTTCCTGCATGCCCCTTGCCTGGGATGGAGCCCACATCCCAGGCATGTGCCCTGACCGGGAATTGAACTATGACCTCCTGATTCATAGGTCGACACTCAACCACTGAACCACACCAGCTGGGCACAAGTTCATTACTTTTATTATCTGTTCTTTTTTTTTTTGACATGTCAAATATTTTATAATACAAGTAAAATTTTGAAACTCCCCCCAACACACACACACATAAAATACTCTCTGACAAGAAGAACTGTGCAGGTGAATGGTTCAGAAAAAAGGGTGACATATGTGAAGGTGTCAAGAGCCCGTTGCTATTGGTGCAGGAGATAGGTGTAAGGCCAGATGAAAAGAAAAATCTGACTTTCTGGGAAAGAGACTCTTGGAGTATGTTATCTGAAGATCAGATGACATGTTCTTAATACTGATATAGGGTGTTAACCTGCCCCAAACACCGTGTACAGACCTTGTTACCTTGTTTCACATAGGCTGGCAGGAATGACTCAACTCTCAGCAGCTCTAAATCTGGGAAACAGCGTGCCCGTTATAACCAGGCGCTGTGACATTTTAGAGTATGTGTTGGTAAGGTTCTCCATGTTAAGTAGCTTTACACGTTGTTATTAGAATCACGTTAGAGCCGCGCTACAGCAAACGTCTCACGTCCACAGATGATTCTTTCCAAGAAACCTATTGGTTTGCTTTTCTTCTCTTTTCCTCCTGAATAGCAGCTGACAGACAAAGGGGAGCTGGCCCGGGCCTTTGATGCCAATGCCAACTGAACAATAGCCCTGCTTGTGGCAATCACCCTCTTTGTTCAGCCAGGAGAATGCTGAGGCTGTTGCTCATTGGATCTCATGTACGTGGGTGGCCAGAGCAAGGTGCATTTGGCAGCCAGATGTACATTCTGGGTGGTATGAGCGGACTGTCCACACAGCTAAAGCTTGGGACTTGGCTGGGACTCCCCTGACCAGTGCAATCAGAGAGACCAGATGGACTTGCCTCCTCCTCCTTTGAAGACGGTGCCCTTTATTTAGCTAAAGGGAAGAGGCAGCCAACCATCTGACCTGGAAAGCATTCTCGGCAAGGCTGGTTCATTTCGTGCACATCTAAGAGGAAGAGAAAGTGCGCTGCTGAAAGAAAATTTAGGGAGAGCCTTTGCAAGCCACTGAGGAGTTTCCAAATTCACACGTACAAATGGACACCAGAGGTTCTATCAACCAGTGGGAGCTTCCCATTTATTTTCCTGGGGCAGTCCCACTTAGAGAGCAAGTGACACTTCAGGGAATTTGTCACCACTTCTAGGGGCTTCAGCACTGCTGCTGCTGCTGTTGCTAGGGCTATTACTGCTGCCAGAGCCATTTCAGCTGCTGGAACTGCTCCTTACTCTAGACCACCCTCTTTGGGAGGCTAGCCTGGACATGGCTGAAGGCGGGGGCATAGTGGCTTTGCTCACTATGCCTTTTTGTGCTGCTCTCAGGCAAAGGTACTGAGTTATTATCACAGCCCCATGGGGACCTAGTTGTGACCAACATGGGCTGCAACATAGAGAGTTCTGTCCCTGCCAACCCAGGGTTACAGATTCCTCTAAAATGCCCTCCCAACTGCAATCCACCAACCACCTTGTGTTTTGAACTCTGTCCCTCTGGTCTGGTTTCCACACTGCAGCTTCATACTGTCTCTGGCTAATCCTCTTCAGGTGGTCTACCTAGTTGGATGGAATTCCCAGTTTGAAGAAGTGTGTTGTCCCTAAACACAAACTCTTTGACTGTGGAGCTTGCTTAACAGTCCTACTCATCTGACCTCTGTTGGGGTGGTTGTTGTTTCACCTGCTTAGATAGCACATGTCTTTTTTTTTTTTTTTTTTTTTGAAGAGGAGTTATTCTCTTAACTTCAACTTCATAGTTTCTAGTGGGAGCTGCCAAACTTAGCACCCTCATACTCAAACATCTGGCTTCAGAGATGGATGCATGGAACAACTGGGACAGTCAGTTGTCCAAAAGTTTTCAGCTAAGGAAAAACAGTCTTTTCTCAACGGAGGGCAAGGTGGGATAATGTGAGACCAGATGCACCACGGGCTATGATTTCCCATCATGTGGAAGAAGCTGGGGCACAGTAATGGATAATGAAGCCAACATGTAAGGAGACAGAGAAGCAAGAAATAGAGAGAGTCCTCTGGAGGCCTGCCTCAAGGCATTACTAAAACCCATTGCACAGCCCTCCACAACACCCCTACCAGTTTCTCCCGTTACATTTCATGAGGCAATAGATCCTCCCTTGGCTTCATCTACTTTGTACTGTTCCAATGGCTTGCAACCAGGAGGGATGTGATACACACAGTACTCAGTAAAGATGTTCTCAAATGCCTACTCTGCTGGGAAAAGAAACTAGCATTTTTAAAAAAATTTAATAAATCTTTATTGTTCAGATTATTACAATTGTTCCTCTTTTTCCCCCCATAGATCCCCTCCACCCGGTTCCCACCCCACCCTCTGCCCTTACCCACCCCCCACACTGTCCTCATCCATAGGTGTACGATTTTTGTCCAGTCTCTTCCCGCACCTCCCACAACCCTTCCCCCCCCCCCCCGAGAATTGTCAGCCCACTCCCTTTCTATGCCCCTGATTCTATTATAATCACCACTTTATTCTGTTCATCAGACTTTTTTATTCACTTGATTTTTAGATTCACTTGTTGATAGATATGTATTTGTCGTTCATAATTTTTATCTTTACCTTTTTCTTCTTCTTCCTCTTCTTAAAGAATATCTTTCAGCATATCATATAATACTAGTTTGGCAGTGATGAACTCCTTTAGCTTTTTCTTATCTGTGAAGCTCTTTATCTGACCTTCAATTCTGAATGATAGCTTTGCTGGGTAGATTACTCTTGGTTGTAGGTTCTTACTATTCATCACTTTGAAAATTTCTTGCCACTCCCGTCTGGCCTGCATGGTTTCTGTTGAGAAATCAGCTGACAGTTGTACGGGTGCTCCCTTGTAGATAACTGACTGTTTTTCTCTTGCTGCTTTTAATATTCTCTCTTTGTCTTTTGCTCTTGACATTTTAATTATGATGTGTCTTTTGTGTGGTCCTCTTTGAATTCCTTTTGTTTGGGGTTCTGTGCGCTTCCTGAACTTGTAAGTCTATTTCACCAGGTGGGGGAAGTTTTCGGTCATTATTTCTTCAAATAGATTTTCAGTATCTTGCTCTCTCTCTTCTTCTGGCACCCCCATAACTCTGATGTTGGTACGCTTGAAGTTGTCCCAGAGGCTCCTTACACTATCTTCATATTTTTGGATTCTTTTTTCTTTTTGCTTTTCCAGTTGAGTGTTTTTTGCTTCTTTGTATTTCAAATCTATGACTTGATTCTTGTGATCCTCTAGTCTGCTGTTAGATCTCTGTATAACATTTTTTACTTCAGTCAGTGTATGTTTAATATCTAGTTGGTCCTTTTTCATATCCTCAAGGGTCTCGCTAAATTTATCAGCCTTTTCTAGAAAATTCTTGAAAAACTTTATAACCGTGGTTTTGAACTCTATGTCCAGTCATTTGCTTTCCTCCATTTCTTTCATTTGTGATCTGTTTCTTTGTCTCCTCATTTTCGCTGCTTCCCTGAGTTGATAGAGTGGCTTTGTGTGCTAGGTGTCCTATATGGCCCAGTGGCTCAGCCTCCCCAGTTACCTGAGGTGGACACTCTTGGTGCACCCCTTTATGGGCTGTGTGCACAGTCTTGTTGTAGTTAAGCCTTGATTGTTGTTGGTATCACTGGGAGGAATTGACCTCCAAGCCAATTGGCTGTGAGGATCAGCTGTGTCTACGCTGGGAGAACTTCTGTGCTGGAGACAACCTTATGGGAGAAGACTTGCAAAAGCCTCTGTGCTCAGCTTGGATGGGGCGGAGTCTCAGGGTGGAGCAGACAGCATTGGTTTCCCATCAGCCCTACCCTAATAGGCCCCTGTATCTCAGTGTCCCATGGTAATCGCTGCAAGCATCTCTGAGAGAAAGCTGCTCTCGAGTTCCACCCACTGCCAGACAGTCCAGTTTCTCCCCGAATGAGTCCGGGTCCCCAGAGTCTCTCCCAGAACTGGAGCTCAGTGCAGTTGGGAGCTTTTGTCTCCCTCCCACTTGAGAAAGCCAGCCACGTACTCAGTTGCCCGCCCGCTCCACGTGCGCACCTCAGTACCTCTGCCTTCCGCAGTTCCTCTGAGTCTCAGTGTGCTTTTCTCTTTCCTGACAGTCCAGTTTCACCCCGTGTGAGTCTGGGTCCCCAGAGTCTCACCTGGAACTGGAGTTCAGTGCAGTCGGGAGCTTTTGTTTCCCTCCCACTTGAGAAAGCCAGCCGTGCACTCAGTTGCCAGTCCTCTCCGGGCGCGTGTCTCAGTACCTCTGCCTCCTGTAGCTCCTCTGAGTCTCAGTGTGCTTTTCTCCTTCCTTCTAGTTGTAGAATTTCCACTCATCCAGCCTTCCTGTGTTTCTGGATGATGTCCATTTTGTCTTTTAGTTGTAGTTTTGAAATTGTGCGAGGTAGCAGTTTAGGTGTTAACCTATGCCACCATCTTGGTTTCTCCAGAAACTAGCATTTATTGAGTGTCTAATATGTGCCCACCTTGAGCTTGGTGATATTACATAGTATGTCATTTTCATTCTCTTACAGTCCAGCAGTAGATAGTATTAATATTCTTGATTTTTTAGATGAAAAAACTGAGGCACTAAAAGCTTAAGGAACTTTCCAAAGCTCATCTACCTTGTGTTAGAAATCTTTTAGAAAGTTTATTCTTCTTTATAAGGTGGGAAACAAAAAGCTTTGAAATATTCATGGCCATCTTATGGAAAGGCCTACCCTACAGTAATAGCCTTAACATCAGTCATGCTAGAAGTTGCAGCTATACCACAATTTATTTATCAGGTGATGAACATTTGGCTTGTTTCTACTTTTTGGCTATTATAAATAACTAGAGGCCCGGTGCACAAAATTTGTTCATGGTGGGGTGGGGGGGGGTCCCTCAGTTTGGCCTGCACCCTCTCCAATCTGGGACACCTCAGGGGAAACTGGCAGGTGGACTCCCTCTCACAACCTGGGACTGCTGGCTCCTAACTGCTTGCCTGCCTGCCTGCCTGATCGCCCCTAACTGCCTCTGCTTGCTGGCATGGTAGCCCCCTAACTGTCCCCCTGCCAGCCTGGTTGCCCCCTAAATGCTCCCCTGCCAGCCTGATCACCCCCTAACAGCCTCTGCCTCGGCCCCCACCACAGAGGCTTTGTCCAGAAGGACGTCTGGAAGACATCCAGTCTAATTAGCATATTAGCCTATAGATGCTGCTACAAACATTCATGGACAAGTTTTTGTTTGAACATAAGCTTTTAATTCTCTTGGGCATATACCTACAAGTAGGACAGCTGAATTTTATGGCAACTCTGTTTAACTTTTTGATGACCCGCCAGACTGTTGTCAAAGTGTCTGCACCATTTTATATTGCCACTAGCAATACATGAGGGCTCCAATATCTCCACATCTTCATCAAGACCCATGATTATCTGTCTTCTTTATTATAACCATTCTAGTGGATGTGAACTAGTCTTTCATTGGGGTTTTGACTCGCATTTCCCTGGTGGATAGTGATATTGGGCATCATTTTATGTGCAATTGGTCATTTGCATACTTTCTTTGCAGAAATATGTTTTCAAGCCTTGGGTTATTTGTCGTTGTATTATTGAATTATATGAGTTCTGTATCTATTCCAGATACAAGTTCCTTGTAAGATACATGATTTGCAAATATTTTCTTCCATCTTTGGGTTGTCTTTTCACTTTTTTTGATAGTGTCCTTTGAAGCACCAAGTTTTCAACTTTGAAGTCAAATTTGTCTATTTGTTTCTTTTATTGTTTGTGCTTTTGGTGTCATATCTAAGAAATTTTGCCTATCCGAAGGCTACAAAGATTTACTCCTTTTTTTTTCTTCTAAGATTTTTACAGTTTTCCTATGATCTTTTGTGAGCTCATTTTGGCATATGTATGAAGAAGTGTTCCCAGCTTCATTTTTACATGTAGTGATCCAGCTATCTGATCACCATTGTTGAAAAGACTATTTTTTCCCCTACTAAATTACTTTGGCACCTTGTCAAAAGCAATTGATTATAAATATAAAAGTTTATTTCTGAACTCAGTTTTATTCCACTGATCTAAGGTCTACTCTTACACCAGTACCACACTGTCTTGATTGTAGTTACTTAGTAAGTTTTTAAATGGGGAACTGTAAGTCCTCTAAATGTGTTCTCTTTTCAAGATTTTGACCATTGTAAGTTCCTTACATTTCCATACTATCCAACAGTTCTAAATTCACTCACAAAAAAGGGAAGATAGCACAGTGTTTTGATATATGCTATACCCATTTAATCTACTATAAACATCTTACATTTAGTCTACAATTTATGTTTTATTTGCTTCTAAATTTTCACTGTTTTAAGTAATTTCATAGTGAATGAAGATCTTTGTGCATAAATAATCTTTTGTATTTTTTTCAGAGACATTATTCCCCAATTAAAGGATTTCAGAACATACTTGATTCTCTAAAATCAAATCTCTAACTTGGGTCTATTATCAAAATTCTGTTTTGCATCAGAGTAATAATTATGATTTGTAGGTTTGTTCAAGTAAAAGGTGTGCTTCTTAACCATAGCCACTAGCAAAAGAAAAATTACTATGAAGCTAAATAGTTGCAAGAATTGACTGAGGTCCTAGATACAGAATGATCTTGACAGCCCTGAGCAGACTTGTATAAGCCTAACTGTCCAGCCACACTTACTGGTCAGTCTAATCATGATTAAATACATAAAATGTCAGTCTGCCTATTCAATTTGACCACAAGATAGAGAGTCAAACAAAAGTTACTTAAATTTGGTTCTATGTAGTAGAATGTTGGTCTAGATCAGAGGTTCTCAAAGCGTGGTTTCCAGATCAGCAGAATCACTGTTCTAGCAAGGTAAGATAGGAAGGGCTGACACTAACATTCAAGTGTAGGAGTCAAGGCCCTGGCTGGGTAGCTCAGTTGGTTAGAGCATCATCCAATACGTCAAGGTTGGGGGTTCAATCCCCAGGCAGGGTACATAAAAGTATCAACCAATGAATGTATAAATAAGTGGAACAGTGTAGGATTCAAAACCCTCAGCTCTAAAGGCTAGCATGCTTAGCCTCACATCCAGCCCCAGGTGCTTTTGTGTGTGTGCTGCAAATATTTTACCTTTCCCCAATTGATAAGATAAAGGACGAAGGAAGGATATCAAATGAACTTCATGATAACCATTTGGAGTCATCTGATATAGGAAAAGAAGTAATAAGTCACTAATGTTGTAAAACCGCTTTTTGGTATTCAGGCCAGGCTGACTATAGCTGGAGAGAGGTTGCTAGGGCTCAGAGCAAATAGCAGGCAAATTCAATGTACTCTCTGAACTGGGATTTGAGAGCAAGGATTTGGTACTGCTTGTTCATCTCCTGCCACAAATAACCCCCATGATGTAAAGACTGGGAAAGTTACAAGTCTCCTGAGACTCATTTCTTGAAAGTTACAGAGGTCACCATAGCACCTGACTGGCCATTTATTTGGTCAATGGTCTGCTGTTAGTGACATCATATCACTAAGGAATTATGGTCACATGGCCTAGGAGAGTCACCCTCACAGAGGGCTTGAATGTTTTTGAGGCTCTGCAGAAAAGCTGTACAAATATGCTTTCCCCTACCCACCTCAGTGGTGATGAGAGTGCGAGTGTTATACCATTAAAAACAGGGTGGCCCTAGCCAGTTTGGCTCAGTGGATAGAGCATCAGCCTGGAGACCAAATGGTCACTGGTTCAATTCTGGTCAAGGGCATGTACCCAGTTGCAGACTCCTCCCCGGCCCATGTCCTGGTTGGGACTTGTGCAGGAGGCAATAAATCCATGTGAGAGTCTCTCACATTGATATTTCTCTCTGTCTTTCCCTCTCTCTAAAAATCAATGGAAATAAAATCGTGTGAGGATTAAAAACAAAACAAAACAGCGAGTAGTTTGCGTGCTCTGTGTTCACTTTAAAATCCCATGAATGCTGGAGGTTATAAGTGCATTATATATATGTCCTATATAATAAAAGGCTAATATGCAAATTGACCGAACTGAACAGTGAAACAACCAGTCACTATGACACACACTGACCACCAGGGGGCAGACGCTCAAAGCAGGAGCTGCCCCCTGGTGGTCAGTGTGCTCCCACATCCCCCGAGGGCTCCGACACTGCAAGAGGACGCAGGCCGGGCTGAGGGACCCCCGCACCCCAGTGCATGAATTTTGTGCACCAGGCCTCTAAAATATATATATATATTTTAGAGGCCCGGTGCATGAAATTCGTGCACGGGGGGTGTATCCCTCAGCCCAGCCTGCACCCTCTCCAATCTGGGACCCCTCGAGGGATGTCCGACTGCCCATTTAGGCCCAATCCCAGTAAGATCGGGCCTAAACGGGCAGTCGGACATCCCTCTCACAATCCAGGACTGCTGGCTCCCAACTACTTGCCTGCCTGCCTTCCTGATTGTCCCTAACCGCTTCTGCCTGCCAGCCTGATCACCCCCTAACCACTCTCCTGCCAGCCTGATTGATGCCTAACTGCTCCCCTGCCAGCCTGTTTACCCCTAACTGCCCTCCCCTACAGACCTGGTCACCCCTAACTGCTCTCCCCTGCAGGCCTGGGTCCCCCTCAACTGCTCTTCCCTGCAGGCCCCGTCGCCCCCAACTTCCCTCCTCTGCTGGCCTGGTCACCCCTAACTGCCCTCCCCTGCAAGTTTGATTGCCCCCAACTGCCTTCCCTTGCAGGCCTGGTCCCTCCCAACTGCCTTTCCCTGCTGGTCTGATCACCCACAACTGCCCTCCCTTGCAGACTTGGTCCCTCCCAACTGCCCTCCCCTGCTGGCCATCTTGTGTCCACACGGGGGCAGCCATCTTTAACCACATGGAGGCAGCCATCTTTGTGTTGGAGTGATGGTCAATTTGCATATTACTCTTTTATTAGATAGGATAATTGAAACTTTGTAGCCTTAAGCGGAGGCCAAGGCAGTCCAGGGCAGGCGGAAAGCTTGGCTTCCTCCATTGCCGGGGAAACCTAAGCCTCCTGCTCGCTCCTTGGCCGCAGCCATCTTGGTTGGGTTAATTTGCATACTCACTCCTGATTGGCTGGTGGGCATGGCTTGTGGGTGTAGCAGAGGTATGGTTAATTTGCATATTACTCTTTTATTAGATAGGATATAATATAATAAAATATAATATATATTTTTTTTTATTTCAGAGAAGAAGGGAGAGTGAGAGATAGAAACATCAATGATGAGAGAGAATCATTGACCAGCTGCCTCCTGCACACCCCCTACTGGGGGATCAAGCCCAAAACCCGGGCATGTATCCTGACCAGGAATCAAACCATGACCTCCTGGTTCATGGGCCAACACTCAATCACTGAGCCACACTGGCTGGGCCTAAGTGCTCATAAATGCTTTAGAGCAGCGATCGGCAAACTGCGGCTTGCGAGCCACATGCAGATCACAAGCCGCGGTTTGCTGCTCTGTTGACTAATGAGTTTGCCGACCACTGCTTTAGAGCATAAGGGACTAAGCCGAAACCAACCAGTTGACAGGTTCCCCTAGGGTTCATGAGTTCTGACTTCTCCCTCACCCTGGTTGCTTTAGAGTACAAATTGGTGATTGGCTGTGGGGCAGGCTTATAAGGCAGAGGCAAACCAGCCCATGAATGACCCAGTCCTGGGTGCTGGAGGTTGGGGCAGAGAAGTTAGAAAACTGGAGGCAAAAAGGGACCTTATCACCTGGAGGAAGACAAACTCAGCCAGGGCCAGAGAGAGGTTTAGTCCCCCACTCTGAATTAAAATAGGGTGCACTGTCTGATCTATGACTGAGGGGTGATGAGGGAAGAATGTGGGTCTCCAGAACAGCTCAGGTATGGGAACCCACTCCTGGGTGGGCAAAGTAGAAAACTTAGATCTGAAATATATGGCTCTCATTCCTGCTCCAGAACTTAATAATTATTAAGCACTACCCCAAAAATAGGGAAAAAGCACCCACATTTCTTACTGTAATTTCAAAAGCTTCCCAAGTCTTAACAATGTGGGGTACAAATAGTGTTGCATTATCAAGTAATCCCAAAGGGATCTCGTGCCAAATCCCACTGCATAATTGGCAGACTTCTGACCCTGTTGGCATTCCCTCCCCATTAGGATCCCCCTGGTGTGCTCAGAAAGTCTCACAGGTGCTCTCCAGGGAGCCTAGCCCACCGCCTGAGCCCTACTCCAAACTGTGACCTCAACCTTCCCTCAGGCCAAGAGCTCTGGCAGGCTGCTCGGGCTGCCCACAAGGAAAACTATTCCGGGACACCCTGTTACTCTACCCAGAGGAGCTAATAGCTCTTTTGTCACTTATCTTGTTTGGTCTGGGGACTGGGAGAAATTAAGACATCCAAGCGAAGAGCAATCTGGAGTTCAGAGACCAGACAGGTCAGTATGTACTGCATTTTTATGGACACAAATATGTACTATGCAAACTGGCATAACCACTAATTGCCTCTGATAAATAGCGGTATGCTACAGTGCTCTGAGGTTTCATCGTGGCTTTAAAATTAAGAGACATACAATAACTTGCACGTGCAATTTTTCAAATTTTTTCCCTTAGAGCTAAACTTCACATTGTGTCAGAGATGATAACGACTATTGTTCGCTCAGGTAGATCTGACCTGGCAGAAGACTGCAGAAGGAAACAACCTAACAAAAACATAGCCCTTTACTCTGGCTGGTGGGGGCGGAGATAACTGTGGAGGGGCTGTTCTTGGGAAACTTGTCCACATTTCTAGGCCAAGAAAACTTCATCCAATAGATTGATCAATTCTCATGCTGGCACTAATGTGTGTCATCATGTGTGTTAATGTGTTTTATATTAATTTTATTTTTGTTTCTTAAAACTTTATTTAAAAAAAATTTTTTTGCTCAAAAAGTAGTGTATAATTGTTTAAGCAAATCAAATAATTCAGAATGCAAATAATAGTCTCTCCCCTTTTCCCTCCAATCCCACCATTTTGAGTTTGCCATTTTTCCTACATTTATTTTAAAACATCTAAAAACAGTCACACATATAGGCTGTCCCGCCCCCTGCCCCCAATAAGGTAGTTCTCCTTGTTAGATATGGATAGGCACCTCTCTCGTGCCAAGAAAACAAACTCACACCTGTGTTCAGAGCTGTAATAAATAACTGAAGCTATCATGTCAAAGCATGCTATCTACTGTGTGACAGGCACTGATCCCAGCTCCTTAGCTGTACCTTACCTCTTATAGCAAACCTACAAGCTAGGTATCATCATTCCCATTTTATAAATGAGAAGACTGATGCTCAGAGCATTTAAGCAGCTTGCCACTGGACCATGAGATCTCTGAGGGCAGAACCCCTGATATTTTTTTGTTCACCACAGTATCCCTAGCACCCAACACTGTGGTTGGCATGCAGTATAGCTTGATGCATAGATGCCGACTATGCTGTAGTTGCAGGGGTTCATGTGGACAAAAGTGGTGGAGTAGGATTTGAACCCAGGAGTGCCTGCCCTTAGCTATCTTTAGGAAGGTAGTGGCACTGAGGAGAGGGTACAGAGCTTTGCACCTGGCGCCTCCCTTTAGCCCATGGGAATCAACAAAGCTCTCCCTTCTGAGCCCGCCCAGACTGCTGATGGGAAAGGTGTCTACGAAGCCTGGTAGGTTGACCTGCACCCCCAGTAGAGTTCCTTCCTCAGGGTACTGCCCAAAGCTTTACTTATCGAACGTCCCCATGAAAGTGACTCTTGGTGTACAGATTGTCTACAAAGGAGACAAACAGCAAAGCTTTCTGGAGACTGGCCAACGGTCAGTGCTTCTGTCTCCCTGATTGAGAGAAACAAATAAAAAAATGAGTGAAGAACATGTTCTGGACAACCAAGCAGCATCTCGGTGTACTCCCCAAATGTTCGGCTGATTTTTCACATGATGACACTGAGGCTCAGAGAGGTGCAATGACTGGAAACAGCTCAGAGGGCCTGAGCTCACACGGTCTGATGGCCAGTCCAGGCTTTTCCCGCATCATCATCTGTGAAATGCCTTCCTGCTTAGCTTAATAATTCAAGATTATTGTCTGTGAGCTCACAAGGATGTGCTGGGTCCACTTGCACTGCAATTAATACCAGCCACTGCCTTTTCAGATCTTAATGCCTAGAAGCTAAGACAGCATAAGAAGAAATTAAAGATGAATACATGAGTTGTTTTCCCACTATGATATATTACCAAAAAAAAAAAAAAAAAATGCCCAAGAACAAGTCTGCTTGGTTTTTTGTTTCTTTGGTAGCAAAAGCTTTGGGGGAAAAACATAAGACCGAAGTCAAATTGACCAACTGAAATCCAGGGAGAAGGAAGGGGCTGGCTGAATACAAGTGGGGCGGTGGTGGTGGTGGGGAGCCAGCTTCCTGGGAGGATCAGGATAGAGAAGAAGAGCTTTGTGACTTAGAGGGGAAAGGAGGCAACTGAATTCTCATCCTGGCTGGGCAGCATGCAGAGTCAAAGGACAAAAAACAACATCCAAATGGCCCTGGATTGCTTGAGAAGAGGGATCCTCTTAGAAGCGGAATTACAGGCAGGACCTAAAGGCTGCATGACCCAGAGGAACTGACGTTGGCCTAACAGCATCACATGCAGCCAAAGCCAGCCGCTTGGGCTGAGAGATAAAAACTTTCTAGCAACGCTGACAGGACCTGTGAGAATCGGATCATGGGCGTGGGGCTGGGCAGGCAGCCTCCTGGATTCTGGACAGTTAGGAGTTTTTGCACCCAGGCTATGGGACATGCCCGACAACAATGGTTTTACTACTATCACATCAGCTTACACTCAGCTATAGCTGCAGGGTGAGAAGGCTGGTGAAGAGGGGAAGGACACTACAGTTACACATCACATAACAACATTTTGGTCAATGAGGGACTGCATATATGACTGTGGTCTCATGCGATTATAATGGACTAAAAGCAAAAAATTTGTTTTGTTTTGTTTTGTTTTGTTTTTAAATATATTTTATTGATTTTTTACAGAGAGGAAGAGAGAGGGATAGAGAGTTAGAAACATCAATGAGAGAGAGACATCGATCAGCTGCCTCCTGCACGCCCCCTACTGGGGATGTGCCCGCAACCCAGGTACATGCCCTTGACCGGAATCGAACCCGGGACCCTTCAGTCCGCAGGCCGACGCTCTATCCACTGAGCCAAACCGGTTAGGGCACAAAAAAATTGTTTGTAATGTTCAAAGAAAAGGCTAGACTCAACTATGATACAGCATTTATTGCGAGCTCTGAGTGGTTTAAATAGGCGAAGAGGCTTAGCATGCTGTCCACTGCCATGTCTCCTTGGCTGGGGTCCAGAGTTAGCAGGGGATCGAGGGGTGTAGGAGCTCAGAAGCCCCACCAGCCCACTCCCACCTGCCCCTGCACACCCACACATGCTCATGTGCATAAACTCACTCTCCTTCTCTCCATTTCTCTTTATCTCTCTTTCCTCTCTCTCCCTCTCCCTCTCTCCATTTCATTATTTCTATCGAGCTTTATCTCTGGATCTCTTTATGTCTCTGTTCTCCCCCTCTCTCCCCTTCTCTTCCTTCTCTCTGTCCATTTCTTCCTCCCTCCCTCCTCCTGATGTCTGCTCTCCCTTTCCCAACTCCTCCAACATTCACACACTTGGCACACATACACTTTATATTTTAAACCAATTTTTACCATACCTTTCTATGTTTAGACTCATTTAGATGTGCAAATACTTACCATTCTGTCACAATTGCCTACAGCATTCAGTCTAGTAACATGTTGTACAGGTTTGTAGCCTTGGAGCAATAGGCTATCCCATACAGCCTAGGCATGTATAAGTTGCACCATCTAGGTTTGTGCAAGCGCATTCCACGATGTTCACACAACGAAATCACCTAACAATGGATTTTTCAGAATATATTCTTATCATTAAACAGCAAATGACTTTACTTATTATACTTTTTTATAATTGCATATACTGTCTTAAACTCACTCAATACAAAACACCAACATCTTAAAAGCTGGATTTGAATTGAGGGCCTGTAAGTGTTTTGGGAGCTTTTTGGTACATTTTTGGAGCCTGCTTCCTCCCAGCCTTCCATCCTGTCCTTCCCCCACCCCCACCACAGCTCACACATGCACAGTCCCAGAGCTGGCACTGCTGCCCCTCGAGTTGCATTTTCTCATCTCCTTTCAACCAGCCTTGTCAGAATTAAGTGAAAGCAACCAGTCCTAAGGATGTTCCTCTGCTGTTGCTCCACTTGGCAGCTTGTTAATTCTGAAGAAGAGGATTGCCTTTGAATGCAAGTATTGCCTTTGTCTTATTGTGATGCTGTTCTCTGGTTTTCCTGCCACTGCTTTGAATAATCAGTATTTGAAAAAAGAAAGAAAAAAGAAACGCTTAACCTCTTTATTGGCCTTCAGCGTGGAGGCTCCAATGAGCTGTCACAAATAGCGTTCCGTAACAAATGAGATTATACCTCTCTTCATTATCCACCCTTTTCATCCATGTACAGTAGCAATGCAGAGACCTTTGGGGACCCCATCAACCAAGTCCCCGGTTAGAGATGTTTAACTTCCAAACTCCACACTCAGTTGCACCTGTTCTTTCCAGGCCACCACGGTAAATTTGGGGTTTGCATACAACTCCTTAAATTTTTATTTTAAATTAAATGGAGGTTTGTTTTGAGATTGAAAAGTTATTTCAACAGACAGCACGGCCACAAGTGGAGTGTATATGCAACAGGATCCCAACTTGAGATTTTCGTTTTAGCCTAGCACATTCAAAGCAATAATCTACATTGTGCCAAGCCAAGTGGTGAGTGACCATGCTAGGAGGATTAAAGGATTATTTTTCTTAATCCACTGGAACTCAATCCCTGGCCCCTCTATCAGTAACATTAATAACTATAATGGACTGAATTCACAGACCTCTTTTCTTCAAGATCCTCCCCTCTATCAGTAACATTAATAACTATAATGGACTGAATTCACAGACCTCTTTTCTTTAAGATTCTCAAAATGTTTTGGCCAAATGTCACTTACCAAATCACAGATTAATTTTTTAAGCTGGAAGGAGTCTTAGAGATCAACCAGACAAAGTCTCTATGGAAAAATAAAGTTCGAGGCTCGGGAAAGTTCTCTGATTTGGTCCAGGTCTTACATCCCCTTACTGACAAAGCAGCACTCAACCCAGGCCCTTGGATTTTTGGTTTAGGTGCTTTCCTGTACTCCCTTGCTCCCCAAGGTGTGGTCTGTGGACGTGTGGCATCAGCGTCACCAAGGGGCTTCTCCGAAGAGCAGGATGTCAGGCCCCACCCCAGATCCAGAAAATCAAAATCTGCATTTCAACAAGAGCCCCGGTGTCTGTGTACATGTTGAAGTCTGAGAAACTCTGCTCTCCATCTCACTGCCTCTGCCCATAGCTCTGTGACCTTTGCACTTGACCTCAGACCATTTTCTGGACATGCCCAAGAAAATACAATAAAATAAGTACAGTAACCAAGTGGAAAGAACACTCTCTACTCAAAGAAAGTGTTATGATGAGATCTGACATAACAATTGGGGAAAAGATTAGAAGAGGACTTCTCTGGAGTTTTTATGGAGAACTAATGCTGTCCACCTGGACAAACAGGCTCCCTGCCCTGAACAAGATTATAATGAGGAGGGGAGAGAAATCTAGCATCCTGGGAGAAAAAAATAGAACCAGTAAATCTAAACTGAGATGTAAAGAATTGAGAGAAAACTTCCAGTGGGACACCCCTCATTCATCTCCCTCCCTATTGCAGAAAGAAGTTTCTATACTACAGATTTGACCAACTCTCATCCTTTAGTGACCATCCCCCTACCTGCAGGGTAAAGTCTAAAGTCCTCTAAGTAGTTCCCAGAGTCCCTCCTCAGCCTCAGCATCCTCTTTCTGCATCACCCCCTTATCACATGCTTGTGCCCCAGGGACACTGGGCTGCTTGCAGCTCCCCAGTCTGCCATCTGTTTGCTCATCCCTGGGCCTTTGCAAGAAGCTTCTGCATGAATGCATCCCCCCTTCCCCGGCCCCTCATCTGGTTAATCTTTTCTCTTCCTTATGGTCTCTGACTACATACCACCAGGAAACAGCTTCCAAAATTTGGTTAAGTGGCCCTCCTCTGTACTTCCATTATGCCTTTTGTTACGAACTGGATATGTATGTTTCCCCCAAATTCATACGTTGAAGCTCTAACTTCTAATGCATGGTATTGGGAAGTGGGGCTTTGGTGAAGTAATTAGATGAGCTCATGATTTGGAACTCCATGATGGGATCAGTACCTAAGAAGAGGAAGAGACACCAGAGTTCTCTCTCTCTACCACCTTAGGACAGTCAGGCCCTACCCCAGATCCAGAAAATCAAAATCTGCATTTCAACAAGAGCCCCCAGTGTGCAAGCCAGAAAGTGGGCTCTCACCAGGAACCCACAGTACCTTGATCTTGGACTTCCAGCTTCCAGACATGTGAGAAAGAAATGTCTGTTGTTCAAGCCACACAGTGTGTTGTATGTACTTTGTTACAGCAGCTTGAGCAGACTGAGATACCCTGTGTGCATCACTATCTTCTCTCCCACAAGTGACAGGCTTCTTAAGGGCAGGGAGTGTGCCTCTCACTGTCCATCTCCAGAACATTGAGTTCAGCACAAAGAACACATTCTATAAATGCTTGTTGAATGAAACAAAGAGTGTGTGAATAAATGTGTGCATGCCAGAGATGGAAGTTCAGCTGAGTCCTGAAGATAGATTTTAATAGCTGTGGAGAGGAGGAAAGGCATGAGTGTAGGCGCAGAAACAAAGGTGGCGCTGAGTGCATGGAGAGAACTGGGGAAGTGGGAAGGATCCAAGGACTTGTCTAGGACGGGATGAGAGAAAATGGGATTTGAGGTCAAGCAAATGAGGTTGATTTTTTATGGTTACTGCTGTCAATTTTTAAAATATTTTATTAAAGTAGAATGTAGATCAAATACTTTTGCACCTTGAGAGTATGGCATGATGAATTTTCCCATACACACACTGCTATGGGCTGAATTGTGTCCACCTCCGCTCCCCACCAAAAAATATGTATGTTGAAGTCCTAAATTCCCAGTACCACTCAGTATCACAGGAACAAAATGACAATAGTAGCTAACAGGTATTACGTGCTTACCATCTGCAAAGTGTTGTGGTAAAGGTTTTACATCGCTTATCTCACTTAATCCTCACAACAACCCTAAGGGAATATTCTGTCAATATCATCCCCATTTGAGGAAATTAAAGAGGAAACTGAGGCACAGAGAGATTAAGTAACTTGTTTTTGGTCACACAGCTAGTAAGTAGTAGATCTGGTTTCAAACCTAACTAGACACACTGACACCAGTTCACCCCAGTTAGTGTGCTTAGAAGAAAGAGGAGTCAGCTGAAGAGGAGACAACGTGAGCTCCTTCCGCTGTCACCCTCTAGTCTCCAAATAAACTAGCCTAGTGCTTTCTGTTCCACTGTTTAAAATTCCTCAGGCTATCTCTCAGGAGAAAATGGCGACTGGGGCTTAGATATGACTCAGCACCAGACTCGCTACCACCTCTCCTGGACCGCCGCTCTCCCCAGATTCCACAAGTCCACACCTTCTCCCGCACCTCAGCCAAGGGTATGTAGGATATACAGGAAAAGCATAGTATACATAGGGTTTGTTACTATGCATGGTTTCTGGCATCCACTGGAGGTCTTGGAATGTATCCCCCATAGCCTGACCCCGCCCCTACAGCAAAATAAATGTAAAAGATGTGCAAATACCTCTGCTTTTCAGAGGAAACAAAGCAGAGGTATTTTAGCATCCTGTACCTTTATTTGGAGGTGGTGGGTAGAACACAGAAAACTAGACTCAGTGCTCAAGATACTGCAGAAGACCTTGAATGGGATGCAAAGAAAAGTGCTGTTGAAAGTTATCGTATACTTCGGGAAGCTTATGGTGAACATGCTCCATCTCAAGATACTGTGAACGCTGGTTTAAACGCTTTAAAAGTGATGATTTCGATGTGAAAGACAAAGAACATCAAGGTCAACCGAAAAAGTTTGAAGAACAACAATTACAAGCATTATTGGATGAAGATGCGTGTCAAACTCAAAAACAAGTTGCAGAAAGATTAAACATTGCTCAGCAAACCATTTCCGATTGTTTACAAGCAATGGGAAAGATTTTAAAGGATGGAAAATGGGTGCCACATCAACTGAAGGAAAGACAAATGGAAAACTGAAAAGTCATCAGTAAAATGTTGCTTCAATGGCATAAAAGAAAGTATTTTTTGCATTGAATTGTGACTGGCGATGAAAAGTGGATTTATTTTGAAATTCCCAAATGCACAAAATCATAGGTTGAAAGGTCAACCATCAACATCCAACTGCAAGGCCAAATCGCTTCGGAAAGAAGACAAGCATTTGGTGGGATCCGGAAGGTGTGGTGTATTATGAGCTCCTAAAACCAGGTGAAACTGTTAATACTGATCGCTACCAAAAACAAATAATCAATTTGAACCACACTTTGATTGTGAAATGACTAGAATGTTCCAGAAGACACGGCAAAGTAATTTTGCTTCATGATAACGCACCATCACACACTTCAAAACCAGTTAAAGACACATTAAAAGATCTTGCCTGGGAAGTATTAACCCACCCGCTGTTTTCACCAGACCTTGCTCCTTCAGATTACCACTTGTTCCAAATGATGGCACACGCACTTTCTGAGCAGCACTTCAAAAACTATGAAGAAGTGGAAAATTGGGTCTCTGAATGGTGTGCCTCAAAACAAGAAAGGTTCTATTGGGACGGTATCCACAAATTACCTGAAAGATGGGGGAAATGTGTAGCTAGCGATGGACATTACTTTGAATAAAGCACTTTTGATGTTAAAAAATAAATAAATAAATAAATAAAATAAAATAAAATAAAATAAAATAAAATAAAATTCCTCAAGCTATGGTGCTGGTGTCTTCAGAACTGAACAAGCCTTTGCCATCAGTAAGTTCCTCCTGGTGCCTAACCTTGAACACTGGTTGCATTCTAATAAAGGATGCTGTCTCCTCTTCCTGCTCTGCTGCCTGGGGAGCTTGGATCAGCTGCCAGCGTTCATTATCTCACATCCTTGGAGCACATATATTTATTAGCAGTTGTTTCAATTACTTAACAATGTGAAGTTCTTTCACATTTGCTGCAATTCTGGCCTTTGAGTCCAAGGTCCTCCTTCAGGGCCACTTTTCTCTTGGGCAGCTCAGGTTTCTCCTTCTCTCTGGCACATGGAGCCCCAGTATAGCTCATAGAAGCCTCTTGCACTCACAGTCCCGGCATTTCTAGGGGGAGACAATATTACATTTCCTCGAATGTGCTTCCATGCATATTTTGCAATTTCAGAATTGTCTGTAAGCCTGAAGAAATGTCTTACACTGAAGCAAATAAAAGACACTGACAGGTGCAAAATTCTGAACCACCAGAATTTAGCCAAAGGGGTCTCCAGGCCTTTCTCTTCAAATAATTTTGTTTCCTTCCTGTTATGCTCCAGATTCATCTCTCTGTGTTATTTTTTATTTTTTTCTCATAATTGTGCATTTATATAATAGCACCTCATGTGCACCCAGCAAATGTGCAAACTGTTTCATAATTAAAGAAATTCCCATTCCCTAAAGCCTGACATGTGTGGTTAAAACACATGATTTGCTCAGTATTTTAATGGATAGTAAAGAGCCAGTGTTTTTGTGGATAAAGAGCCAGAGCCCCACTCACTATCAACAGTTGAAACGATGCTCAGAGCATCTGCCCATTATGTTTGAAGTCATACATTGCCATTATCATGTTATCATGTTTACTTTTGACCAAGAAAACCTCCAGTCTTTTTTTTAAAATTTATTTTAATAAATCTTTATTCAGATTATTACAATTGTTTCTCCTTTTTCCCCCCATAGCTCCCCTCCACCCAGTTCCCACCCCACCTTCTGCCCTTACCTCCCCTCCACTGTCCTCATCCATAGGTGTATGATTTTTGTCCAGTCTCTTCATGAACCCCCCATACCCCTTTCCCCCTGAGAATTATCAGTCCACTCCCTTTCTATGCCCCTGATTCTATTATATTCACCAGATTATTCTGTTCCTCAGGTTTTTAATTCACTTGATTTTTAGGTTCACTTGTTGGTAGATATGTATTTGTTGTTCATAATTTTTATCTTTACTTTTTTCTTCTTCCTCTTCTTTAAGAATACCTTTCAGCATTTCATATAATACTGGTTTGGTGGTGATGAACTCCTTTAGCTTTTTCTTATCTGTGAAGCTCTTTATCTGCCCTTCAATTCTGAATGATAGCTTTGCTGGGTAGAGTAACCTTGGTTGTAGGTTCTTGCTATTCATCACTTTGAAAAATTCTTGCCACTCCCGTCTGGCCTGCATAGTTTCTGTTGAGAAATCAGCTGACAGTCGTATGGGTGCTCCCTTGTAGGTAACTAACTGTTTTTCTCTTGCTGCTTTCAATATTCTCTCTTTGTCTTTTGCTCTTGGCATTTTAATTATGATGTGTCTTGGTGTGGTCCTCTTTGAATTCCTTTTGTTTGAGGTTCTGTGCGCTTCCTGGAGTTGTAAGTCTATTTCTTTCACCAGGTGGGGGACATTTTTAGTCATTATTTCTTCCAAAAGGTTTTCAGTATCTTGCTCTCTCTCTTCTTCTGGCACCCCCACAATTCTGATGTTGGTATGCTTGAAGTTGTCCAAGAGGCTCCTTACACTATCTTCATATTTTTGGATTCTTTTTTCTTTTTTCTTTTCTGGCTGAGTGTTTTTTGCTTCTTTGTAATTCAATTCTTTGACTTGATTCTTGTGTTCCTCTAGTCTGTTGTTGGGTCTCTGTATAATATTTTTTATTTCAGTCAGTGTATGTTTAATTTCTAGTTGGTCCTTTTTCATATCTTCGAGGGTCTCGTTATATTTATCGGCCTTTTCTAGGATATTCTTGAAAAGCCTTATAACTGTGGTTTTGAATTCTATATCCAGTCGTTTGTTTTCCTCCATTTCTTTCGTTTGTGATCTGATTCTTTGATGCCGCATTTTCACTGCTTCCCTGAGTTGGTAAGGTAGATTTGTGTGCTAGGTTTCCAATATGGCCCAGTGGGTCTGCCTCTCCAGTTAACCTGAGGTGGACACTCTTGGTGTACCCCTTTGTGGACTGTGTGTACAGCCTTGTTGTAATTAAGTCTTGATGTTGTTGGTATCACTGGGAAGAATTGATCTCCAGGCCAGTTGGCTGTAAGGATCAGCTGTGTCTATGCTGGGAGAAGTTCGGTGCTGGAGACAGCCTTATAGGATTAGATTTGCCAAATTGCAATAGCCTCTGTGCTCAGCTTGGATGGGGTGGAGTCTTAGTCTTGGCTTCCCGTCAGCCTTGCCCTTGCATGCACGTGCGCGCCTTCAGACCTCTGCCTTCCCCAGCTCCCGAGTCTCCGCCCGAGAGTCCAGACTCCCCCCACAAGAGCATGGGTCCCCAGGGGCTCTCCTGGAACTGGGGTTCAGTGCAGTCAGAACTAGGGCTCAGTGCAGTCAGGAGCCTCTGACTCCCTTCCACTAGGGAAAGCCTGTGGCAACCTCCACAGCCTTTGTGCGCACTGGCACGCGCGTGCCTTCAGACCTCTGCCTTCCCCGGCTCCTGAGTCTCCGCCCGAGAGTCCAGGCTCCCCCCACAAGAGCGTGGGTCCCCAGGGGCTCGCCTGGAACTGGGGTTCACTGCAGTCAGAACTGGGGCTCAGTGCAGTCAGGAGCCTCTGACTCCCTTCCACTAGGGAAAGCCTGTGGCAACCTCCACAGCCTTTGTGCGCACTGGCATGTGCGCGCCTTCAGACCTCTGCCTTCCCCGGCTCCCGAGTCTCCGCCCGAGAGTCCAGGCTCCCCCCACAAGAGCATGGGTCCCCAGGGGCTCTCCTGGAACTGGGGTTCAGTGCAGTCAGAACTAGGGTTCAGTGTGGTCAGGGGCTTCCTTCCCCCTTCCGCCAGAGAAAGTCAGCCAGGCTCTCAGCCGCCCTTCCTCTCTGCGCACACAAAGACCTTTTGCCATACCTCCAATTCTCTGTGAGCTTTTCTCTTTCCTTCTAGTTGTAGAATTTTCACTCAGCCAGCTTTCCTGTGGTTCTGGATGGTGTCCGTTCTGTCTTTTAGTTGTAGTTTTGAAATCGTTGTGCGAGGCAGCAGTTTAGGTGCTTACCTATGCCGCCATCTTGGTTTCTCCCTTGAAAAACTTCAGTCTTGTCAGTGATACAGTACAGTTCTTTGGAGAGACAGAAAAAGGCCATTTGGGGACAATGAAATGCTAAATCTAGAAACATTCTGATTTCCTAATTATTGGGAGTTGTGTTGTTTTTTTTCACCCAAGTCATTGTGAGACATTTCTTGTTCCATAGCAGGTGTCTGGGCATGAACATCATAACCTAATTAATCACTGTGGTTATTTATAGATGTGACTTACATGTAGAATGCTAATAATAATCATCATACCAACAATTACTGCTAACAAGAAAAAAAATCATCATCATGTATTGAGCTTTATGATTCACAAAATAATTTCACTTGTTTAACTTTATTTTAGACTCTCTCAATGACCCTGAGGTAGGTGAGGTAGGTTTTAGTATTCCATTTTATAGATAAGGACACAGAGAGATGAAGTGAGTTTCCATATAATATACAGTTGGAGGGATAAAGTCTTGCAGGCCACATTTGCTTATAGATTGGCAGGAGAATGACTATAATCTCAAGGGTCACGACTTATCTACAGAATTTAACTATTTAAACTATCTGTAGACAGTGAATATCTCCGTAGTAACTGAACAATCTCAGGACCCAGCTGTTCCCTATCCTATAGGTTAAATCAGCAGAAACTGTCCCTCACATCCACTACCTGAAGAGCCCTAGTCTGAGACTTGTAGTTGTCTGATTAGTTTCAGTTTTGAGGCCACAAGTCCTCAAACTTTTAGAACATAATACCAGACCGCTTTTACCTCATTTAGATAATGGGGTAAAATGGTTTTAATGTATTCCTTCTGTGATAAATGTGGGTGACCCATTTTCTTCATTAGTGTCAATAATTCACATTAATATTTGGATAGCACCTGAGTTTGTCTAAGCAGATTCACTTAAAATATTTGATTCTGTCATAGACCCTGTGATCTAGCTTGGATTCATAGTAATATTCCCATTTACTAGATAAGAAAGCCAAGATACAGTTAATGAGACAATATTTAAGTACTTGCAGCATGCCTACTATGTAGCAGGCATTACACTGCGTGCTAGAGGTACAATGATAAGGAAAAGCAGGTGCAGTCCTGCCTCTTACTGTTCACTGTCTAGTGTGGGGATTAGACAAGCAAATAATCATACCAAACATGTAAATTTCAACTGAATTTGATATTGCTTTCATCCACATATTCTATCAAAACACTGTACAAGTCATCTGTTTTAAAAACATGTCAGGTTTTTTAAAAACATGCCAAGTTTTTTATAAAAAGAAGAATAATATAGTGCTCTGGAAACCTAGAATATGGGAATTTGGCCTTGTTGAGAAGACCCAGCACAGCTTTCCTGGGGAAGTAAAGTGATCTGAAGAAACAGGAGGTAAGTAAATGGCAAGGAAAGCGATCAATGTTCCAGGCAGAAGGGAGAGCACATAAAGGAGCTCAACATGACAACTGGAGGTCAATGTGACTGGATAGTAGAGCATGAAAGAACAGATCTCAGCATGAAACTTTTATGTAAAAGTCTTCATGAGAAGTCATAAAAGATGTTAAAGCATGGGGAATTAAGGGCACAATTTTATATGTATTTTGGAAAGATTATTCCAGATACAGTGCATAGAACACATTAAAACAGGACAAGCCCGACCAGTATGGTTCAGTAGTTGAGCATCAACCTATGAACCAGGAGGTCACGGTTCGATTCCCAGTCAGGGCACATGCCCGTATTGCAGGCTCAATCCCCAGTGGTATGCAGGAGTCAGCAGATCAATGATTCTCTCTAATCATTGATGTTTCTACTTCTCTCTCCCTCTCCCTTCCTCTCTGAAATCAATAAAAATATATTTTTTAAAAATAAATAAAGGAGGCTAAGATGAATGGAGTTGAATAGTTAGATGATATTGCAGATGTCCAAGTGAAAGAGGTTGGACTGTGGATATGGAGAACAGATGTATTTGAGAGATTTTGAGTAGATATACTTTATGGAACTGGATGATAGATTGAATATGAGGCTGAGTATAAGGAAGTGAAGGGTGACCCCAACATTCCAGGCTTGTGCAACTGGGTTCATGGTTGTACTATGCAGAGTATTGTAAGAAGTCCAGATCTGTGGGACAAAGATCATGAGTTTGGTTTGGGATATGTTGAGTTTGAGATCCTAAAACATCCAACAAAAGGGCCAAGTAGAGTTGATTCATGGAGGTGGAACACAGAGGTCTGGGTTGGGGATACAAATTTGTGAGTCCTTCTTTTGTAAGTGATAATTAGAGACAGATATGGAGGAGAAAAGACTGCCCAGAGAGATTATAAAGTGAGAAAAAATGAAGGTTCAGGAAAGAGACTTAGAATGAATCTATATAGAGGAGAGAAAGAAAGGCCTGAAATCCTGGAGGACTACAAGAGGACTGGTTTAATGGTAGATAGAGAGATTTTCAAGAATGAGGGAATTGCTAAGTAGTGCTGAGAGGTTAAGTGATATAAGAATTGAAAAACACAAACATTAAATTTAGGGACATGGAGTTCATTCGTAGCCTTAAGAGTGAGAGCCAGAAACCATACTACAGTGGGTTGGAAAGTGGAAGATAAAGACCTGGTGAGAGCAAAATAGCAATTTCAGTGTTTGGTTCTGAAGCACACTTAGGCTCTAAGGCACATGTTCTCAAAGAATATAAACATAAAAAAACACTAGATAATAAAAGCCAGTTTTTAGTTTGAATGTGAAAATATGTAAGAAGTCAACCATACTGTGCTTTGCAGTTTATCTTACCTTCCTCTTCTGCCACCTCTTCTCTAGCCACTCAAGCTGCTCTCAGGCTTCCCACTCCAGCCTGATCCCTTGTCCTTGGGCCCATTGGCTCCCTGTCTTCACTACTTAGCACCCCAAACCTCTCTTAGAAAGCTGTTATATTGGGAAAGGACCTGGTAAACCAATTCTCACTAAGTTGAAAGTGAATGATAGCTGAGTGTGTTACCCCCTCTGGGCTAGGGGTTTGCTTTTTCACTAGGGACAATTCCTTAAATGTGAGGGGCTAGGGATACCATGTAAGATAAGTAGGTATAAAGTAAGGAACTATAGTAAGGGGATAATATCGTGGAGTGGGGATAGCACTAACATGCTAGATAACCTCAAAGAAGCCATGTCATCTCTCTGGGACCCGATTTTTCATTTGTCAGTTCTGTGATTGGATTATATCTCCAGGCCCTTCCAGCCCTGGCATTGTAAGTCTCTGTAGCAAATCCAGACTCTGTCGGTGGCATGGCTTCTTGGGAAAGGGAAGAAAGGAGAGAAGCATGGAGAGAGAGAGAGAGAGAGAGAGAGAGAGAGAGAGAGAGAGAGAGAGAGAGAGAGAAACACAAAAACACAAACAGGCATTTCTCCTGCCTCTAGGAAATGGTTTAAAGTTAGATTGGGCTAGAATAGAATCAATTGAGGTGTATAAATCAGATCGCATTTTAAGCACTCAGAGAAGCTGCTATTTTGTTAAAAAAAAAAAAAAAAAAAAAAAAAAGAACTCCTGAAGGCAATCTTCAGTAAAGTGCAGAGTCCTTTTGTAGAAGGCATAAATGCCCCTGGATTTATCCCTTTTTAATCGCCTAAATGTTCATCTATCAGGATTCCATAAGGCACTAGGTACATTTGTGCCAATAACAATGTGTGGTAAAGAAATGGCTGAGATACTCTGATAAAGATTAATGTTTGACTTCTTTCAATTCTCTCTTATACTGCATTTGCCTTTGAAAAGCATTTTTCCTTTGCCCTCCAGCTTTTGAAATATTCCTTGAGGAGTCACTTCATGTATAGACGGCGGAGAAGATGCGTTGTTAACAAGGAGCAGGATATGACACGTATCCAAAATACCTCCTCTGATTAAGAAACATAGTCTGGAAACCGATAGATGGTATGTAACAGGTAAACACCTCTGTGTCTGAGCTCTGGTTTGGGCAAAGGCATTCCAGTAAGCTATATGTGGCTTCAGTGTTTCTGTCCTTGTTGGCTTCCCCTCCCAACACATTAAAAGAGGCCAAGCCTGGCCAGTATTGCTCAGTGGTTGAGCCATACTCTTCCTGGTACAACCATGAACCCAGCTGCACAAGCCTGGAATATTGGGGTCACCCTTAACTTCTTTATACTCAGCCCCATATTCAATCTATTATCCAGTTCCATAAAGTTTATCTACTAAAAATCTCTCAAATACTTCTGCTCTCCATAAAGTGGTTTATAGTCACCACTTCCTTCACTTGGAGAAGACAAGTTGTCCAAGTTAATCCATTAGTTAGCCTTCTGCACCAACATAAAACACATGGTGCTCCATGCTTCATTAAGACGGACAAGGTGTTCCAGTCACTGTGTCCCTGTGTAGAGCATTCTGCGGTGACTGCTCCCAAACAAATGCCTTCATGCTGTGCACCTTTCCTAGCTTACATGGACACCCTGCTCACCCAACGAACCTGGACAAAGCCTTCTGATCCCCTGCCAGCAGCCACTTCTGTGTTGATTAATACTTCTATCTCACTCTGTGCCAGACCAAACCAAGCTGGGCTGGTGTTTGCTGCCCATCCTCCAGTGTTTGCAGTCCATCCAGAAGAGCAAGAGCAGCTGAACAGACCTGCTGGATCAGGGCCAGCGCTGGAAACAAGATGATTAAGGAAGATAATGATGAATGAAGGACTCACAGGTGAAAAATAACTTCTTTGGAATCCCTATTGATTTGCCAGCTGAGGTCTTTTTCATGTGGAACCTAAATTTGACATTTCAAATTGAACCTGACTCTTGAATAGCTCATGCAATGTTAGGACTGGCAGTGACTTTAGATGGAACTTAGGACAGTACCTAGAAGGGGAAACTGAGTCTCAAGACATGGAAGTGACTTGCCTAACGTAACACAGAGGATCAATTGTAAAGCCAGGGCTAGCACTCAGTTCTAATGTTTAGGTCACAATCCCAGGCTGCAGGACCATTTCCTTCTGCTGGACCCAGATCCTGTCAATGAGCCAATGTTGTCAGGCCACACCAATCTAATCTGGACCTTGGCTTCAAAAGGGGTAGTTTGAAGAAAGTGTGCAGGAGGGAGCATGGTGCTTGGGGAGGAGGAAAAAATCTTATAACAAGTAGCCAAGAAACTGCTTCTCTCATTCATATACATAGGTACAAGATCGTGCCTCAAATGCATAGTCTCCGTTTGGAGAGATTTGTCTTTCCTAAGAAGCATTTCACTCAGAGATTTATTTCTCCATGAAGTGAAGAATATGAGGATGGAATGAAACTGCACGAAGTAGGCCTGGGCAGTCAAAGGCAATGGTGGGATGGCACCCTCTCTTAATGGTAGTCAAGAATAGGACTTGGATTGGAGAGAAATGAAAATTGCCTGGAAGTAGAGCAGGAAGGGTCCCACAGAATAGGATATTAGATTCCCCAATTCAAATGCAAGATGCCCTAGCAGCCCCTACCAGCCTCATCTCAGTGATCAGTTAACACCTTGGCATGAGCTATTACTGCAGGGTTCCTGACCTGCAAGGAACTGGGCAGAGGAAGAGGGCTTCCTGGTCAAGGCTGGGCAAAGACGCACTCTGCCTGCTTCACACAGCCCAGATGGCAGATTTAGAGCTGTGGTCCATGGAAAACAAAGCATCACCTCACCGCCCCATTCTCAAATATAGGCTCTTGCATCCCCTTGTTAATGGGAAAGAATCCACTGAGGAGAATCATCAGGACCCCAGTCATACAATGAACAGTCACATTACTCATCTGTACCTTCAAAACAACGAACACAATGTGCCAAGTGCTATTCTAAGCTCTAGGCTACAGGGGTGACTAAGGCACAGCCCTCCCTGAGTGGGCACATCTAGCAGGAAAGACAGATGCCCACAGAGCTAACTGTAATGAAATTGGATAAAGACTATACAAAGGGAAGAAAAATGAACTAAAATTTTCTACTAACCTACTATGATCCAGTAAATTTATTCTATTCATTCATTAACTCATTCAAAAGATATTTATTAAATGTCTGCAGGGAGCTGTGTTAAGAATACAAAGATGAGTAGAAAAGATATTTTCCCTTGAAGGAATCGCATACTAGAAGGGAAAGATAAATGGGTAAACAGTAAGTTAAAAAATATTATTTCAGAAGGCAGTGCATGCAAAGAAGATATTCTAAGGAGTCAATTCTCATCTCAAAATGTCTTGCGTTTTAGATAAGAGAGTACATACTGTATGAGTCTATTTATATGAAGTTCTAGAATAAGCAGAACTAATCTATGAAAAAAATCAAAACAGTGATGGTGTTTGGCAGGGAGGGCTGTGGTGGCAGTTCTCTTGACTAGGGAGGAACGTGAGAAAACTTCCTGGGTGATAGTAATATTCTAGATCTTGATAAGCGTTTGGTTATTAATGTCAAAACTTACTGAAGGTCAAAACTCACTTAAGATTTGTGTATTTTATTGTTTGAAAGTTTTACCTAAAGAAGAACTCTAAGCAAATATTAAACTCTAGATAATGATATACATGATGAATATTTGGGGGGAGGTATACTTACATCTGCAACTTACTTTGAATTGTATCCAAAAAATAAGATAGGTAGATGAATGAATAGAGAAATGAATAGATGAATAGAGATGTGTTAAAGCACACACAGTAAAATATCAATTGTAGAATCTAGGCAGTGGGTATACAGGTGCATAATGCTTTCAACTTTTCTGAAAGTTTGAAAATTTTCAAAATGAAATATTAGAGGAGTAGGGAATGAGTCTTGAAGATGAAATAGAAATTCCCCTAGGCAAACAGGATGAGAAAAGGCTAACCTAACACTATTTTCAACTTTCCAACCCTCATTTGCCTTTCCAGCCACCTCTATGGAGTCTGAAACAGCCAAATATTTACTTACCTCTTTGCTGCTCAGAGTAGACATGTGGCACAGTTCTGGCCGATGAAGCATTAAGTGAACTCTGCTGGTTTTTCTGGAAAGGCTTTTGCTGAGTTGGTGCTGCCCTTTCCCGACCTGACTCCAAATGTGGTACATGGGGCTGCAGCAACCCTTTGCAACCATAAAGGCAACTCTTAAAGAACCAGACTCCTGCCCTGACTTTATTGAGCCAAAGAACCAACCAGTGTCAGCAGCCACCCATATTCAGATTTCTTGCTGTGTTAGAAAAATAAATCCTTATTTGTTTTAGCCACTGTTGGTCAAGTTTTCTGTTACTTGCAGCTGAAACATACTCAGCACAAGGCAGAAGTATAGAAGAGCCTGGTTTCCCAGTAATTGCAAGCAATCTGATGGCTAAATACAGAGTTTAGGGAGGAAAATATGGAATAGGAGATGTAGCCATAGAAATAAGAGGTCAGACCCTGGAGGGCTCTTTATGCCATGCTAAGGGCTTTGGGTTCTCAGGAGGTAGTAGAGCACGGGGGTCACTGGATCAGATTGCCTTTTAGAGCAGTGGTTCTCAAACTTTTCAGAAGATTAGAATCATCGGGCGTTATTTCCAAGTCACACATCCAGAGATTCTGACTTTAGATGTTATTGTTGCCTTGCCCATATTCTCTTCTTTATCTGCAGCTCCTATGACCAGTTCCATGCACACAGACAGTTTCTTGTCTCAATGCCTCTGATTCTCTGCCTGATAGCTTTCTCTGGTCACACAAGCATGCTGGGTGAACCCCTGAGGGAGGCCAGAAGTATCAGAGATTTAATGCTCCAAGAGCAACCTTGGACCAATGAGCAACAGGAGCTGGTAGATAAATACTCCCATTTCCTCGCTTAGGAGGAATCTGAATTGTGTAAGAGAATTCTGAAGTGTGTGCCTCGCAGTCTCTCAGATCCCTTTGGTGTTGAGTCCCACTTACCCACAGAGATAACCTTCTCATTAATATACCTTTTGGCCAAAACCGGTTTGGCTCAGTGGATAGAGCGTTGGCCTGCAGACTGAAAGGCCCCAGGTTCGATTCCGGTCAAGGGCATGCACCTTGGTTGCAGGCACATCCCCAGTGGGGGGTGTGCAGGAGGCAGCTGATCGATGTTTCTCTCTCATCGATGTTTCTAACTCTCTATCCCTCTCCCTTCCTCTCTGTAAAAAATCAATAAAATATTTATTTAAAAAAATATATATATATATACCTTTTGTTGGCTTTTCTTTCTTCCCTGTTTCCCTTTCTTAACCCCCGACCAGTGCACTATTGGGATCACCATTCAAACTCCTGGCACACAAATCCTTGTCTAAGGCTCTACTTTTGGCAGAATCCAAACTAAGACGCTGATTCAGAAACCTGGGGTGGGACCCGGGAATCTGCATTTTAGCCACTGCCACTCTAAGTCTTCAGATACATGGACTCAATCGCAGTCACTCTACCATAAATAACATTTCCTGTTGACACTGTTAGACAAATTAGTAGATTAGAGTGAAATTTTTCAGTGTCAAGCAGATTTTTCAGTTGAGTTGAAACCAAGAGATTTAGCAAATTCTATAGCTAATTCAGTTAATCTATGAAAAGTTTCCAAACATAAGCATTTTCAAAGTAAGACCTAACTACAATGGCCCCAAAGCAGCTTACAACATTAAAAGTGATAATCAGGGGATTGTCAAAACCCCACTACATAAATAAATAAGAATAAATAAAGAATCCTGAATGTTACTTACCTCATAACACCCAGAATAATTTTATTTCTAAATTTAATAATATTTAGTATCCATTTAGTTGGTTTCAACTGAGGGGATTTATCTTTTCTGAAAAAAAAAAAAAAAAAAAAAAGGAAAACTAGATCTTATCAACTGAAGCAATAATTTTAATTATGTTCAGGTGCCCGGTAAAAGCTGTCCCCTGTTGCTTTAATATTCCATTACTAGGAGAAGAAATTGTTCAAACGTTTTGATACCATTACTTGCCCTCAAATTAGGATTCAGGGAGGAGGAGCTGGGGGAAAAGTGAACACAAGAGGAACCAGAGTGTGTTGTTGAGGCCAACAACCCAAGGGCCATGAGCATCTGGTTCTCTTAAAAAGCCCAGGTAAGCCCTAGTTGGTTTGGCTCAATGGATAGGGCATTAGCCTCAACCTTTCTAATGCCGCGACCCTTTAATACAGTTCCTTATGTTGTGGTGACCCCCAACCATAAAATTATTTTCATTGCTACTTCATAACTGCAATGTTGCTACTGTTATGAATCGTAATGTAAATATCGGTGTTTTCCAATGGTCTTAGGCGACCCTGCTAGCGGTTCTCAACCTTACATTACGATTCATTAACAGTAGCAAAATTACAGTTAAGAAGTAGCAACGAAAATAATTTTATGGTTGGGCGTCACCACAACATAAGGAACTGTATTAAAGGGTCGCGGCATTAGAAAGGTTGAGAACCACTGCTTTAGACTGAAGGGTTCCAGGTTCGATTCCAGTCAAGGGCACATGCCCAGTTGCAGGCTCGATCGCCAGTAGGGGGCATGCAGGCAGCAGCTGATCAATGATTCTCTCTCATCACTGATGTTTCTATCTCTCTCCCTCTCCGAAATAAATAAAAAAGATATATATTTTTAAAAAGGCCAGGTAAGGTGACCAAAACAGGAAAGATAGTGTCTCCTGATCGTAAGCCGTGGTTCATGAATTTTGAGAAGCATCATTTACCGGTAAAGATGTTTCCAGCTGCAGTTCCAGAGGGTCAACACTTCCCAACAAAGACTTTCGAGTTGCCTGAAACACGAGTACCTCACTAGTGATGGTGAGCAGCACACACTGTTCCCTCACTAGTGATGGTGAGCAGCACACACTGTTCCCTGCACCTGCAGCTGCCCCAGCATTGCATTCAGTCGGGTGGCCTGGTTTCGGTGGAGGAACCACAGCATTGTACCCTGATGTTGTTATAGGGATTATACCTAATGCCATTGAAGACAGAATATTAGGGGGCCTTCCAGTCAAAATCTTCAAGAGTTAGACAGCTCTCTGCAACCCTTCCTGCTAATATTACTTGCCCTGCGATTGTGAGGAAAATGAAGATACAAGCTTTCAGAAAGCGTGGGCTACGGGTAAAGCTGCTGACTGATGGAGGATAAAGGAAGAATGCAAAAATACCGCCGAATCAGCTTTTCTTTAATCCTAACAGAAGGGACATAGGGAAGGTCTGCATCTCTACTCCTTGGATTAGCATTCACTTCATGTGCTTTCCTGTGCTTGAATAGTGAAGCATGCAATGCTGCCACCTGAAAGTCTCAGAAATAAACAAGGAAGAGGGTATTTTGGCATAACAGGAAAATAAGGAACAATTTTACCTATCCCTTGAGTTACAATGGAAAAGGTTACTCACCGACCACAAACATTTCTTTGAGAGCCTACTACTTAATATTTATCAGGTTTTTTCTGGTAATACAGAAATTCCAAGAAGTATCGGGCACAGTCTTAGCCCTGGAGAAATTCACAGTGTAGTCAAAGAAAATGACAAGAACCTAATAGATAAATAACAATCTGAGCATGCATATGCTATGTGATAAATGGCAATGGTATGGGTCAATAATATTATTAAGGTTCAGATAGATATCTCTTACTAATATACGAGGCATACCTCTTCCTTAGGATATGTTATTACTGGGGGAGTATAGGAGAGATAGAAACTTAATTGCTTAGAGTAATTTTGATGTTTGCACATAAATGCATAATGACATTATTGATCCTGGATGCAAGCTCTCAGCAAAAGCAGTTGTGAAACCTGATGGGAGTTTGCACCTGGCAGCCAGGTTTCCCTAGTCATCAAGGAGCCACAGAAAGAACCCAAAAGAACCTACAGCTCCCGGGCTGTGGCTGTGACTTAGAATGCTTACCAAACGGAATTAAAGCTACTAGAAGATCAAGAGAGTTTGAACGACAGTACACAGCAGCATCAAATAGGAAGGCGATGGCTTCCTTTATCTCCAGCCATCAAAGTGCTTCACAGATCAATATTAGGAGCTGCATTTTATAAATCACATCATCATGGGAGATTGTGAATTGGCATGAAGAAAAAAAAAAAGAAAAGTTTATCCTTATTTTTGCTTCGAGAAATCTATTCAATGTGAAACTCAGGAGCTATTATTCGCCCCCCAAATAATTGTGCACATTAAAGAAAAGAATACTCTGTTCATTTACTGTGCTCATAAGAACAATGTCAGAATTCTTTAAAAGTTTTGACTAAAGTGTTTTTACAACAGTAAAAATAACAACAATATTTCCAATACAATAATGAATTTCTTTCTGTTAGCTATTGAATTGTTTACTCCCATAACTGAATAATAATAGCACATCAAAGCCACCAGTCATAATTAAATGATTTGTGAACATAGGTTAACAAATTAGTGCATCATGAAGTGCAATTGTCTAATTAGGATAAAAATGCTAGTCTTACCTAAAAGACTGACAAGATGCTAAAACAGGAAGGAGTGGGTAAAAGCATCATGGAAAAGATTAGAATACCTATAGTAATATCATTTTTTTTTCTGCTAACTACTTGAGAGGAGCTAAGAGTATCTTCCAGATCTTATATATACACACTGGTTTAACTATAGTCAAGAGAAGAGCAAACAACCGATAACTGTGGACATGTTGTTTTCAGGGTGAATGGGGAGCTGTCTGCATGAACTCAAGTAACTAAATTATTTGTAGTTTTCATATGACAGCCACCAGCATTTCAGGCCTCTGAAGGCAGCAAAGGGAAAGTTCCCTTGAATTCCCCTTTCGCTCATGTAAAAACTAGATTTTAAAAGGAAAAACAACAACAACAACAAAACAAAAAACTCATCCCTCACCTTTATATTAAGCATTTTCTATTTATCATCCATTTATTCAGTACATATTTACTGGGCACCTACTATATGCCAAGCAAAGCATTAGTTTTTTTGAGGGAGATGATGACGCATAAAGCATAGATCTTTTCTCCAAGTGTTTTCTTTTTAATTGGAGAAATGAGGCCATACAGCTATAAACAGTAGGTGGTAGAGCCAAAGTACTGTAGGATTTCAAGAGAGGGACTGATACCTTCCCCCTGGGGAAATCAAGCCAGAGTGTCAAGGGCTTGGTCTTGACCCATGGGAAGTGATGGGGATAAAAGGCTTTGCAGACAGAGGAAATGGCCTGCACAAAGGCACATGTAATTTATTATTTATTCTGCCACCAGTTGGGAAGTTTAATCCTAATTAGATCCCAGAAAAGAAGCCAATTCTGTGCTTATTTCCATTGGCAATGGAAGCATTGGGCAGCTGAAAAAATTTGCTCTCACAACAGCCAGTAACTTAGTGGCCCAGCAGGGGTTTGGAGGTTCCAGAATTCTTTTAATCCTCAGTGATCATTTAAACAACTGAGCCCCCTAAATATATACAAATCTCGTATTTGAATGGATTTGGAAAAATTAAGAGGCCTGTGAAATGCACACAACACTCTTTCCTTTTAAGTCTCTAAGCAATGCTTTCGATATTGTAGGGCACTTTAGGTCCTCATTATAGCTCCTCTGAACAGGGAAAGCACTCTCTCAGTCCTTCCTCGTTTTCTACTCCACTAACATATCCTCCCTGCCGCCTTGGGAAACAGCCTCAAATTGCTGGCTAAACACAAAGTAAGGATGTGTTGAAGGAAGTTTCCTGCTCTCCCTATTAGTTGCAAGAGTTGCCAACAGTTAAATTGGGCCGCATATATGTGTATGCAAGTGTAAATGTTATAGCAAAGATCAAACTGGTTATTCATTCAAGTCAGGGCAAACAGGAATAAACTATCAGCAAAGAAAAGTGATTTCCTTTTGGGCTTTTGCTCTGAAAGCTAAAATTTGTTTAATTAAATGAGACCTTCTGCCCTATCATTGGCACGAAGATGTTTCCACCTCACACCAGGGACCCCACAGCAAGTCAGCCATTAATACTCAGTCTCAAAACCTAAACCTGCCATCCGTTCAGTTATCCTTGCGTCGTCAGACCTTGCATTCTGGCCATTGTTGTTCATCTCTCCAACCTAATATCATAAGCCAGTTTTCTTTTTTAACTTTTACAGTGAAAGATAATTAGGCACACCTTTGGAAGAATGTGTTTTCCAATATGAGTTACCTGAGTAAAGAGAGAGGTAGAAAACTTGAAAGTGATTCAAATGGGAGCCATGAAGTAATTAAATGTTTGTAAAGTGTCTTCCATGTGAACAAAACTGGCTTAGGGAGACAGGGGTAAGGAGCAAAACTGGCTCGGGCAGAGGGGAATGTTGGCTTTCATCACTGTAATCGCTGCTCCGACTGCTTTTATAACTTACTGATGCAATCTGGCTGGTAGGGCCTCACAAGCTGTCCCCCTGAAATCAAATGCCCACTCGGGAAGGCAGGAGCCTGCTATGGTCAAAGAACTGTTGTTATTACAGGCAGGAGTGGTGGTTTGCAGGCCTGCTCAGTCACCAACCTGATGTGGGAGATCTAGTGAAAGTCATTCCCTAATCTTCAGTTCTCGCCTCTGTAAAATGATACTATTGGACTAAATGAGTTTTAAGAAGAGAGACTTTATAATTTACTGTAAAAAACCAGGACATTCTTTTATTTAAAATATATTTCTATTGATTTCAGAGAGAAGGGAGAGGGAGATAGTAATATCAATGATGAGAATCATTGATTGGCTGCCTCCTACATGCCCCCCACTGGGGATTGAGCCTACAACCTGGCATATGCCCTGATAGGAAATCAAATCAATCACTGAGCCATCCCCCTGACAGGCTAAAAACTGGGACCTTCTTGCCAGGACAAATGTTAAACTAGACAGGATGTCTGCACAGCAAGCCAGGATGCATGGGCATACCCATCTCAAAGTCCCCTTATACATGGGAGCCTGTGATTCCCAAGGCCCTGCCCCTAAGAGTAAACCCAAAACTTTCAATGACACTCTTCAATTTAAAGGGAAAACAGACTCAGTATCATAAAAAATAACTACTTTGGAAAATGTATTTTAAATGGAATTTCAATGTTATAGAAGGGAGAGGTAGAAGCAACCTCATGTTAGAAATTAAGAATCACTTTAAATTGTTTAGGAAGGTGTATGGTGTTGAATTATTTCCTAGAATCCTTTGAGATATATCTCTCTATATATACAAAAAGAAAGATATATTCTATCACCTATCAATATATCTACCTAATTTGCCTATAAAGTTATCTTAAATCAAAGTCAATTTTCTGCAATAGGCAAAATAAACCAAAATATTGTCAAAGAACAATGCAAGACTAATTAGCCAAAACTGCAGTGAATTAAGCATTTTAGGCCAATTTTTCTATAATGCTTCCTATTAAATTCATAGTCTATAATATACATTCTATCACTATAAATTATCCTAACTTTTTAAAACTTTAAGACTTTGCCTAGACTGAGAATGTAGAATTCGCAACACTTCCATAACACAGGTGCTCATAATAACGCGGGCTTTCAGCGTCTTTAACATCCAGAGATCTAACGTAGTGGAGTGATTGGGTTATGATTGGTTTAGGAGTTATTTTGGGGTTTTGAAGTTTCTCTACCCACTCACCATTATAACATGGGAAATTTAATGATTGATCTTTTGTACAAATTGCTTTCCTGAAAACATTAGTCTTGAAATAAAAGACCACCTTTGGAAAATTCTGGGAATATTCTGAAAATCTCAGCATAACGAAGGACATTCTAAAGACCCGAAGTTGCCAGTACTGAAATAGGCTTACCTGTAGGAAGGGACCTCCCATCACCAAAAGAATGTCAGTGGGTCCTAGGTGGCCATCTCTGAGGGTCACAATGGAGACAATTTTTCATTGGATGGGAGACTACATGGGGTGGCCTCTGTGGTACCAGCCAGTTCTAAGACTCGCCAGTTTTGTGATTCTAAGGCTTAGAGGATTCTGACTGAATCGGTAGCTAAAATGTCTAACGCCATCGCATGGGGCAGCGTATTTGCCACACTAACATCTCCCCACAGAAGGCCACCGCTCTAAGTGCCTTGCGTGTGCTGATGTTTAATTGCTTTTTTTTGCTGCTTGGCCCAGAATGAAGCTGAGTTTTATTTCGACTAAAGCAATTTTAATACATCTGGGAGAGACAAAAAGGTCTAATAATGCACCTCAGGTCTATGAAAAGATCACATTGCTTTTTAGCAGTCCATAGTGAAAAGGAAGCACATTGGCACGCGTAACAAAAATTCTATCTCAGTCATTTAATATTTAGTGCAAGGCCAGAGGAAGTAAAATCAGACCTGGATTCCGTTCAACACCCAGGTCAGTGGTGCAATGTGGGCAAATGATGAGCGTTTCCGTTCATTTACGTTGGCAGATTCCCAAGGCCGCTCCACATCTGTACTGTGAAGCTTCTGTGGGCAGGCAGCAGGGCAGAAAACATGCAATGCTCTCCACAATGTTGTGGTGACACTTCTGGGGCGAACAATCAGGGCTGCTGCTCACTGAACTGAGCACTGCTTGCAGCAAACTCGGCGGCTCAAGGAAAAACACATCGCTCTTGGGGAACTTCAGAGCTATACTTCACAGCGAAACTGAGCAGGAAGCGGAAGGCGGGTGACACAGGAAGGTGAAGGGGTGAGTTGGAAAAAAAATTCCGCAGTGTTTGAGGGTATTAGATGGGGTTTGCCAAAGAAATTAGCTTTACAGAGATAACCTTTCAAGAGTACTCTTTTTCTTTACAAGGCTGGACACTAGAAATTTGGAATGCATGTAGTTTTAAAACAAGGACTGATACGAATGGTAATTTTCTTCCTGGTTGATCATTAAATGAATATCTTTTTAAGTGACCTTTGACATCTCCAGGAATGGTCTTCCTACAAACGTTGAAAGTAAAGAGAAACAAGACTCAACTGTTCTCTTTGAATCTGACAGTGGCTAAATAAGTCAGCTTGTAATCACCAAAAATGTGCCCTGAAAAACGAACTAAATAAAAGACAGGTAACAAATTAACTCTACAAGAATGAAATGTACTGAACAGATAGATTAACTCAAGGTCAAGTACAAGTATTTATTCTGATTTACAGGCTTTAGTGGGACTCTGTTGGCAGCACTTAAAGTAGCCATATCAGAGGCACTTACTCACTGTGTTCTTTGTAGATATATGGTAGGGCCATCACACAAAGCATTTGGCCCCAACAGAATAGACATGGGATCCAAAGGCCTAAATAAGCAACTGTCCTTCGATGTGGCCTTGAGTAAATCATTTAACTTTCTAATCCTTGTCGACAGAAATCTGAGCTAATAAAATCTATTTAACTTGGTTACTATGGTGATTGAATTTTATAATTAATCTAATTATTTGAACATTTAAATGCATATTTAAAATGTACCAGGCATAAAGGATCTAAGTAGACATTTCTCCAAAGACATACAAATGTCCAATAAGCACTTGAAAAGATATCAAATATCATTAGCCATCAGGGAAATGTAAATCAAAACCACAATCAGATACCACTAATATCTACTAGACCGGCTATAATAAAAAATACATATAATAAAAAGTATAGGTGAGGATGTGAAGAAATTGGAACCCTCAAACACTACTAGTGGGAATGTAAAATGATGCAGCCATTTTGGAAAATAGTCTGGTAGTTCCTCAAAAAGTTAAACATAGAGTTATCATAAGACCCAGCATGGGAACCCAGGTATGTTCCCAAGAAAAAATGAGAACATATTCCCACACAAAAACTTGTACATGAATGTCCATAGCAACATTATTCATAATGACCAAAAGAGTAAAAACAACCCAAAACAATCCATCCATCATCTGATGAATGGATAAATAAAATGTGGTATATCCCTATAATGAAATATTATTTGGCAATAGAAAGGAATACAGTATTGATACATGCTACAACATGGATGAACCTTGAAAACATTATACTAAGTGAAAGAAACCAATCACAAAAGACCACATATTGTGTGATCCCATTTATACAAAACTAATGCCCCGATGCATAGATTCGTGCACATTGAAAGAAAATTAATTAGAAGGTTGCTGGCGGGGTGGGACTAAGCAAGATAGGGCCCTGGAGCCAACCTCCCACGGTCCCTCCCCAGACTGCTGCACCTGGGGAAGCACCGGGCCTCAAAAGTTATCTGTGGAGTGAGCAGGGGCCCTCTGGCAGGTGGAATCCCTTGGCCTGGCCTGCGGGGATCAGGCCAAAACCGGCTCTCCAACATCCCCCAAGGGGTCCCGAATTGTGAGAGGGCAGTTCTCAGATGACGCACCCAGAATAGGGCTCCCTCCTCTCTGGTTCCCGGTGCATCACCCGAGAACCACGGCAGCTCCTGTGTTGAGTGTCTGCCCCCTGATGGTCAGTGTGCATCATAGCTACTGTTCAGACTGTCAGATGGTTGCTTAGCCTTTTATATATATACTAGAGGCCTGGTGCACAAATTTGTGCACAGGTGGGGTCCAGCTGGCCCGCCCCAATCGGCGCCTCTCTGGCTGGGCTGGCCAAGGGGAGGGGACGCGGGAGGTTGGCCAGCCAGCACCACCCCCTGGTCGAACTCCCAGTCGAACTCCCAGTCGAGGGGACAATTTGCATATTAGCCTTTTATTATATAGGATATATATAGATATATAGATATATAGCCAAAATAGGCAAGACATTAGAGACAGAAATTGGATTAGTGGTTGCCTGGGGCTCATAGGGGATGGGGGAGGGAGTATGGGAGGTGTCAGATAAGGGATATAAGATTTGGAGATAATGAATATGTTCTAAAATTGATTATGGTGATGGTTGTACAACTCTATGATTATAGGAAAAGCCATTGAATCATATACTTTAAATGGGTGAAGTGTATGTTATGTAAATTATCCTATCTAATAAAGAGGGAATATGCTAATTGACCATCACATCCTCACAAAGATGATGGTGCCCACAGCCAATAAGGAGGAAATATGCTAATTGACTTCCACACCCTCAAATATGGTGGTGCCCACAGCCACAAGAGAGCAGTGACCAGTCCCCTCAACCCCACTGGGGTGCCTGCCTCCGGAGTCTCCCAGTCCCCTCAGCCCCGCAGCCACCAAGGGCCAGCCTGAGGCACAGGCAAGCCTTGGATGGTGGCTGTCCAGTCACCCATGGCTGGCCCGAGGTGCAGGCAAGCCTCAGATGGCGGCTGCCCAGCCGCGCAGGGCCACCTGAGGCTCAGGTAACCAGGGCCGGCCGAGGCTTGTGCTGCTGGCAGTGGCAGCAGCAGAGGTGTGATGGGGGCATCGCCTTCCCCTGATCACCGGGTCACCTCCCGCCCCTGAGGGCTCCTGGACTGTGAGTGGGGGCAGGCCGGGCTAAGGGACGCCCCCTCCAGTGCATGGATTTTAATGCACCAGGCCTCTAGTATCTCAATAAAGCTATTTTAAAAAATCTGTCAGGTAACTTGCTAGACACTCAATACATAATGAATGTGAAATGCACATGGTATGTGCTTAATAAATACAATGCAAACACAAAATGCCTCATTTATTTTGAATAAAGGGGGAAAACTTTTGAAAGGAACACAGTGCATGTGAAATATAAAAGCCTAAATCAGTGGTTCTCAACCTTTTTAATGCCGCGACCCTTTAATACAGTTCCTCATGTTGTGGTGACCCCCAACCATAACATTATTTTCGTTGCTACTTTATAACTGTAATTTTGTTACTGTTAATGAATCGTAATGTAAATATCTGTGTTTTCCGATGGTCTTAGGCTCTAGCAGGGTCGCCTAAGACCATCGGAAAACACAGATATTTACATTACGATTCATAACAGTAAAGACAAAGAAATAGAATGACAGTTTATTGCAAGTGAAGAGAAGTGAATAGGAAATGTGCCTCTACCTCTTTACTGTCTTGGCTATTATATTCTGAATATGCATATTCCCCTACTTCCTTGACTTCCCTAACACAATAAAACAGAAGCCTTGTCTTTGCCCATGCTGACATTTAAAAAAAATAAACAATGTATACTTCCCTAGTCTTTGACTTTCCCTATTCTCTTGTTAGCCATAGGAGAAAATCATTTTACAACCTAAAAGCTAATACAACCCTCAGAATTATTGATGGACATGGATTCCTTAGAGGAAGTCACTACCCATATCCTGCTGAAGTAAGGGGTGAGCAGCCGGGGGAAATATGCTACCAGAGCTTTCAGTGGTCCAAGATCTTAGCATTCTTCTCTATGCTTGATACTACAGATAGAACAAGGCATCCCAGGGTAGTACATTCACACAGGCAAAGGCAGTTCTGTGGAATATTTTATACATTTAATATGTGTCTTCCTGGAGGAAGAACTGGTGTTGTAAGGACCAAAATTCTGGATAGAAATCATATGTGGGTACAAGAAACATTTTCTTAAAAGTGATAGGAGAAAAAGAGAGAGACCACTGTATTGAGACCCAACAAAAAAGAGTTGTGGTTAGAGGTAAGAAACAAGGAGGGGGCCGGGGTGGGGGGAGAGAAAGGCTGGGGGAAGAAAACAATGGAGTCTGTTACTGTATCTAAAAGTCACCAGAAAGAGCAATGTTAACTTTAACCACCAAAGAGAAAAAGACCTCTTTCAGGTATACCCTTTCATAAAATGAAATGGTGGCAAGAGAAAGTGAAATATCTTAAAAGTTAATGTATGTTAAGAAAAAAAATAGGGTAGTTAGTGGAGAATAGAGCAGGCACTTCAAAGTACTAAAGAGATAATGAGTGGATATAACATTATTCATATTGATATGAGAAGGGGATTTGACTTGTGCGCC
Organism: Plecotus auritus; assembly: GCF_963455305.1. Lineage (NCBI taxonomy): Eukaryota > Metazoa > Chordata > Mammalia > Chiroptera > Vespertilionidae > Plecotus > Plecotus auritus. The sequence goes on along the minus strand of NC_137774.1, from coordinate 88,558,173 downwards.
CAGAAGGCCATGACAAGGATTGATGTGCAGCACTGGGAACAGAAGGAGGACAAAAGTGAACCATGCAATAAAAACTGAGGCCAAAATTGACTCCTCAATGAGTTTGGCTACAGGAGAACAGTCCAGAAAGACAAAGTAAAATCAGATTCAATGACAGGTGTCAGAAAGAGAAGAGTAACTAAGGTGCACCCCAAATAGAAGCAAATTTAAATGACATTCCAAAGTATTTGCTGAAAGGCTTACGTGATTTTGAAGAAATGTAAAGCATAAGTATTTAGTTGGGAAGAGCAAGAATTTGGGAATAGAACTCAAGTTCTAAGTCTGAAAACAAATATTCAGTTTGCAATTTATAAATCAGTTTGTGTTCTTGCTTTTTATTCACTGGGTTTCTTTGTTTGGCTTTGTAACTGGGAAATACTTTCCCACAGAAGCAATGTAATAACTGGTGGCTAAGTTCCAAAAGTGGCCCACCAAAGTCTATTTAACTATTAAAATTCTACCTTCACAATAATTCTACTAAAGTCAGCCTAAGTCCTAGGAGAAAGAAGTGACAAATGCAAGGTAGAAGAGGAAGAGAAACAAGAAGAGGAAACGGAAGGGAAAGAAAGATGAAAGAAGGTTTTCTCTTTTCCTCTCAGACACAGTTTCAAGCCCTAACTCCAATACTGATGTTTCTGCTAGGTGTCGGGAAGCTGTTGAATTCATGGTCGGCTCTAAGGCATCAAAGATTAATTCCCTTTAACCTTCCCAGAGAGAGGTCATAGGAGTTTTAAAAAGTGTGAAGGAGGATATTTGGTAGTGACCTCCTGTGGGACAGCTGTCCTAACCTCTCCCAGCCTCATCTCTTTCTTGCTTCTCTAAAGGATCCAGTGTTTTGACTTAGGGCTTCTAATGGGTCTTGGTGTACAAGGGAAGGGTAGCTGTTTGTAAATTTTTAAATTTATGAACTGGGTTGTTAATTAAAATCGTTGTTGTTTATTATTAATAGTTTCTTTTGTGGTTCTTACTCTGCCACTTAAAAGAAAAATTTAAGTAGGTAAAGACATATTTTAGTAATTCCCACAGCTAAAAGAATAGGTGGACAAATTTTTGTTTTCCTCATTCATTGTAGAAAATTATAGACACTGACAGAGACAGTGCCAGGAAATAAATTGATTCCCTCTGTGAGTGTGGCACTGGGACTGAACAGTACAGAGGAAAAATAAAACATTAAGCCCAACTATTTTTATACCAAACATTTTTGTAACTGGAGAAATCCAGCTGTTTGACCAATATTTTAAAAAACCCTGCATAGTCAGAATAGAGCTTACCTGTGGGGAATTGGGTTGGGCAATTGGGGAGATGAATGGCAAGAGGAACCCTCCTCAGGTGCTGGAAATATTATGTCTATATCCAAATGGTGGTTACATATATACATGTACATGTGTAAAAATTCATCTAGCTGTACACTTAAGATCTGTGTGTATGTATGTCATACATCTAAACAAACAAACAAACAATCTCAGGTTGTTGGCATCATATAAACCTAACATCTAGGGTCAACTGGATCTTCATTTTACTCTCAGATATTTTTATATGCTTTTTTAATCATTTAAGCTTATTACATATTTAGACTGCGAGTGCATAAACACAGCAAGTCAAACTCTGGAAAGCTGGCAGATGTCTATTTTTTATTTTTCTAGTTTGAATGATTTTCCCATTTTCAATCCCTAAAAGTTGGACATTTAGGTAGCCTCCAATTTTTCACTATTATGACTCACTAGAGGCTCAGTGCATGAAATTTGTGCAGAGGAGGGGGGGTCCTCAACCTGGCCTGCACCCTCTCGCAATCCAGGACCCCTTGGGGGATGTCCGACTGCCAGTGTAGGCCCAGTCCCGCAGGGATCCCGGCAGTCGAACATCCCTCTAGCAATCTGGGACTGCTGGCTCCTAACCCTTCACCTGCCTGCCTGATTGCCCCTAACTGCCTCTGCCTGCCTGCCTGATTGCCCCTAACTGCTCTCCTGCCTGCCTGATCACCCCTAACTTCCTCTGCCTCAGCCCCCACCACCACGGCTTCATCCAGGAGGACGTCCAGAAGGTCGTTCGGCTGTCCAGTCTAATTAGCATATTATGCTTTTATTATTATAGATTATTATAGATTGTACATAAATTTTTGTGTGTATCTTTCATTATTAACTAAAGATAAAGTTCCAGGAAGCTGACTGTCAGTGATCTGAAGATAAGAAGATGACATGAAAACCCTGTGTCAACAGTTATCTAGAAGTTAAATGGGTACAACGTGTCTCAAACAAATAAGACTTTGATCAAACTGTTTAGACCACTTGGACCACCTTAGCATAAAAGGCTCGTAATGTTGTTTTGTCTCATCTTTAAAAATATTGGAGTTTGGAGGAACCCAAAAGAGAATAGTGAGCATCCAGATATTCTGCTTTCCTAAATATATACCCAGGTCAAATTTTCCTCTCCAAAAACTCAATCTCAGTCTTTAAATTGTAAATATCAGAATTGGGAACTTTTGCAAAATCTTAAAATACTTTTTTTGTTTGTTTGTTTGTAAATCCTCACCCAAGGATATTTTCCCACTGATTTTTAAAGAGAGTGGAAGGGAGGGGGGAAAGACACAGCACTCCTCAACCAGAGCCAGAGACTGCAACTGAGGTTCTTGTCCTTGACCAGAAGCAAACCTGGGACCCTTCAGTCCTTGGGCCTATGCTCTATCCACTGAGCCAAACCAGCTAGGGCTTATATTTTTTAAAAAAATGTTGATTTAGCCAAAACCGGTTTGGCTCAGTGGACAGAGCGTCAGCCTGCGGACTGAAGGGTCCCAGGTTCGATTCCGGTCAAGGGCATGTAACTTGGTTGCGGGCACATCCCCAGTAGGAGGTGTGCAGGAGGCAGCTGATCGATGTTTCTGACTATCTATCACTCTTCCTTCCTCTCTGTAAAAAATCAATAAAATATATTTTAAAAAAATGTTGATTTAACTTCTGATAAAAATGCATCTCTCATTATCAGCTACATTGTGATCTAAACTCTTTCTGATTTGAACTATATTGTATAGGCAGTATTTTTATATTGTTGACTAATTAGTTGTTTGCAGGTGTGCTTACTTTAACACTAGGCAGAACTGCTTCCTTTCTGCCCTTCTCAAAGTTATATTTTGTTTTATAGAAGATATATTTTGGTTGGCAGCAGCAAGTCAAACCTCAGCCTCCACTTGCATTTCTCTAACCTCTCAGTACAATAGTGTAGACATTTGTTTGTGAGCACAATATTGTAACATATCTGTATTTTTGGTTGGAATCCAGTTCATCTGTTACAATTTAGTGATGTTCTAAGCTTTTACTTAAGTCTCATAGACCCTAGAATGACTTCATGTCTTGGCTGAGCTTCAGAGTTTCAACATACACAGATGGATCCAAACATATTCCCCCTACTATGCTGGGCTGTTTCCAGCAGTTTCTGGGGAATGAAAAACATCCAAACTGGCAAACTTCAGAAAGAGCAGGAATTTTTTGTCAGGAATATTTTGCTTCATTGTGACAAACAGCCAACCTGTTCCCCTGTTTAAAATATGCAGTAGAGTGATTTTAGCTTCTGAAATTTTCAGTTCTGAGTATGAATCTATTTTGAGAAAAAGGCACACACACACAAAAGGAGTCCTATCAACTCTCATAAGCATAGTAATTGTGCAGTGCTCTAAAGCTAATGGCACTGGTTTGCAACCTTGCAATCTTGACCTAAGTAAGTGCTTAGAATGCCAGTGGCCAAGCTTACATCTCCCTTCTCCTCACAATCAGGCTAGCAGCAAAGGATTCTTCCCTGCCAAATCTAAAAAGCTCTAGGGGAAAACCTAAAGACACCAGCATTTACAGGTCCTATCAGTGCAAAGCCAACTTGAAGCCTCATCAATCTAAGATGAAGTTCTTCTGGCCCCAATCTTCTATGGAACCTGGTATTTCCAATTAGCTTGTTATTGTCAAACTAGAGGCCCAGTGCATAAATTCATGCACATTGAAAGGAAAAGAAATTAATTAGAAGTAATATTTTAGAGGCTGGGGAAGGACCGAGGGAGGGCTCCGGGGCATGTCCAGCCCATCTCTCCCAGTCCTGATCAGCTGGACCCCAACAGCAAGCTAACCTACAATCAGAGCGTCTGTGCCCTGGTGGTCAGGGCACATCATAGCGACTGGTTGAGCAGTTGACCAAACGGTCGACCAATCAGTCGGACACTTAGCGTAATAGGCTTTTATATATATAGATTCTATAGTAGGAACAGACAGCCAGGGTACCAGACATTGGAGGAAAGCTTCCAACATGAAAGACAGAGATCAAAGTGAACAATGCAGGTGGGTGTGTAGGGTGAGGAGGGATTAGAAAATGGAAATTTAAAAATTCAGAGAGTAGAAGGAAATTTTGATAACAACCAAGAACAGCCTTAGAGAGAGAAACCAAAATAATATATGCACAAAACAAGGATGGGGTGCCTTGCAAATGGGACAGTCAGAGAACAAAAAAAAAATAGTTCTTTGAAATTAAAAGGTGGGAAGCAAATTCAGTGGAAGGGTTTGAAGACAGTGTTGAAGAAATCTCCCAGAAAGTAAAACAAAACAAACCAAAAAAGGCAAAGAGATGGAAGATATGAGAGAAAAGATAATAAGATGATCATTTTAGGAGGGTCAACATGTGAGTATCAGAAGTTCCAGAAAATGAAGAGGAGGACACTAAAGCAAAAACAAAATCATCCCAGCTTATAATGTCCTACTCCCTGAATGCTTAATACATATTATTATACATTTGTCCAAACAATGGAAACCCTAAGGTAAACTATGAACTTTGGGTGATTATGATGTGTCAATAGAGGTTCAAGAAGCTGGACCACAGAAGCAAGTTGTAAAAAATGACCCACTCTGGTGGAGGATATTAACAACCTGGGGGGAGGCTGTGCATGCATAGGGACGGCAGGGACAGGGGATATATGGGAAATTTCTGTTCTTTGCCCTTGATTTTTCTCTCAACCTAAAAGTGTTCTTAAAAAAAAAATAGCCTTTAAAAAAATCTTACAGAGAGGGAAAAGAGATCTCATATAATGGTTTAGAAATTCCATTAGATTCAGACTTCTCCACAGTGAAATTGGAAGCTTAAAGTGAAGGAAGCAATGACTCAATATCCTGAAGGGAAATGATTTTCAACTTAGAATTTTGTTCCCAGGTAATCTACCAATCAAATGTGAGCATAAGATAAATAAATTTGTAGCCATTCAAGAATTTAAAATACTTCCACCCATGTTCCCTACTGAAAGGTATGTTGCACAAGGCAAGGGAGAAACTAGGAAAGAGGGGGATTTGGGATTCAGGAAATATGGGGTGTAACTCAGAAGAGTGGCTGAGGTAAGTTTGGGCACGATGGCTGAGGAAAACCCAAGAATGACAATGATGCAGCAAGCTGAGGAGCTCCTAGGACAGATTGGAGGGCTCTGGGAGAGACGTTCCAGGAAAATACGGAAGTGATAGGCAGAAATGTTGGAGTATTTGAAAAATTACATAAATGGAAAAGATGTTCCTCGACTTACTATGGGGTTATGTCCCAATAAACTCATAGTTGGTTGAAAATATTCTCAGTAAAAAAATGCATTTAATACACCCAATCGACCAAACATCATAGCATAGCCTGACATGTGCTCAGAACACAATATCCAAAAAACGCTGACAGCACAGTACACTGTAGAGTATCAGGTGTTTACCATCCTGATCACATGGCTCAGTGGGAACTGTGGCTCTCTGCCTCTGCCCCACATCAGGGGAGAATATCAAATGGCATATGGCTAGCTCAGGAGAATATCAAAATTCAAAATTTGAAAAAACTGTTTCTACTGAATGTGTCTCGTTTGTGCCATTATAAAGTTAAAAAATCGTACGTAGAATCATCATAATTCAGGGGCCATCTGAATATATGAGTTCTCTAATTGTGCTGTTTCTCTGGAGAACCCTGACTAATATACTACCCTTGAAGTAAGGATCCTTCAAAGTTACGCATGCATATCCAAGTTGGTGCCCTGGAATCAAGAAGCTGGACCGCAGAAGCAACTCAATTCCTTATGTAGTAGGGTTATACTGTTCATATTTATGGAAATCCTAGGCCATTGTTACTCATTCTATAAGTATAGAAATCATTCTTCTGCCCTATAACATCTAGCAAGAGAGCAAGTCATTCAAATTATCTTCCCCAGAGAGCAGGGAAATACAATTTTGTTTCCAGATCAGGGAGGATTCAGAAGTTTACCAAAGTCCCAGGAACTTAAATTGTAGGCAGGGATAATATTGCTGTTCATCACTGTCTACTTATTTTCTATTTAAAGAGTTTTATCTTCCTAGAAGAGGGGGTTGGTTTAATAGTATGCCAGGGGAAATGTCTAGTGAATGTATTGATTGAATGTATGATGATAAATGTGGGCAACTTATCTCCTAATCTTCCTCTAGGTTTGCCTAGCTGAGGGTGAATAAAATTATTTTTAATATAACCCAAGAAGGTCTTTTTTCATTGCCTTGGGATTCTGATACAATACATGTGCCTAAATGACTTTTTTTTTCCCTAAAAGAATAAGAATTTGTAGATTAGCATCAGGTGGAAGATATTTCCATATATAGCACTTTATGCCTGAATGTAGAGTTTTATCATTTCAGCTAGGAACAATTAAGTTATGCTAGGATAGTACTTAAGGGAGAGAGCAAAGAAATACATATGGTGTTCAGATATCAAATATATCCACATTTTAAAGAGAATAAGATGGTCATAATTTTCAGGGGGAAAAGGAAGGATCTTCATTACCAAGGGCAAGGAAAGGTTTTTAAGGCACTCCATACATACATTGTTTGCAAAATAGAAGCGACCTGAAGGGCTAGGAGAAATGAGACTGTTTAACAAGCCAACTTAACTTTATGTCAGATTCCATTTTCCAATATGGGATATATCTGGGAAAAAGTTGCATAGAAGACAACATTCTCATTATTGTCATTTCCATTTTGCTTACTGGATACAAGTGCAACGCTGAAAAGGTTTTTACTCTGACGCTCTAACAAGAAGTGTACTTCTGTCACATCTAGAGTGACTGATAATGCTCAGGACTATCCATTACTCCATTTAAATAATAGGGTTAGCTTGCTTTTAAGGTCACATGGACTATAATGTTGGTACTGCCCTTTCTGCTACTCTGTAGCCTCGGTTTCACAGAGGATTGGTAGAAAAAGAGAAAGGGATCAGGTAGCACTCATTTACACACGCACAAAAACACACAAAATAATTTTTTTTTTTAAATCCTCACCTGAGGATATTTTTCCGTTGCTTTTAGGTAGAGTGGAAGGGAGGGAGAAAGGAAGGGAGAGAGAGAGAGAGAAACATTGATGTGAGAGAAACATATGAATCGGTTGCCTCCCACATGCCCCTCCCCTCCACGACTGGGGCTGGTAATGAACTTGCAACCCATGTATGTGCCCTTAACTGGTAATTGAACCCTTGACCCCAGGTGCACGGGCTGACACCACTGAGAAACACAGGCCAGAGCCAAAATAAACTTTTATTAAAATGAAATAGTTTGGGAAATTCTAAATTGACCATTGTTGCTGTTGTTTTGTTGAAATAACTAAATGAAGAAGTCTAGAATAGTTAATAATATAGGACTCCTGCGTTCTAAGTCTAGCTCTATTTCTATGTAGCTGTGTGACATCGGGCAAGGCTTTCTGGGCCTGTGTTTACTTATGTGTAAAAAGGGTATCTTTGAGTACAATATCTCTAATGATATATAAATGAATATACAAATAAATATGTAATTATATATATATTACTGAATAGGATATATACATATATATGTATATATACATTTCCTGGAACTAATATATATGTAGCAATGTAGTCTACAGAGTAATGTCCTGCTGATGATGATCTTGCCTTATTTTACAGTGAAGTTTGTACCCATACATGTGGTGTCCATTGCCTTTTCTTGTAGGTCTGAAGAAAAACATTTTTTGTTTAATGTATAAACTTCTGGACTGCTTTTCCTGAGAAATACAAGGTTTGGGCTTAATATATTTCTTCCAGCTTTTTATTTTGTAATATTCCAAACATTCAGAAAAATTATAGGATTATACAATGAAGACCATATACCCTTCCCTTAGATTTACCAATTCTTAACTTTTTTTCATGTTGGCTTTCTCTCTCTTTCTCTTTCTCTTCCCCTTTTCTGCATATGTAGGCATTGTTGAACTACTTGAGAATTTATTGCAGACACCATGATGCTCCGTCTGTAAATACTTCATAATTTATCTCCTAAGAAAAAGGACATTCTCCTATATAGCTACAAGATAATTCCTTGAGAAAATATACTCTATATTCACATTTCCCCAATTGCTCCAGTAATGTCCTATGTAGCTTTATTTATTTATTTTTGTGTTCTAGGATACAAACAAGGATTACCTGTTGATTCAACTGTTCTCTCTCTTTACCCTTCTTTGTTCTATAATTTCCCAGCCTTTTTGTGTTTTTTTTTTCATGATATTGACATTTTTAAAGAGTTTATTGCAGTTTTTTGCAGAATGTCCCTCACTTTAGATTTGCCTAGCTGTGCCCTAATGAGTAGAGTTAAGTTACAGATTTTTGCAAGGAATATTATATAGGTACTAGAGACCCAGTGTATGAAATTTGTGCACTGGTGGGGGGGGGGAGGGTGTCCCTGAGCCCCGCCTGCACCCTCTGCAATCTGGGATCCCTCGGGGGATGTCCGACTGCCGGTTTAGGCCCAATCCCGCAGTCGGACATCCCTCTCACAATCCGGGACTGCTGGCTCCTAACCAATCACCTGCCTGCCTGCCTGATTGCCCCCTAACCGCTCCCCTGCCAGACTGATTGACACCTAATTGCTCCCCTGCTGGCCCGATCACCCCCAACTGCCCTCCCCTGCCAGCCATCTTGTGACGACCATCTTGTGATGATGTGGGGGCAGCCATCTTGTGATGACATGGGGCGGCCATCTTGTGATGACATGAGGGCACAAGGGTGAGAGGGCCACCTAGGCTTTTATTAGTATAGATTATGTTCCCAGTGCATCACATCAGAAGTACTGTGTTGTCGGAAATGGTGATATAGGGTTGGATCATTTGGTTAAAGGAACTGTCACCAAATATCCTCAATATTAAAATTCCATTTCCCCTTATAATTAATAAGCAATCTTGGGAGTGACACTGATACTTTTGTGAATATCCTGTTTCCCAAGGTTTTGACATCCATCAACAATAGTGGTTGTAAGGTTACTATGTTTTGGTTGTCCCTCTACAAAGGTGAATGGGACAATCAACACACCTCTGGCAGCATAGAGGAAAGAATTGGTTAGTGTGGACTTGACCAGAGATAAATGCTGGTCGTGTGTGTGTGTGTGTGTGTGTGTGTGTGTGTGTGTGTGAGAGAGAGAGAGAGAGAGAGAGAGAGAGAGAGAGAGAGAAAGAGAGAGAGAGAGAGAGAGAGAGATGCTGAAGTAGAGTGAGAAGCTTTGACATGCTGTTACATTTTAAGCAGTGTTAAGTGAAGGCTCAGGTTGGGATGCCTATTGTGCAGAATCTAAGTAAGCCTTTGTTAGATGTTGAACAGAAAGGATACACTAAACTGTTTTGTATTTGCAATTTCTCTGTAGTATGAGACAAGACTTAGAGCTTAAGAATAATGGGCACATATAATACAAACAGTGCATAAAAATCTGTGTTTTTTTTATGGTGAGTTACAGTTTCCTTTATTTCTTCTCTCCCCCATTATATTTTTGGTTGTAATAATTCTATATTTTTGTTAGATTAAATTGAGGTATTATTAAAAGGAAACAGAATTAGAAATTAATAATGTGAGAGAAGTGCTTGATTTCATGTGATCAAGTGAGAGTAACAAAGAATCTGAACACGCCTCTTTTTATCTTGAAGAATTGAACCACAATGTCTACATTTGTTTTCTTCATGTTGCTCTGATTTATCAGAGTTAATTTTCAACAAAAGCAGAATTCTATACTAATGTGTGGGACTAGTTATTAATGATAGGGAAAACAAATCAAATGTTGGAATAAAGAGAAAAACAGTCTGCATAGAAGAGCAAAAATAAATAATAATAGCAATATTCACGATGATGATAAAGAATGCTAATGAGCTTTGAAAAAAGAGCCTGGAAAGCAAAGGTATACTAATAATAATACAGTAGCTGGAACAGAGAGCATGGAAGATGAATTGTGCAAGAGATTACGTTTTAAGTGGCAAGAACATTCTGGCATAGGAAATGAAGTATGAAAGACCATGAAACCATAGATTCCATGTATTCAAGCAATAGAAGTAAAGAAGTCCTAGCAAAGACTTTTTTGCCTTGTGGAATTATCCTAACATGGCTTCCTTTGTTATTTCATGTTTCTTTAATTTATCAGACGATTCGAACTCATGGCAGGAAAAACACTGTTTTACTATGATGTCAGTGTTTTAGGAAAAAGAGCCAGGAATTTGAAAAGTAAGCTTTTTGCAAATACAAAGATGTCATTGTTGCTGCTGTTGTGGTTCTAGAATAACTGTATGATTGTTAATTATGAAAAGAGATAATAGTAGTGGATACAATTTATCTTCGAACAGGAGTGCACACTGCACAATAGAGATTACAAGAGCAATCAACAAAGTGCAGGATATTATAAAGACTTATTTTTTAGCTGCAACATAGCCAAAATATACTGTTGAGAACCCAGAATTGTCTAGTGATTAAATAATAAAATAGTCATTTTTATAAGCTTTATTTAAATTAAAACTACCTACAAGTTGAACATCCTTTTCAAGCCCTTCTTAACACTTTTGCAATTTGCTGGAGCAATACTTTCTTTTCTTTTTTTTCTTTCGAGCTACAGTGGCTAATCTGATTTTGATGTTTCAGTAATTATGTCAATTAATGTGTGCTGAGGGTAATTTCATTTGTTGAAATAGATACCAGGTAAATATCTAGCTAGTAGAAGGTTGTCTCATTAAGATTTGTGTGCAGTTTCCCAAAATTAGCCACAACATAGAAGAGTTTTATAAATAAATAACTTTGGTTTTAAAAATAAATAACTTCTGGTCAGTGACCAAACTGGTATCTAGTTTATTTCCTGACAATTGAAATAAAATTATAATTTCTTCCCACCTTCTGCTACCAATCAAATACACATTGTAGTGTGATCAACTGTTCCATTTTGCTCAGGATGGTCCTAGTTTTAGCAATAAATGTCCTCTATCTTGGGAAACCCTTCTGTTCCAAGCAAGCCAGAACAGTTGGTCACCCTAAAACACACATCTCACTTGAAAAGATGTTATACTTACAAAGATTTGTTTATCATTAAATAAATTTAACAATGAATTTTCATTCACATTATCACTAAAATAAAGCAACTATATAATATGTAGTTTTGTTCCTTCTAAACTTTATACAAACAATATATAATTTAACAATTATAAAATCAATTAATCACAAAATACAAATCTATGTTAATTAGTTAACAAATACATATCCTCACAAAATCATATGTGTAATTTTAATAACTCCATAAAATTCTATCATATATCCATGTTTTAAGTTACTTAATTATCATTCATTGTAGGACATGTGTGTTGTTTTTGTTTTTCTCTATTATAAATGATATTGCTGAAAATACCTTTGTATATATAATACTCCTCTTTTAAATTTAAGAAATAAAACTTTGAGGAAAACATATGTAGGGTAAAATTATATTGGCAACATAGAAACGGTTTAAATTATCAATATTTTCTTCTGTTAGCTAGTTTCTTATCAATTACCCTGCTGCTTAAATTACTATTTCATGAAAATTCCTGGTAATATGAGCCCATTCAAGAAAATGGACAATATTTTTTAATTGGATAGTTGAAATGATAACCTGTTTATTTGTTCTGAATGCTGAGAAATTTTTATCACAGATGAAGATGTTGTTCTCTTTTTTTAGGGTTTTTCAAAAGAATAATGGCACTTAAAGAAAAATTAGATCACAATTTCTTAGACAAACATCCACTGTGTTCCAAATTTAACAGAAGCATTGAGGAACTCAGAAATACTACCAACTCATTTTTAAAGACAGATGTTTGGTAGGAACTCAATTTAATACTAAGTCTGACCAAATAAACTGTCCCTCAGGTTTCCTTTTAGGATTTCTTAAGTATAAGAACCCCAAAATTCAAGTCTTTATCTGTACTGTAATTAAAATGCAACAGCCTGAGTTTATGAAATCTAAACTCAAACACAGAAAGGATAAGACATTGAATAAGTGAATATTTATTGAACATCTGCCATTGTCTACCCAGTCACTATCCTCTTGGGTTTACTAAGTTATAGAAAAAAGTCATGGGATATGTATATAATAAACCAGTAGTTGGCAAACTGCGGCTCGTGAGCCACATGCGGCTCGCGAGCCGTGGTTTGCCGCCCTGTTGACTAATGAGTTTACCGACCACTGTAATAAACTAATACAAAAGTGTGGTAAGTTCCATTACAACAGTATAAAAATGGGGGGCTATGTCTCCTTATACACTCGCATTATTTGTAATGACGAATAAACTTATAAACTTAAACGGCTATGGACAAGATAGAAATAAATATGTTATGGAATAGTCATACACTGGAATACTAGACAACAATGAAAATATATGCACAGGAACTACTATATGTATCAATACCAACAACTCTCACAAATAAAACACTGACTATAAGAGTTTTAGAAGAGTACATATAGATTGATACATTTATATAAATTTTAAAACATGCAATATAATATTATATATTGTTTAGGGATACTTCAATGAAGTAAAAATATAGAGAAATGCATGCAATGGTAAGTATGAAATTCAGGATAATGATCCCTAGGGGTAAGAGAGGGAGAAGAGGGAAGACACAATTCCAGAGGAAGTATGCTAAAGTATTTTGGAAATGTTCTTTTTCTTAAGGTTCTGGGAGAGTACATGATTGCTCATTATATCTTGAAATATGTAATAATACATTAAAATATACACAAATTAAAGTGCCACATAAGCAGAAAAGAGGTTATTAATTCTGAATGGAAGTAGCAATCTGAGTAAGCTTTTCGAATGAGTTAGCCTGATGGATAAATTGGTTGTGATGGATGAGCAGACATTCAGTAAGTCCAGATGGCAGGAAAGGAGATTCTGGGGTGATGGACCAGCATGGACAAAGGCATGGAAGTGTTCTGGGTCAGAGCTAGCTTAGGATGTATAGAAATATTTATGCTGGAATAAAGGCAGTTGATAATGTGACTGGGATCAGACTGCAAGCAGCCTTGAACACAGCAGAAATGTAAAATAATTACTAGGTTTTGTAAATAGGAGCTTGCAATTAGGTCTGGACTATAATTTATTATACTAGTATTCCTCATGTAATTCCAAAGGATTGATAATTTCTCAACCAGGATGGTATCTTATCTGAATCTAATCCTTTTAGATCTCTACTGCACTTCAAATAAAAATAAAATCACGATTCATCACAAGTCATCTACCAAATCCAATAGAGAAATTGATCCTCAGAGTTATAATCAGTAATAAATATGGAGATCTTCCATTGGTAGGTTTCAAAAGTCATTTACAGTGTTTTCTTATGACTACCCATCAATTTTCCCACCTGATCATGTCAAATGAATCTTCAAGTAGAAAGCAATGCCCTGAGAAGGAATACGAAGACTAGTTAGTGCTGTGAAAATCTAAAGCTTAATAAATTTGACAGAATTGTCTTTTTTTACATGATCATCATTTGGTCACCAGCAGGTATCTTTTTAAAAAAATATATTTTTATTGATTTCAGAGAGGAAAGGAAAGGGAGAGAGATAGAAACATCAGTAAGAGAGAGAGAATCATTGATCGGCTGCCTCCTTCATGCCCCACACTGGGGATCGAGCCTGCAACCTGGGCATGTGCCCTTGACTGGAATTGAACCCCGGACCCTTCAGTGCGCAGGCCGACACTCTACCCACTGAGCCAAACTGGCCAGGGAGACGAGCACGTATCTTTTGTTGGCTTCAGATGGCAGAGCCTGAAGAATACCTGTTGATCAATGTGTCATTCATCAGTGGCACCTGCAGAGATGATGAAAGTTTATGTTATGATATTATGGAAAATAGCACAACATTTAGCAAATTGAACCACACATTTCTTCCCCCACCCTTTTTTTTTTTTGAACATTAAAACTGCAGTTTCAAAGCAACTTTCATTGCAGAAAAAAAATTAAAACAGCAGGTGATAATTAGGGCAAAGTTATAACAATGTTATTGCTAATGGGCTACCTGTCAGTTAGTGTAAACTACCACTTCTCCCTAAGAATAGTTATTATTAAAAACAACTTATGAGGGTTGAAGAAGGGACATTCAGTGTGTTAGTCTCCTTATTTGCTCATTTGGAAATGGCATAGAGATAAATTCATTAACCACCTCAGTCTACTTTGGTCTCAGGGCAGACACACACACACAACAAGTGAAAGTTATAAACGACCAAAACATAAACCTTAGCTGCCTTGAGTTAAAAATCAATTTTCTTAATAAATTAAATTCAAGAATTATATACTAATATGTAGTATCAAGAAGGATGTATTAATAATTGCCATGTTGGCAGAGTTCAGAGTGCAAGAATTATAGGGATATAAAAATTTAGTAATTTAGAAAATCTGATACCAAAAATAGCTATTGCTAGTGGAAGCCTCAGAGTTCAGTTCAGTCGTTGAGCTATAATAGTATTCTCAGACTAGTCAAGGTTGAATGTTCAAGATGTAGTTCGAGTATTAATCATCGATTCAAACAAATGATTGTACAACTGGAGAGGCTCTCCTGGGTTAAGTAGTTTATTCCTGAACACAGATGTAAGATTTTTCCTTTGTGTATTCCAGAACCACTTGAGTGTTTTCCCTACTAAACAAGAAACCTCTTTTGGAGTTATTTCTTTAGCTTTACTCTTTATCAATTACAATCTTTGGGCAAAAAAATCACCTAAGCTACTTTGCTGATGTGAATTAGGAGCTCATTCAAACTGCCCATTTCAAGTTAAGTTTTATTTTTCATTTTTCCCATAAGAAATCGGGAGATATGCTCTGATTTATTTTGGTTTACTATACAGTATTCCATTGTATATTCACGCTGTAGAATGTTGTGTAAATAAACCGTAACTTATTTATCCATTTTACTGTTGCTTAGCATTTGGGCAGTGTTATGAATACATTAAAAAATAAAGTATTATATAGGTATTGATATGTACACAATTTATTGAAGTATGATATACATACAGAGAAGTGCACATATTATAATAGTACAGCTTGCTGAATTTTCACAAACTGACCACACATGGGCAACCAGAAAAAGAACATTACCAACCTCCCAGAAGTGCTACTATGCCCCCTCCCAGTCATTAGTTCCCATCAAGACTGACCATTATTCTGATTTCTGATAGCATAAATTAGTTTTGCCTTTCACTTAGCATTATATTAATGAGATTTATATATGTTACTGAATTTGGAAGCAGACTGTTCACTCTTAGTGTTATATAATATTCTGTTATATGGACATATCACCAATTATTTATCCATTTTACCGTTAATGAACATTCAGGTTGTTTCCAGTTTGGGGTTATTCTAAATAGTGTTGCTCTGAGCTGTTTAATAGATACCTTTGATATACATTTGACATTGATATATTCCTAGAAAATGAATTGCGGGGCCATAGGGTTTCCATACCCTTAAATTTAGTAGATATTACCAGTTTTCCAAAATGGTTGGACTATATCATAGCATTTGATTCCTTGAGGAATCATTCTGAGTAGAGAATTTCAGTATAACCATTATGATTAAGAGAACAAGTTTTAGAGTCACTCAGACCAAATTCAGCTTGCCAATAAAGAGCTGTACCATTTATGCACAACCCTCTCAAGCCTCAGTTTATTCCACCGTAAAATAGGTGTAAAATGAGATATTATTTTAACACAACATAGAAAAATGTCTGGCACATGTGCTTAGTTATGGTGGTTATTAATCATTAGCTCCTACAACGTAGACAATATGGAGAAGTGGAAACAAATATGGGCAATATAATCCACAAACAATTTTCATTCTCTGATGGAAGGAAATTGAAACTCTGACCCAAAAGGCATTACCAATTTTAGGAGCATTATACTTAGAACCCGAAAAAAATACATTTAAACACGATCCCAAAATGCATTTGCAAATTACTCTTGCCAGAGGCAGGGTTCTTGAATGCAGTGCATTATGATCCATTTTTTTTTCTCCTACTAGACATTATTCTTTAAAGACAAGACTGCCAAGGGCTACTCTGGAAAGTCACTAATATTATACTTTTTATTATATTTGCCAATTTCACACCTTCCTTCAACTAACCCACAAAGTTGTTGAGAAGTGACCGTAATTGCAAAATTAGTTTCTAGTTTTCCTTGAAACTTACCAGTATCTACAGCATCCTCCACAATCCTAAAAAGCCTAAAAATGATCCTATATCCTTGCTTTAAACTGCAAAGAATTTGCCATTTTTAGTAGGCATGAACTTGATAACTTCAGCCTGGATTTCAGCAGCTGTTGGGGCAGCATCCTAGAAGGTAATACAGACGTTACACTTAGTACAGAGGTACTGTTTTAGCTAATTGCCAGGGAGCAGCAGACTCAGTTATCTTAGGCAGGTTATTTTGGAAGGTGCACCCTGTTCCTAATAAATTGAATCAGATCCCATGTATCAGTCACTATTTCTCAAGAAATAAAGCACAGTCTACTGGAAAAGATGCCATCTTTTGAGGCCAGTGGTAGACCTGAGAGGGAACTTTTTGAACATTTAATTGAAAATCTTTGATTTTACAGATGAGAAAACTAGTCATTTAAAGAGTCTTGCCTAAGGTCAAATTATTTGTTCCCTGGAAAGGCAGAAAGCTCAAGTCTTATTTACATTTTCAGTGTTGCTCCTCTTTGTTCTTGTGCCATAGCTGCTCCCATTCTCCCATTCTGTCTCCTACCTCAATTTCAAGATCCAGACCTGGGATCCAGAAATGGGGACCCTGAAGAGTGTGACTTAAGGGGATGAATAACCATTACATTGTCATTAGGAAGGGCAAGATGAGTGAGGCTTGCCTGCTTGATAGAACACAAGATCCAAGAGGAAGGACCTCCTGCATTTTGTGTACCACTGTATTCTCAGTAACTAGAACTATGCTTGGTACACAATAGGCCCTATAATTGTTAAGCGAATAAATGAATAAATAAATAAATCTTGGTTATGTCAGGTTGTCATATCCTTACTGTTTTATCTTCCATCTCCTTCCAGTAATACAAAAATAAATAAATAAATAATGTGCACATTTAGATTCTAAAGAGATGTCATGTACAAGCGTCTGGTATGTGCTTGAACCATTGTGAGCAATTAACAAATGTCAGTTCATTTCCCTTTTCTTCCTCCCCAAGTGTGGGTTACTGGGGCATGGGGTGATGTGTCACGGTGTTTGTGTCTGGACAGAAAATGAAGAGGGTATCTAACTGGCTAGTGAGAAAGAGCTGTTGGCGTCTTTCGAAACTTAGTAAATAAATTCGTGCCCGAAAAAACGCACAGCTATTTTATCTAGAAAGGCTAGTCGCTTTTGTTGTCAGATTCTCGGCTGCACTAAGCTTTTTAGTACAACTTTTTGTAAGAGCTACATTGCGGCGACAGGAGAGGCAGTGATAGGAAAAGCCTGAAAGACCCTCTCCTTACGCATATTAAAGGTAGCCCGCCGAGGCGGGGATGGTGTTTAGCCCATCTAAGGGTCCGGGTCCGGGCGGGGCGGCCCCTCCAGCCCCGCCCCCTCGCCCGCCGACACTGCCTGAGGTTCAAGTTCGGCCCCGGGCTCCAGCTGCTGCTCCGAAGCCGCCTGCGCGTCCAAAAAGCCGGGGTTTGAAGGCGGCGAGGAGGGTCCAGAGGTCATCATGGTGCGGGGTCACTCGGGCACGCGTGGTGCTACCACGTGGAAGAAAAGTTTCCAACTCTGCCTGTGGGACCTCCCAGTGCCCTCCAGTGGAGCAGAGGTCTGCGCTTTGGCACCCGCTCCCGTGCTTGTCGCCTCCAGTCGCGACCCCTCCCAGGGAAGCCCCCTTGCGTCCCTTCTCAGAAATCCCTCCTTCCCTCACGGCGCAGGTCGCCCAGGGAGAATACTTCGGGGGCCTCCCGAGAAGGCGGCCGGGGAGCCTCCGGAGGGCCTGCGGTAGGGGGTCGAGAGACAAGTGTTCCGAGGAGGGTGCGGGGTGGAGGCGCGGAACTGGGCGCCCGAAGTAGACAGGGGACAGTGGCCCACACGCATCCCCAGTGCGACTGGCGGGATCATTTCATGGCTTCCACACCCTCGCGCGCTAACTTCGTGGGCCCACAGCCGACCCCACGCAGGTGGCCCCCTCCTTACCCCCCCATCCCACCTTCGCTGCCCACTCCCCGATCCCCTCCGCCCCCAGTGCGCAGGCCCGGTCGCCCCAGCGCGCATGCCCTGGGCTCGGGAGCGCGGCCAGCCCGCAGCCTTTTGCTTTCTACACACTCTACAACTGGGGAGGGGGCGGGGGCGGGGGCGGAGGGAGCCCAGCGGGCCACGTGACCAGCCGGCCGGGGCCGCGGGGGCGGGAGCGCGCGCCGAGCCAGGCGCGGGGAGGGCGGGTGCGCGGGTGCGCGCGGGCGGGCGGGTGCGGGGCTGGGCTGAGGCGGGCGGCGGCGGCGGCGGCAGCGGTGGGCCGGCCGCGGAGGGGGAGGAGCAGGCGCTGAGCGAGGCGGGCGGGCGGAGGATGGGGCTGTGCCCGTGCTCCCGCTGCAGCCGCCCGGGGACACGCTGTGCACCCTCCGGCTCGGGGCTCTCGCGGCGGCGGCAGCGTTAGCCGCACGGCGAGAGCGGCGTTCCCAGCGCTTCCTGACCGCGTTTCTTCCTCCGGCTGGGCGAAGCGAAGAGGCAGCGGCGGCGGCACACCGGTGTCTCTCCCGCTGGAGATTTCTTTCTGCTTTCCTCGTCGACAGACTCACCCCCTCCCTTTTTTGAGGAAGGGTGACCTCTTCTCTGGGACTAGAAAAAAATTTTTTTGAGGACGGGGGTGGGTGGCAGCGTCAGGGTCTGCTTCTTCTCTTCTTTCAGCTCCCCCTCCTCCCCCTCCAAGACCGAAAAGCAAACCCCACAACTGCTCCAGCATCCTCCTTCCCTTCCTCCACCTCCCTCTCCACCTCTGCCAGTTTCGCTCTCTCCTCTCCTAATTATTTCATTATTATGCTTCCCTCTCTGGGGGGTCTCATCCCTCTCAGATCACTGGGAAGCCCTGGCCTCCCCTGGATGCATTTCTTAAAAATTTGGGAGCCTGGGAGTGAGTTTTCTCCAAGGCGTGTGTGAGAGGCGGCGGGGGTGTTTTCCTGTGCGAGGGGCGGGTGAAGTTCATTGCCCCCACTTTCCCGCGACCTTTTCGGACCCGATTTTGATTCGGGGTGGGGGGCAATCGTATTTGGGGACCGGGGGGCGCGGCGGAGAATGGCCGCGGGGAGGGCTCCCCGGAGCCTCCCAGTCTCTTGATCAAAGCATTCCGCTATTCTGATTTATTGCCTGCTTGGTGAGTTATTTTTTTCCTCTAAAGGAGACCTGTGTGTTCAGCCATTACTTTGCTCGGCGCCGCTCGCAGGAATCTCCGACCCTCGGTGCCGTGGGCAGCCCCGCACTTGGGCTTCTCGCCTCTCGCCCTCGCTCCCGTCCCTCCTCCCTCTCTCCGCCCCTTCCCCCTTTTCTTTCTCCTCTCTTTCTTCCCCTCTCTCCCTTCTTTCGGCCGTCGTCTCCCCCGCGCCCTCCTCGGGGCGGAGGGAAGCCGAGAAGGGGGGAGGGAGGGGTTGGTGTCAATTTTTTTGTGTGGCCGCGGCTGGAGCCTGTGGCGGGCAGGCGGCGAGCGGGGAGACCCCGGCGCGGCAGAGCCATGGATGGCCCGACGCGGGGCCATGGACTCCGCAAAAAGCGGCGGTCGCGGTCACAGCGAGACCGGGAGAGGCGCTCCCGGGGTGGGCTGGGGGCCGGAGCGGCTGGCGGCGCCGGCCGGACCCGGGCGCCCTCGCTTGCCTCGTCGTCGGGCTCCGACAAGGAAGACAATGGGAAGCCCCCGTCCTCCGCCCCGTCCCGGCCCAGACCCCCGCGGAGGAAGCGGAGAGAGTCCACCTCGGCTGAAGAGGACATCATTGATGGATTTGCCATGACCAGCTTTGTCACTTTTGAAGCGCTGGAGGTAAGGGGGATCCCCTCCCCCTGGTTTTCCTTTATGCACGACCCCATTTCGCTGTGCCTGGCTCTGTAGCTTCACCCACTGTGCTCTGGCCGGTCTGTCTGTCTGTCTAGGCTGAGATCTTATTGTTGGGGGGAAAACTGGGGGCGCGGACAGACAGGCAGCAGGAGGGAATCGCAAAGCCCTGCCTGGTCTTCTGGTTTCCTCGTTTTCGCTCGCCTTTCCCCTGCGCCCCCTCCCTGCGCCCCCTCCGCAGCAGATGGGCATGGAGAAAGGGGTTCAGGCATCACAACAATGCGCCCCCCTCCACGGATAGCTCTGCCCCTACTCCTTCCTCCTCTCTCTCCCCAATCATGGCTTCTTAGCTGGTGGAAGTCTCTTTGCTGGGTTTGGGGCGCCTGTGGACGGTTCTCTGTGTGCTTTCTACAGAGCCATATGTGCTTGTGTGTGTGTGTCTGTATAGTGTATACCTTTCCTGGGTGTCCTCGGAACTGGAGACTAATGGTGTTTTGTGGTTTCTCTGTCCCCTCTCCCTGCCTTTTTTTTCTTCTGGTGAAGCTGGGGAAGGGGGCGTTTTCTCCTGGTTGGGAGAAAGGAGGGAGGAGGGGAGAGCAGAGAGGAAAGGATGGAATATCTTTCTGTATTCCCCATGGGGCTCTGTTACAGAAAGGGTTAATTATAATATTTGTGCACATATATATGCACATGAGTGTATATGAGCAATTTGGTTAAAGGACAGAAAAAGGTACACCAGGAACGACTGGTGGGAGGAAAGAATAAAATCCTAGCTGGTATCTGAAGGGCTTGACACCCAATTGTCCCTCTCCCTTTCCTTTTTTTTTTTTTTTTTTTGTGGTGTGTGTGTGTGTGTGTGTGTGTGTGTTCTTTTCTCTCTTTTTTCTTTCTGATTGGCTTTGTGTGTATATATAAGTCTTTATTCCTTGGGTACCTGCAGTGTTGATTTCCAAACGCACATTTTGCTGCCCTCTAACCAGCTTCTGGGGAAGAGGGTGGGTAGTTAGAGGTAGACTCTCCAGGGGTCAGGGGAAACTGTCTTTACCTGGAAGAATCAGATTTGGTGCTGCTATGGGTCACTGGTCTCTATAAATGTAACCCCCTTTTTTTCCCTCCCCCTGCCTTGCTTTCCCCACCCCCAACACACCACACACACAGGAGGCTTTGAGATTCTGCAGAGTTGGTCCCGCTTTGCTTAAGCACAAAATCAAGATAGTTGGTTTCTAGCCTTTCATGCACTTGGTATGGTTAGAGGTTCCTGAAGGAAACTTTTTCCTTTCCCTTTGATTTTGTGCTGTTATTATGGCATTATTTGAGATGATCAAATGCAAGCGTAGTTAATGACAGCTTAAATCTCACATGCAGTAACTGTACAGGTTGAGATTGCTGGTTCTCTGTGTGTGTTTGGGTGTCAGGTTTAATATATTTTTAAACGGAAGCCTTCCTTTGGGGTTGTTTTTTTCTATTTGAACTGCTTTTTGGTTGGGCTGCTGCTGGTGGTGGTGGTGGTGGATGGTGGATGGTGGCCAGTGGTTGGGGAGGAAGGAAGGGCGGTTGGTGGTATTGGTGACCATAGATTTTGATGTTAGTGATTGAATCTGTTACCCTTTGGTTCTAGAATCGGTGCTTTATTGGCTAAAATGGATTGTGCACAATCGTTTTGAGTGTTGAGGCTCACCACTTATTAGGATAATTCTAACTGTGGCTTCAACTTTGCCAAGGTGGGAGGGTACTATACAGTGTGACCTCTTTCTCTCTGTTTCTCTGTTGATTTAAAATAGGAATTGACATAGCAGCATGTATGCTAATAGAAAATGCTGCCTAGAATTTGGTTCATGATTGCTATCTGTGGTTAGTTTAGGACAGTACTTGTAAAATCTAGTTACAAGTGGTTCTGCTTTTTGTATGGTTATCCTGGGCTGCCCCGTGTCCCCTCTCAGTACTGAAGAGGGGTCTGTAGTTTCCCATGAACATTTTTGAAGGCCAAATAGAAATAGGTATAACTTATGCAGTAGTTTTCAAAATCATTTTTGCTTTTGATAAATATTTGCCTGGGCTTGTGATGTGTATATCTATTCATTTGGCATTTGAGAGAAAATGTGCCCTTCCAGTTTCTTTTGGGCTTGAAAAACTTTTAATTTTTAAAGAAGACCAAGTTCAAAGTGTACCGTTAACACCATTACATTTCTTGCTGTGATTATCTTTTTTTCTGCTACTTTTCTTAATTCAAAATCCAGGTTATTTTGATTAGCTGTATATATTATGCTACCTTAATATCTAAATACTATTTACACATCTGTGTGTGAGTCTAAATGGTCTAACATTTAAAAAAGTTTTCTTAAAACTTTATAGAAAATTTAAACATATACAGAAGTAGAGAGAACAGTTTGATAAACCCAAATGTACCCAACACCCAGGTCACCAACTGCCAGCTCATGTCTCATCTTGTTTCATCTGTATCCCATCTACTCATTCTCCCCTCCTAGATGTGATATGAGAAATATGTAAGTATTTCTGTATGTACCTGGAAATGGTAATGATTTTAAAAAACACCAAAACCCCCACAGCACCATTATCACACCTAAGTAAACAAGTTTCCTAATATCATCAAATATCCTGTCAGTGTTCACATGTAAAAGATCCAGCTTTTGTAGGAAAGCTGTAAATTTTTCAGATTAAAAACAAAGTGGGGAATAAAAATAATGTATGTTTGGTTCTGTAGATCTGTTTGCTGCACATTTGTATCCAGGCTGGATGGTCAGACATACGTGTGTAGTGATCATGAAGATAAAACCTATGTGTGTACTCATTTTGGAAGATTTACTCAGTGATCACTATAAAATGTGAGGGCTTATTAGGAAACAGGCAACTAAGCTATGAACTTGGATAGAAATGTATGTGACAGAATTATTGTAGATGCTAAGGTTACCCTAAATATGTATTATTTTTTGTGTGCCTTGTGTTTAGAAATGAAAACAGTTGTCACCATGTAACTTGAGGCTGTTGCTAGTGTTGTGATAAGAAACCAGAAATATTGGCTTATACAGGTAGGCTTGTATCTTATGCCAGTTCAGAGCAATAGCTGGCAAACTGGAGTAGCATACTTTGGATGTTAATGGATGGACAAATTGATTTTTGAGTCCCTCTTTTAAAAAAGAGGCTCCTGACTCAAAATGAAATGTGCTGATATAAGTTGTTCCAGTCCAACTATGACTTTACTAATGCTGGAGCAAAAGTAAGAAACTTGCCTAACAAGAACCAGCATTTTTATGCTGATTATTTTTTCACTGTTGGATATTTAAGATGATGAAAGCTTTGGGAGTAGTTTGCGAAGCCCACACTTCATAGGTGGTAAAACTGGCCGAGGTAGTTTCATATTCTGCAGGGACACTTGTCTTGAGTAATTGCACCCTGAAGTTCACGTTTGTGATTGTGAAGAGCCTCATGATAGAAGATAAGAGGGTAGGTGAGGAGGCTAAAGTTGATCGTGGTGTTCTTTTCATTAGGCATTTGAGAAACAGAATTACCATTTGGATATGGTGGTGTTTATTTGGATATTCTTTGAATAACAGGTTGAGAGTGAATATCCCCAGATGTCATGCCTCATTAAAAAAAAAAGTGGCTTCTAACAAAGAAAGTATAATGGAAATGTTGGGTCCAGTACTGTCAGTGTTCAGTGATATACCAGATAATATTACCGTTCTGTTCTTATTTGGGTTTCTTTTTGTGTAGTCTCCATTAGCCATGTGAGTACTGCAGCTAAAATTTTGACTTTGCAAAATCATTATTTTTTCATCCTCACTCCTCTGTTGTGCACTGGATTTTTGATGCAGCCTCCTTTTGTACAATTGACCAAGGGAAGCAAAGATGAAATTGGTGGGATTAGCAGACAGGAGGCCAATTGGAGCTCTGCAGGCTTGTAAAAACTAAGGAAGACTCATTTCTGGTGGGTACAGGCTCAAACCAAGAATTTCATGTGGTCTTCATTTCCTAGCTCTGTTTCAGGCTTCCCCTGAAACACTACACATCGATAGCACAAATAGGCTGTACAGAAGTTGTTGTACTTATAGTATACCATGTTAACATGCTTTAATAATTTATTATGGTCAAATCTCATTTATTCAGTTGTTTAAAAAAAAAAACATTAATCATGTTCCTCCTATCAGTCAGCAAATATTTATGGAGTGCCTGATATGTGCAAGGTATTAGAAAGAGTACAGAGAAACCTAAAATATATGTAGCATCTTGAAGGAGTGTACAGTTTAATTGCTGACAAGTCCTGCACCTACAAAATTTTAAAATAGGCACTTGGATGCCTAATATCAACTACGTGCAATAGGCTTTCAGAGAATGGGATAGTGAGTGCTGTTGGCTAAAGTATTTGAGAAGGCTTCATGGAGAAGATGGGACCTAAAAGGTTGAAGTGATTTGGATAGATAGAGAAGGAATGTGGGAATGAAAGCATTCTAAGGAGAGGGAATAGTGAAGAAGGTGCAGGAAAAAGAGTGAGAAGATGCTATTTGATTAGGGCTTGGGGGCAAGGAAGGCCTGGTAGAAATAAGTCCAACATTATGGAAGTAAAGAGTGCTTGTTAGGGAGTCAGGAGACTAGTGGAGAAATATTCCAGGCTTGGCTGTCCTAACTGGTTGTGTCACTTTTGGAAGTTACTGTCTAAAAGTATCATTTTCAAAATCCATTAGTTGAGAGGTTTAGACTAGTTTTAGAGCAAAGGTGCCCATGCTGGCTGGGAACACAGCTTTGCCAGGTGTTCAGAGTTTGTGTTTTAGAACAGAAAAATGTGATCTGCTCTCAAATAGTTTTGGAACTTGATGGACTAGAGTCTAGTCACTAGACAAAATTCAAGGGGTGACTTGTTATGTCAGAATTAAGTCTTTTATTATGTGAAATGCGAGTTTTGAATATCAGAGAAGGCCATGTGATGTGCCTTATTTCCTAAATTTGTTTGACCACAGGACACTTTTATTGTTGGCATTAGAATCCATAATCTGGTATGGGAGATACTGGAAAAGATCTGATAGATCCCTTCCAGGATTTTGGTGATCTCTGAGTTTAGGGAGAGTGGGCCCATGATAGACTACTTGGAAAACCAGGCACAGAAGTTTGAAGTTGCAGCGGAGGCTGCTGCTTAAGTGGGAGTGGTAAGGGGAGTGCAAGGTGTAAATAATGATGATTAGTTCATTTGTCCTCCTGCTCTCTTTTCCTGCCTGGTGTCAGCCCTTTCATTGATTGTTGGCAACCCCACCATGAAGTAAGAATTGGTCAGTGATTTTCATTAATAGCACTTTCAGTGTGATAACAGCCCAATACTCATGCCACCAAGCTGCCTCTAGCCAATATGTTATACCCTGTCTTCTTAGTCCCTTCTAGTGTATTGCTGCTTTTTAAGCAAGCGGGGGGGGGGGGGGGGGGGGGAGGTTGGATGAGAAAGGAGGTTGGCACTGACCTTAAAATAAAGGTTTTCTTTGGCCCGTTTATGTATGAAGCGCTAGTTCAACAAAGGTCAGAACCTTTCTGCTGTTTCTCAGCTAGGGAGAGCTGTGGAGATATGTTTTGTTTTTCACTTTTTATCTTGGGACGTTTGGAATGGAATTGCAAGGTAAATGGGTCGGTTCCTCCTGCATTTCACTTCTGAAAATGTGCATAGCTTTAAAATCTGAGGAGTTCTAAGTGGTGAGAAAGTTTGCAGAAATGGAAGAGTGAATACTGTGCTTGGTTATGCATTCAAATATTCTATTGTGTGTACTGAATTTCAGTATTTTACTGCACAGAGATCACTTCAGAAGTATTTGTGTGAGATGAGGTCAAAGATTGTGATATGATTCCACACAGTTTGTGTTAGCTGTTGAGATTAACGACTTCAGCTCTTTTTTTGGAAGTAGAGAGGATATGAATGAACCAGTAAATTGAAAAAATGAATCACAAAGTTAGTGATTAGCTTTTCATCCTTTCTGAGAGTGTTGTTCTCTAGCTTTCACAGTTGGAAAAGGGTTAAAAAAAAAAAAAAAAACTAGAGCAAGCTCCGTTAAAAAAAACAAACACGGAGCATTGAGAATGATAAAGAGATTCTGAGATGCAGCAGTTCTATATACTGTAAAAAAAATAGTGATTATTTAGTTTTAGAGAATAATAGGAATTAGAAATAAGGTCCCTATGCTGAGAAAAATCATAATTGAGGCCAGTAGTTAAGTAATTTAGGTCTCAATGGCTACAAGATTTAGAAGCCTTTTGGACAGAATGCCTGTAGCACTTTTTTTTTTTTTTTTTTTAAATCTTCACAGGAGGATATTTTTCCATTGAGTTTTAGAGTGGAAGGGAGGGAGGAGAGGGAGGAAGACTAGGGGGAGGAGGAGGCAGCTATTTATATGGTTTCCTTCCTCATGAGCCCTGACCTGGCTGGGCCAGGGATTGAGCCTGCAACCCAGGTACGTGCCCTTGACCCGGAATCAAACACAGGACCCTTCAGTCCACGGGCCGATGCTCTAACCACTGAGAAAACTGGCTAGGGCCTGTAGCACTTTTTGATGGACTGTGTGTGTGTGTGTCCACATGCAGAGACTGGAGGACAGTGGATTAGTGGTTTTACATTTTATTTTATCCTTATGCTGTATGTAGTCTAATACACTAACTTTGTGAAAGTGCCTCATAGTGTGTTTTTTTTTTCTCTTCAAGAAACAACACTTTAGGGTCAGGATTAAACCCAATATTCTGCAGATAGAGGAAAAAGAAGATGGTAACAAGATAGCTGCCATTCATTTGGTAAACTTCTGAAAAAATCAGGGAGATTTGAAAACTCAGATAATTGAAGTTTGGAAGAGCAGGATAGGAATTAATTTGGTGGAGAGGTTCAAAATAATTTAGGGACATTGTTAGTTGGGTCAGAACTGTTTTTCTTATATAATCTGTACCTATTTTATAGATGAATGCCTATTTTTTTTCTAGAAGATGGCAAAGAATTTAAACCTGTGACACCCTAAGTTTGTTTTCCTTCTTCAAAATCTTAGCTGTGATCTTCCTTCATTTCTTCTCATAAGTCTGGAGCGTAAGGGGTATACAGTCAGCAGGTATCATTGAAAGATCCAAAGAATGGGTCCTGTTTATGCTGTTAGTAACTGAGGAGGGGAGAAGTGTCCTGTGGTCAAATAAATTTAGGAAATAAGGCACTTAGTATGGTTTTCTTTGCCTAGGAAGAGACTAGACAAGTGCAGGCTTCTGTGTGTCAGTCCTCGTCAGGTCTCTGATTCCATCCTTTGCAAGTGGACCTGTAGCCTGAAATTGTTGGTTTTGCTGCCTTCTTTGCAGGTGTTTATTTCACACATTAGTGTAAATGGCAGTCTCATCTCAGAATCCAGTTAGATTCCCCACCCACCCACCCACTGCCTGCCTGCCTCCTTCCTTCCCTTCCTCCCAACTGTACTCCCTTCTTCCCCTCTCTCTTCCTTTACTGAGGTAGATCTATCAAAATTGTTAATGCACTTAATAGATTTAGGAAGGTAATAGATTTAGGAAGTTGTGAATGAAATGTGGAAATTTAAACATTTCAAACGTCCATTGTTTGAACTTTGACAGTCTGAGGGAGGGACTGATGTTAGTAAATTGCTTGCCACAATTTTCTGGGCTGTTACAGCTCATCATTCTGATTTCCCATTTATATCCAAACCTGTAGTTAGGATTTGCCTGGCAAATGACACAAATTGCCAAATTACATACAAATATTTTTTACTTTACTGTCACTTTTGCCTTGCCACTATACCTCAAGGTGTGCCATATCTCCTTGGTACGTTCAGAGTCCTGGAAAATCCAAGTGTGGTAAAATGGAGGCATAAGAAAAGAGGGGAAAGCCCGCAGTTTGTAAGTAATGGAAAATGGCTAATGTAGGTTGGGATTCATTTTTGGCAGAAAGTCTTCAAATTGCAGGTACTGTGTGATTGCTATTAACTGAAGCATTTTGAAATGGCCTGGGTGAGATTCAGAAGCATAGCCTGTGAAGACAAATTGTGACTCTTGGTATTATGGCTGAAATCTGATACTTTCTGACTGCAGTAACATTCTGAATCTGGGACAGGATTTAAGTCAATTCCCGGATCAAGTTGTGAAGGGACCTGAGGGATGTCATTTTCCTTGTGGTCCCCACACTTGCCCTACACTGCAGCACCATACCAACCTACCAACCTCATTTAAGGTTTCCACAAAGTTTCTGATGGCAGTGATATTTTAGAGCTTGAAACGAGGCAGTAAAAGAGTCTAGTATTGCAGTTATTCCTCAAAAGTTGTACTGAAGTAGACTTTTTGTTTTTGTTAGATAGGGTCTCTGTTCACTTATACTTGCTGGCTAAATGTTGTTCAGTGAATAGTTTTCTATAGTTAAAAACTAAGTAGGAAAAAAAACACCCTAAGAGAATGAGGATGTAGATGAAACAATAGATGAATATTAGATTATCACTTGTTTTTTAGCCACATACTGGAAATTCCACCCTTTCTCTCTGCATGTGTTCAGTTGGCAAAATAATGAAGGTCCAGGATTTTGCTGTTCTAAAATGATTTTATGTAATTCAAGTGAAGTTATACTTTCACTGCGGCAGAAGGGGAAACATGCATTTGTTATGTTTTGCTGTTGTTAATGTTATTGCATTGCTATGTATTGTAGTTTGCTCCTTTCTTATTTCTTATCAGGTAATCAGTTTGATTACTTGTGAAATTACAATTTTGAGCTTAGTGTGAAGAGCATCTTTAGGAGGAGTTTATCTTAAAAGTTCGGACTCAGCTTTTTTCAGAGCAGTCTTTTGATCCGTTTTACTCCACCATTGTTGGCCAGTGTACTTTTATAAGCACGGATGATGTCTTTAGTGATGTAGTTCTGCCTCTATTTTTGCAAATGAAAACAGCCCAGAGGGGTTAATTGACCTGCTCAAGAATACACGGGGAGTTAGAGACTCTCACTGTTATCTCATGAAACTAGGAGACTGTCTGCTTCTCATTAGTACTAAGGATTCCCAAGGACTGGAAATGTTGGAAGAAGGTTTTTTAAAAACAAAAGTAATACTACAAATGAGAATGAGCACCCATGATTGTAAAGCTTCCAATTTTTCTAAGAATTTTAACAACCTACCCAGCCCCCACTTCCCAGAATGAGGATATAGAAGAAAAAAATATTAGGGTGATGATATGAGGATTTCTCATCCTTGAATGTGCAATGGAAAGATAAAATAACTATTTGGATATAAAATGACAAAGTTTTAACATGATTTTTTGGATGAAATATTTTCTTCAGCATGGTAATTCAGAGAAACTCAGAGCAACTTAACAAGTTTAGTAGCAGGACATATGGAACAAGTGAACTTTGGAGTATGGTGGAGCTGAAGACTCAATCAAACTTTTTTCTGCAGCAGAAAGACTCAGACCATTAAATAAATCCACATGGTGTATTGGCTAAGCCATCTTGCATCTTTATGGCTGAACCAGAAAACATATAATAACTGTTTGTCATGTGTATGTTTTTATAGTCATTCATATAATGAAAAATAAGTTTTCATGAGATTGTAATAACATCTCAAGATGGATATAATTAAAACAGAAGCAGATTGACACCCCAAATTAAACGCAAACCATAAAACATGATACCTGAGCATTGTGCTTTACATTTTTGCTGCAGGGGGCAGTCAGCCAGATATGCAAATAAAGATATTGATGAATTTCTTGGGGTGTGTATGTGGTTGTAGAGAACCCAACTATTTTATTAATCTTTCATCAAGCCTTGTTTAGATTTGCAGCAGCAGTGGAATGTATTAATTTGGCAGACCAAATAGCTTAGGACCAGAAAGTAGGAAATAATAAAGGGAAGGACATGATTGATATACTCTGTTATAAATAACACATGCAACTGACAAAGGGGCTGAGTAATCTTTAGATCTGTGCTTGATGTCATTAATGGAGTTGTTAAACCAGGATGTTTGAGTTGAACTTCAGTCAGAGAGGCTGCCTCCCATTTAAAATGCAGGCCTATCTCTCCTTACACCATGGACAGGTATGTTGACAAAATTGGTGTAATTGAAATTTTTGTAAATTGGATCAAATGCACCAAGAGAATCTTACTATGAAAAATGAGTCTTCCTTCTTTTCCTTAAAAAAAAAAAAAAAAATCAAATATAGTACTCTTCCTCTCTGCAGGGAAGTTGGGATTTTGGTAGAGTGGGTCTAAGCTGGACATTGCTTTTCCCAAAACATTTTTCTGCATGTGTTCTGTGTGCTCCTGGAAGAAAGTGACTGTGAGATTTGCATTTCCTGTTCAGGTTGTGTACTTCACTTGGTCTATGCTTCCAGGAATAATTGGTGGTGATTTGAATAAGCCCCCATCATTCAGATTTCAGAGGTTGGTTTTCAAGTGCGTGCTAAGGAGGGCTTGCGGCTATGCATGTGGAATATGATTTCCATATTTGTTCCATTGGGGAGTCCAGGCATGTCATAACCACTTTAGAGTCATAATTGTACAGAGACACCCTAGCTATAATTTTTCTATATGACAGTTCAGTTTTAAAATTGTAAAGATGCCAAATGCAGGGCTGTATTGTTATTAGGGAAGTCGGTGACATCTGTTATATCTTGTTAACCAGGGGAGGAAAATGCTTTAATCAAAACAGCTAATTATGTCCTCTCAACTGATGAAAGATCTTTTGCTAAATTTTTGGAATTGGCCTTAATGGAAGAAGCTGGCCTCTACAGGAACTGTGAAGTATATTTAATCTTTTTATTTGAAAAATACTTACTGTTAACCATGGTGACATAAGGGTGTTTTAATTTTGTCAGATTGCTCTTACACTACGTGTGGGAAGAGATGTTTTCAGAAGTTGTCTAAGCCAGCATGAAGTTTTTGGTTTTTGTCCTCCCTCTCACCCGCACAGCATATGAGGCCCCAGAGGGAGTTTGTATTTCCAGATGTGAGCCTAGGAGGATGATATATGGTGGCTCAGAGCCACCTGGGGAGAGAGCAAATGATAATTACAGGTGAGAGGCATGGGTATAATTCAGCCTGTGTGCTGGGAGGTGTGATTTCACACCTGAATGTTGAAACCTGCTGTGTTAGACAGTTGTGTTGTTTCAAAATTAGTTTTGTTAGTCTAATATAGAAATGGGTCAGATTGTTCCAGGTCACCTTCAGTTGAAGGACTATAACTGTTTTAAAATATTGGAGTATAATATGATTACAGAAATACTTATTGTTTTTAAAAAAAGTAGTTTCATATGATACCTGAAAGTGTAAAAAGTGTGTTTTTAACTTAGCATATCTACACAGCTTCTAGCTCTCTTGATCACTTTTTAAAATTTGTTTAATATTTTGGCACTATGTCTTTCCACTTTGAATCATTCAGAATTCAAAACCTATCCAGTAAAGCACTCCTTTTATCTATATTTCAACCAAGAATTAATTTTATCTGCACATGTTTCCAAAATCACAGATGCTGATGATGTTGATAATAACAAAGTAAAATTTATTGATAGTCTTAATGCTGGGATATGGAATAGATCAGAGAAATTATTTATTTCTTAGCTTTCAGAGTATTTTATCTTTCTAAAATGATTTTCCTGTGGCTTGATATCTTGGGGTCAGCCTAAAGGAGTTTTTGAAATGTTGACCATGACACAGTGTACTCTGTGTTTTACTTGGGATCTGGTGGGAAGCTCAAGAGCTATCACATGCCCTGTAATGGCTTATTGTGTGTCTGTTACATGCTGTTGGTCTGTTATATGCTCTGTAATGGCTTATTGTGTGTCACTTGAGAATATGACTGGAACCTTGAAAAAGCCAGTTTTCTTCCTGTATTTCCAATGTATTGTTTTATTTCCCTCTGTTCCCTACCTTTAGTCTCTCTACCTTTGAGGTTCTCAGAATTGTTGCTTCCTTTGCTCAGTAATCCATGCATAGTAGGTGCTCGATCAGTGCTTATTTAAAGTTTAATTATTTCCTCAAAAATTCCTGGAAAAGACGTTTTTGAGAAGGGAGCTACTGTGTATTGAGAACTTACTCTGTTCCAGGTATTGTGCCCAGAATTTTGTATTCATTAGAGCAACCAAGCGATATCCCTGTTTTATGGTTGAAGACACTGAAGCTCAGAGAGGTTAAGTCAGCTTGCCCAAAGTCAGTACAAGAGAGGCAGGAAATGCAGCAGTTTATAACCTGACCTGAAAGCTTGTGCTCCTCATCCCTTTCCACTCTTCTTTTT
This sequence comes from Plecotus auritus, assembly GCF_963455305.1. Lineage (NCBI taxonomy): Eukaryota > Metazoa > Chordata > Mammalia > Chiroptera > Vespertilionidae > Plecotus > Plecotus auritus. The sequence continues at coordinate 88,525,627 of NC_137774.1, read as the reverse complement.
AATATGGATTCATTTTGTGAGAGAGTCCCAAATGGGTCTCTGGTAGACCACATTTGTTCTTCGTTGCTGCTGAAAATTGTCTTGGTTAAAAGGGGTTTTTAAAAGGTATTATAATAGGTTTTAGAGAGGAGAAAGTACCTCATCATCTTTTGGTAAGTTCTTTATTTTCTTTTTAAAAGGTGGAGCTTACATAGGTGGCTGCCACTCCTATAGCACATCTATAGCTTATTTATTGTTGGTTTTTCTGTTTCTTTCACTGCTTTTCCCTGTATTGAAATCTGACCTTTTCCCAGGTCACATTACTCAGGTGGATTTTTAAGCCTTTGTCAAAGACAAGGGTTCAGGCTCCTAATATTGAGGGTTACTGTTTGTCAGTTCCTATACGAAACCCTTTCACATACGTAATCTTATGGATTTTTTACAGCAGCCCCTTGGAACAGAAGTGTAAAATTGGAGAAGGGACTGGCACCCCCTCAACAGGTCACTGTGGGTATAAGCTTATTTTTTTTTTTACTGTAGATTCCTAAGTATTTTTTAAACTATTCTATGAAGTGGCATTTCTCTTGGCAGTCTATTCCACATAAAACAGATCTTTTTACTACTTTTTGTTTTTTTGTTCTTTAGCTAGTAGATTCTTTATTTTTCCTAGTGAAAGACCATACTGAATAGTTCTTTGCTTCTCTGGATATCTTTACCTTAAAGATTCCTGTTGACAAATGGTGCATTATTTTCTGTTATTGTTTCCTTTTATTATACATCGCACATTTGCAAATTGTTCTTACTCCCCCCCCCCCCCCCCGCGCCCACTCCACCCTGTAGAGGTTTGTTTATGCTGCAAAGAGTATGCTAACTAATCAGATTGTTAGATTTGCTTCTTACGGAAATCCAAACTGTGATTAGAGTACTATGCATACTTGAGAAGCCCCTTCCAGCCCCTTCCTCCTCTCTTCTGGACCAAGATGGGCCTCCACACAGTTCATCCTCCAGGACTTGGCTGATGACCATCCCTCGAGGAGTAGTAACACACACACATACACACACGCATACACACACACAGCATGAGTGCCTTCATTGGGCCTGAAATTTCCAAAGATTTCTGTGAATATGAAGATCAATCAAATTAAACACTTCTCTGAAAAGTCTCTCTTTTTAAAGAGAAGAGGCAGTTTCTTGGAATCATCATGCTCTGAGACCTGTAGTCTTGCTCCTCTCTCTACAACTACTTCAAGGGACACATATCCTTTTGCTCAACCAAAATGGAAATATAGTAGATTTCAGTTTTTATCCAAGTCTGTGATCATAGGGGTGACCCCAGTCAAAGCATGTCGTTTGAAATTTATCACTGTAGAAATCTAGTGTAATAGGAACCACACCTTTAAGTCCAGGGTTTTAAAAGGGATTTCTGAAACCTGAATATGATATATTTATAAAATATGAGTTTTGTATTACCTCTAGGGCCTGTCTCAGATTGTACATACTTAGGTAGGAACTGTGTATTTTTAACTTTTCCTTGTGTTGTTCCTTACCCCTCAGAGTTTTATAATACCCCTGCTGTGATGTTTTCAATTAAGGAAACAGAGTGAAGAGGACTGGTGGAGATGTGTGTCACTTCCTCTGTTTACTGTTTACAAATGAAGGTTTCTTTAACATTCTTGTAGATTTCTACATCTGCTGCCCATATTTCATCGGTACTCTTACTTCATTTAGTATGGTTTACCGGGATTAAGGACAGAGGAATACTAGTATATATGCTCAGGCTGATTTGGAAATTACATTGTTGAAATACAGCCCATATGGTCATTGTAAAATGGTTAGTACTGCATATAACTGCCTTCCCAATGATGTGCTTTGTCATTACTTCCATCTTCCAAGAAGCACTCCTGTAGCATGCTGACAGCAAAGGCGTCATTAGAAAACGTATGGACATGCAAAGGCATTAAATTGTCTTTAGTTTAAGGATTGGATTACTGTATTAGAGGATGGGTCACCATGCTTTCAATCCATAACTCTTGCTTAGTTCAGCACTGCTAGACTGGATGATAAAGATTTGCAAAAATCCTATATACTTACTTGTTGAGTATGTTTCATATCTTCCCTGCAGTTTTGAGGAGGTCTTTTAGCTGTGCATAAGACCTCATCGCATTATTGTAGCCATTAGGCTTCTCTGGGGTGTTTCTTCCAACTGTTCATGCCCTGTGCAGAGTTCTTCTCTAGGAATCTCTCAACCTCTGTTTTCCTGAATGTAAGCCCAAAGCAGGCTATGTCAGGAAGTCATTTAGGTATAAAAAGGGAGTAAATATTATAGTCAGGAACCCACTGGTTGGCTGCCATATTTCCAAAATTTATATGCTCCATTATATAACAGCTGTCTCCACGTGGTTCCTGAATCCATCCATCATCCTTCTTCCTTACTCCCTTAGAAGTGGTGAGGTTTTGTAGCCCAGAGGCTCAGTGGTAGGTCCCAGAGGCCCAGGAACCACATGACAAGGCATGAAAGAGACACCCTTCCAGCTGCCTTATGGAAGTTGGATCTCCCTCCACACCCCCATCCAGAGATGCCTTCTATTTGGTTGTAGATATGGATTTGGGGAAGCAACAATTTTGGGACATGGTATGCTTTGAATTTCCAGGGAACTTTAATCAGCTGCCAGTGAATAGTAAGTGAAATTACAGAATGGAAAGTCATTCATCAAATTTAATGTTTCACTTTGGAGTCTAAGAGAAATAACATGGACTTGGAGACTTTCTGAGCAAGAAATGACCTTGGAAAAATTTTGGGCAGTGGGTTTGAGGTACCTCAGGGACACTCAGTCAGCTGTGGGGAGGACATGTCCTCATTCAACCAGAGTACCACCATTACCTGTTTCATATATTAGGGTAAGATTTTATTCGGGAAGAAAAAGGTATCTTTTTTCTTTCATTTAAGAAATCTCAATCGCTTCTATGTGCCAGGCAGGCACTGTTGTAGGCACAGGGGCTGCAGTAGTGAATAAGAGAAATAGATATCTGTTCTAATGGAGTTTATATTCTAGCAGGGGTGGGAGACATACTGTAAATGATAAACAAATACATACTATGTTGGGTGATGATGAGTTTTTTTAAAGCAGGGTACAGATATGATAGTGGGAATGTAATGTATATGCATACATGCAATTTTTATTTTATTTTCTATTTGCAAGTTTATTCATCATCTCGACACAAAATCATGACAGCAGTGTGAGATGCCTCTCTCTCCTCTTTAGCATATGTGCAATTTTATAAATGTTCATCTAGGTGAGGCCTCTCTGAGGAGGTGATATTTGAGCAGAAACCCTAGGAAGTGAGAAATCAAGAAATGTGGTGAGTGGGGGGCAGAGCATTCAAGGAAGGGGGAAGAGCAAGTGTGAAGGCTTTGAGGAAGGAGTGGCTTGGTGTGTGAGAGACTGTAGGAGGCAATGGGGGATAGAAGAGAGCAACCCAGCGAGGAGGAGAGGGGCAGAGATGGGGAGGGCCTGTAGGAACTTTGACTTTTAAACCTCAGCAATTTGAGAAATTTAAAAGAGGCTGAAAACAACTGTCCAAAGCCCTTATTTCCCAAACAAAAAAGTCGTTTAATTTCCCTAAGATCGCCCAGCTTAAAACAAGACTTACATGTTACCTCACTGCCAGATTTGGTCTCCTCTGCCATTTATGGATATGGCTCTCCCATAAGACATGTTTCAAGAATATACAGGATTACAGTGCTCAATAACCATAAATTGGGGACTAGCTCTGTTCTTTAGTGCCATAGGCCACCACCATTTGGGTAATAATTTTAATGACAAAAACAACAGTGATAATGGTTAACATTTATCAAGGACTCATTGCATATGGTAGTCATTGTACCCAAAGCATTGTCACATTTAGCCCTTACGATACCTTGTGAAGGAGTTAACATTTTTATTATAATTTTAGAGATGAGGAAACTGAGGTTCAGAGAAATTAAATCATTTTCCTATGGTTATGTAGCTAGAAAATTGTTGAGTCAGGATTTGAGCCCAGACTGTCTGATATCAGGATCTGCACTGTCTCCTGATGAAGAGGAGGGGGGTGAGCTTATGCCTGGATAAACTTTCATTGGAATATGCTCTCCCCAACCCCATTTTAAGTTGGTTTTAGAGCTGAGCCTTGGGATTATTACTGTCATGTCATAACCTACTTCTGTGTCTGCAAATGTTTGATTATATAAAGATTTTCACAGTCTGGCTCAGCCCTGGCAACTGCTGATTTTAGGTGGATTGCTGGTTAAGCAGATACCTTTTGGTCTTTCCGAACTAAGTTTGACTGGAACATTTTTCAAGACCTGTGCTGTGGAGTGTTATTACAGAATTCAGGCTTGGGTTTTCAAGTCAGCAGATCTAATTAAATTGGTTTTGATCCCCCGCCCCCACCTCTAGTGAAGAAAAAGCCACCGACACCACAGTGCCTGTACTCCTTAAGAATCTGAAGTCATCTTGTGCTTTTGAGGACCAATGTATGATGAACTTGCTTTATATATATTTGTGTAAAAATGTGAGTATATGTGTACATAGGACTATGAAATATTTTGTGAATATGGAATAATGTAAAACATAACATAACCAACACCCATGGACCCACCACCAGTTTTTAACAAACCATAGCACTTTACCATGCTTTTCTTAAAACTGGGTTATTTTTAGTGTGTGCTCTGAAGAGGAAGCGAATCAACTGTTAAGCTTTAGAGCAGGGGATGGTCAAACTTGGCTGCACGACAGAATTGCCTGGGGAACTTACAAAAAAAAAAAAAGTCCCCCTACCCATGGGAGGGTGGAGGAAGCCCCCACTCCATCACCAGAACTTAAACACTCCCAGGGGATTCTGTTGTGCAGTCAGGGCAGAGACTGTGCCTGGAGGAGGGTCAGCTGCCCGGTGAGCTGTACTCAAGCCTTTTGGAGACCAGGAATGAGGCATTAGAGAGACGACTGAGAAATTCAGAAGTGTTGGGAGCTCCTGTTAAAAGTGTTAGGGATGAGCTGACAGTTATAAAATTATCTTAAAAGTCAGGGGACACAGGGTTTCATTTCAAAATCCTGGAGTCACATGCATCTGGAAGGCTCTGAGCTGTTAGATGGCAGTTGGTAAAGCTGTGGCCAGAGTCACAGCTTTATCAGTAAGGTATGGGGTAAGATGTACAGTAAGATGTGCCCTTTCACCAGAGTGGCCAGATCTCTCTGTGGATACGTCCAAGGCCATGACATCTTTCATAAGTACTGCCAACTTTCGATTATGTGGGTAGCCTCATCTGGAGCACCCATACTCCTTCCACCCAGTCATCCATTCAGTAAATGGTTCCTGAGTTTCTTCTGTGTTCGAGGCACTGTTCTAGACACGGGGGTAAACAGAACTCTTGGTTTCAAGGAATGGCATTGGTGGGGCAGGGGTGCTGTTACATTCTGGTGTCACATTGTTCTTTGGTGTGTCTAACAGAAAAGATGTGGTGAAACTGTAATCTTACCCTTGAAAAGCTCTAGGGAAACCATTTGGCAGGTGGGAAGCGTTTTTTGCCTCATTTGTCTTAAATTAAGTGCTTGATTCTGAGGATTTCAATTACAAATGCTTTCATGAATATATTTCAAGAGAGGTTAAGTCAGTGGTCGGCAAACCGCGGCTCGCGAGCCGCTGTTTGCCGCTCTGTTGACTAATGAGTTTGCCAACGACTGGGTTAAGTGATGGGACATTGAAAGTTGCAGGGATTTTTGGAATTAGTTGAATTTTATTTTATTAATCAGCTTAACATGATGAGAATGAAATAGATATATAGCTTTAAGGTTCAAGTTTAGGGAAGATGGTAGAGAAATAATGATATTTTCTTTCTGCTCATAAATTTGAGGGAAAGGAAAGCAGAAGGGGAAGTTTATTTCTAGGGCTCTACACTAGGTCAGGCTATCAGGTTACTTTCACTGGGAAGACTTAATCAGAAGTGAAACTTAAATCTGTCAGAGTCCACCACACCAGTCAGGGAATTGGGCACTGAATAGGGGGAGAGCATTAGAGACAATGTTTACAGTCAGTCAATAAAATGGATTCGTGGCGAGAAAATGGGAAGTTTGAGGAAAAAAATACTGAAAAATAAATCTTAAAGCTTTTGGGTTAAATAGAGGAAGAAAATAGTGGTTGATAAGATTTCCTTGTTGGATGATCATCTTCATCAGGCATGGTTTTTGGTCAAAGAGGGAAAAATAAATCGCATGGTATAAAAAATTCTTTTTACCTGTGTGCTCTTTAAAAAGAATCATCCTATATAATAATCCTATATAATAATCCTATATAATAAAGAGGTAATACGCAAATTGACCATCACACCCTCACAAAGATTGCTGCCTATGACCAGGTTGGCAGGGGGGTTAGTGAGGGACGACCAAACGACTGAACAAGCAGGCTGTGTGGGGCAACCAGGCCGGCAGGGGGGTTAGTGAGGGACGACCAAACGACTGAACAAGCAGGCTGTGTGGGGCTACCAGGCCAGCAGGAGGGTTAATGAGGGACGACCAAACGACTGAACAGCAGGCTGCATGGGGCAACCAGGCCGGCCGGGGGTGGGGGGCATGAGCGGGGGGCAGTTGGGGGTAACCAGGCCGGCCAGGGAGGCAGTAAGAGGCGACCAGACTGGCGGGAGGGGGCAGTTAGGGGCGACCAGACCAGTGGGCGGGGGTGGGGGGGGGTACAGTTGGGAGTGACCAGGCTGGCGGGTGGGGGCAGTTAGGGGCGACCAGGCCAGCGGGGGGGTACAGTTGGGGGTGACCAGGCTGGCGGGGGGGCAGTTGGGGGTGACCATGCCGGCAGGGGGGGGCAGTTGGGGGTTACCTGGCTGGCAGCGGGGGGCAGTTAGGGGCGACCAGGCTGGCAGGGGGGGGCTGTTAGGTGTGATCAGGCCGGCATACAGAGGCAGTGAGGGGTGATCAGGCTGGCGGGATGGGGGGGCAGGCAGTTAGGGGCGACCAGGCAGGCACGCAAGTAAGCAATTAGGTGCCAGCGGTCCAGGGATTGGGCCTAAACTGGTAGTTGGACATTTCCTGAGAGGTCCCGGATTGGAGAGGGTGCAGGCTGGGCTGAGGGGACCCCCTCTCCACATTCCCTCCCCCCCCATGCACGAATTTTGTGCACCGGGCCTCTAGTCTAAAATAAAAAGCAAGTGTATATTGTTTTATCAGCCTTTGGATTTCAAACATGGATTTTGATGCCAGGTGTCAAAGGGTGGGTGGGAAATGAGATTTTTTTGTCATTGTTTTTCAAAGGATGAGAACACTTTCTTTTTCCAGCTTAGGTTTTCTTGGTGGGTTTTGAAATCTGTGGTTCCTCAGGGACTGTGTGTGCCGATGAATAGAGTCCAGTACTTATTTACCTGCCTGAATCGACAGGTTTAGGAGTAAGGACAGAGTCTTCTGAGGGGTCATAGAAGTGAAGATTGAACCAAAACTCGTGTAGAGTTATAATATCTTTTTCTTTCTCCTTTGATTAGAAAAGATAAAAATACTTAATTCTTTATTTGCCAGCTCAGTGTTGATATATTTGATAATAATGAGAACTAGCATTAATGTAGTCCTTGCTATGTGCCAGGTACTATTTTAATTGCTTAAATCAATTTGCGTAATCCTCAGACAGTGTTCCTGTGAGATAGGTACTGATCCCCATTTTGTAGGAGAGGGAACAGCTGCAGGGTTCATACCCAAGGTCACACAGCATGTGAGTGGTGGAGCCCATACATTCTGGCTTCAGAGCCTGACATGAACCACTGCATCATAGAACTAAATAAATACTTAAGAATTTTATTGTGATATAGTTTTAATGGGGCTTTCATACCTTTCTTAATCCCTCCCCGCTTCTGTGGTGATAACACACCCCTTAGGCTGTCACCTTTTTATAGCTGAGAAAACAGATCTAGAAAGTTATGTTTTATATAACTGTTCTGTATAACCTAGTGAGAGTTAGTGGTAGGACAACCCAGGTTTCCTAATATATAGGTCGCTGCTTTTCCCAATGCACTGTATTGCTTCCATTAAAAAATTTTAACTGAACTAAAAGTTTATAAATTTAATTTGTGTCACTCCTGTGGATGAACTAAATTAAAATAGCTAGCTTCTGAGTAATTTTGCCCTAGGGAGGAGGTGGTAGGTATTTAAGAAACTAACATTGCTTGCCTCTGGGGTTATCTGACCTACTCTTGAGGACGTGGTTCTAGTCTTTGGTAGGCTCACTTAAAAGTGGAAAGTATTTAGAGGAAATACAAGAGCTGTCCACAGACTTAAGTTTTGCATGATCTGAAGATTCATGAAAAGGCAAGTGTGCCTGTCTGCCTGCCTTCCTCCCTCTTTCCTTTCCTTCCTTTTTTTTTAAAGATTGTGTCCCACTCAAGGTTAAAGTTTAAAAAGACCCAAATGAGGAAGGAAGGAAAAAAAACACAACAGGCCTGAATGCAAACCTTCTTTAGCAAAGTTTTCTTGTCTGGCAAATAAGATTTTAAAAGAGGGTGGGAACAACCTTGATTTTTGGTGTTTGGCTTTTTGTTTTTGTTTGTTTTTTCTTTTGGTCCTGTGATTCCTTTTGTTGTAACCTCTTTCCTTGGCTAATGCTTTGTTTAAAAACAAGTGCTCTGGTATTCTAAAACAAATTATCCAGCGGGCTCCCTGATTGTGCTTTCAGATAAAAGACCCCCAGGGTAGTGCTCTCTCTGTCTTTGAATTGAAGTTGCCTGTGCACACCCCAGAGCAGAATTCAGTTTACTGCTGAGCTTCCAGCCCTGCTTTCTGTGGTTATCGGGAGCTACAGAATATAAATTTGAAAGGGGAAATGTGGATTGGATTTAACCCTCCAAGGCCCCTAGTGGGAAGCTGATCTGTGATGGGTAGGAGAGTTTTGTCTCAGGTTTGAAACTGTGGGCTCCAGTTTGTCTTTGTGTTTTTAGCTAAATGACTTTGGTCATGTCATTGGCCTCTAAAAATCTAGACTCTCAATGACACAATAATTATAATTAGAATAGTGATAGGCTTCCAGACTGTGCTGGGGAAATGCACATGTTGAGATTTTTGCAAATGTCTCTGAATGTCATGTGGCCACAGATGAGTAATTTGATTCCAGTTTGTATTCTTAAATTTGCAGGATGGAGGTACCCAGTAGGAGTAGTTTATTGATTATATTACATATTGTAATTATGGGGAAAATATTTATGAAATACTTAACCAAGTTTTTTTTGTGTGTGTATGTGAGAGTGTACCATTTTAATTGTTAAAGCTTCAAACCTTTTCTCAGTAATAACACTTTGTCACCCATGTTGGATATGGAGAATCTGGATTGGATGGTTTCAGATAGTTGGGAATCACAAGTTCTTGTGCAGTGGTTTCCAAACCTAGTTGCATATTTGCACCTCCAGGCTAGCTTGTTAAACATATAGATTCCCAGCTCTCTCCCCATCTACTAACAGTTAACCGCTGTGTGGCTCTGGTACATTAGATTTTTAAATAGATTGCCAAACCCCTGTGCAGAAGTTTTAGAATCACAGTTTAATATAATTAATCTGCTACCAAACCCTTTCTGAAACTAAAACATTCATGCATATATGGTTTTAAAACCTCACATATTGTGATATAGAACACATCCTGAAATAAGTGTAGTGTACAGATCACCCAAGTCACCAGGACCAACATTGCAAAGAAAATTGGTTTTTATTACATTCCTCAAAATTCCTCTTCTACCCTCCTCAAATCCCAAGAAATTGGGACTGTAAGTAAAAGTTAATAAAACAGTGTAATAAGGTACAAGTGTAAAAAGCATTCTGCTTTTCTGTGCTAGGTATTTTTTAATCATTCTCATTTCTGTAAGTTTTTGGTGATATTAAGTTTGTATTGTTTACCTATGTTTTGAGTCAGCTTTAAATCAGTTCCTGTCAGTGATGTCTATTAATGCTCACAGCATATATCAAGATTAAGCTCTAAAATCTATCTTTTCTGCAATCTAATTCACTGAAAATAGTCTCATGATAGTTTTGAAAAATATAAAAGGTTTGATAAGCCCTGGCAGTTATGACTCTGGTAAACAAATGAGTCTTGTCATTACTGCCCAGGTAACCCAGTAAACATGTCTCAGTAGCTAGATGTCTTTATCTTGGTACCTCAGGACTGGGGGTGTTTTGGTTAACAACAACAACCACCACCAAAATTTGCCCTTCTTTCTATCCATCCCAGAATAATCTCTCCTCTTTTAAATTGCACCAGAGCATTTAAAGCCAAAGGTAAAGAGGTTTTCTGAGGGTTTTTTCTTGTTTTCTTTTTTCTTTTACAGTGGAGAATCTTTAGAACTTCTGGGATAAGTTCTAGCTGTATTAAACATCAAACTTGCTTGTTTTCTTGGGAAGGGGATGCTTACGGTAGAGAGACCCTGCACTGACCTGTGTTCCGGGGAAGGGAGAGAGCTGTCTGAGGCTGCAGGCCAAAGTGCCTAGTAATTCTGTGTGAGCAGCAGCTGCATGTCTGTGCTTCCCTGGCAGGCACGTGGGCTCTGTGGATGTAAGAGCTGCCCCTCCCCCAGCCTGCCTCCCACTCCCCGGGCTCCCATATCTCCCGTATCTACTAAACTGGTGACAAGACTCCAATCACCCTGTTCTGAATGGTATTCCATCTTTCCAAAAGTACACCAGAGGCTTGTTTTGTTACAGTACATTGATTAAATAAGTATTCCTGTGTGCACAAAGGAACTGAAATCAGTTATGGTATTCTGAAGTTATCTGTACATTAGTAGCAAAGGAAGTACTGCCATTTTCTCCCCTCCCCTTTTTATCCTCTCCACCACACAGTTCTCAGAGGTGCAAGTAAAAGATAAATTACCTGACCTCCACTTTCAGGTGCTTGTGAAGCAGGAGGGGTAGTGTCCTGCACTTCGGTGCAGCATGCCCTTGGGGCAGTGCCCAGGGTGTATGGATAATAGAAGAGTCTGAGTGATTTAGATTAGAAGATTCTTCCTTGCTTTGAGATTGTGGACCTTTGTCAGTCTTCTTCAACTCTTAGCAGAAGTGGATTCAGGAAGGTCTTTCAGATTAGCTTGCGGCTTATAGGCAAGTATGTGTCTGGTGTCACCTGGAAGCCACAGAGCCTCTGTGAGACTTGGTTCCGTTGTGTTTACTTATGTACAAGTTCCCTTCAAATGGCAGTGGCAGGAGAGAAGACCCTCTCATCATTTGGGCAGATAGCCATAGTAAACAGTGAATGACAGGAATTCTATCCATTGTGGTGCTGGTGGGTTTCCTTTCTTTTGAGGAGTGGAGGTGGGTCTGGTTAGGATGGATGCATGTAGATAAAAAACAGGACTGATTTAGAAAGTGTTACATGTAATCCTTTATTGTAACCTGTCAAGTATCTTAGTAGAAAGGAATGATTTATCAAGCAAGTGCTAAGTGACCAGTACTTTCCTTTAATACAGGCATTAAAAAGGGGTCCGGGACAGGGAGGTTAGCTGGAAGGAGAAGAAAGAATGAGAATGCAGTGAAGGACATTAGGCTGTGGAGAAGACACTATGAACATTATTTTGGTGTGAATCAAGTGTCATGAGGAGAGAAGTGTGACCAAAGGAGATGTTGAATTGTTAGCAACGCCTAACATCTACCACTAAGAGGGGATTCCTTTGACAGAAATGAGAGGGACGCCCCTATGTAGCTGTGACATTAAATTTTTGTTGTTGTTGAGGAACCTTGTAGCTGTGTGGGTGGCAGAGACAGAAGCAGGGAAAACTGTTGCATTAGGTAATGTGAAATCTCTTATTGTCTCTCTCTTCCAACTGACTGTAGGTAATTAGTTGGAAATGACATTAACCTGAGCTTAATTGTAATTTTGCATAGTAACAACATACCAGCTGTTTCACTGTATTCTTTCCTGGTGGTGCGATTTAATTATTTTTTGCTATCTTTTAAGCTCAAATTTTCTCTTGTGTTTTCCTTTAACCCTTCCTTGCTGCCATGTGTACAGCCCCCACAGTTTAGCAGTAATACCATTTCTGTGGCTTTGGTGCCCATTTGGTGTTGAGGGCTTGGTATGCTCTTGGTTTTGCTAATCAGTTAGATTTTTAAAGGCCACATTGCAACCCTACCATGCACATGGGTGATTGTAACTTTGTTGCGTTTTGGGCTCTTCCAAAGGTTTTAGCTTATAATATGTATAAATAATATGGATAATTCCAGGTCTGTCAAAGGTGCTCAAAATATCAAGTGAACAAGGCGAAAGAGAAGTTAATTACTTAACAGTGATTGCTTTGATATAACCAATTATTGGATCATTAAATGTTTATTACCTTTTTTATGTTCCTTTCCCCCATAAGGGCAGTTTCTTTTTTCAGTCATTAAGACAGAGATGGGATTTAAAAAATTTCTGCTTCAGAAATTTCCACGAGAATGAAGTATTGAAAAGGTCTTGTGTGATCTGACAGCTGAATAGTCTGTTTTTCTTTGGTCTGTTGAATTAGTAATTAATGAAATGTATTGCCTGAGCAGAGAAAATACTAGTTTTGCTTAGAAAGAAAACAAAAGCAAAACATTAACCCCTAAATGCAGCTTAATATTAAAATGCAGTATAAAAAGTATTTATCTATCTATCTATAAAAGCCTAATATGCAATTTGTCCCTGTGGGAGTTCAGCCGGGAGACTGATAGCTCGCTATGATGTGCGCTGACCACCAGGGGGCAGCACAGAACAAAGGAAGGCCCTGGCTGGCAGCCAGAAGGAATGTACTGGCTGGCAGCCAGAAGGCCCCCGATCGGCCCTGATTGCTGGCCAGGCCTAGGGACCCTACCCGTGCATGAAATTTTTGTACCAGGCCTCTAGTATATATATAATCTTACATATATATGAAAGGCTAATATGTTAAGTGTCCCTCCTACCATCTGACCAGTCACTATGTTGCGCACTGACCACCAGGGGGCAGACGCTCAACGCAGGAGCTGCTGAGCTGCAGTGACTTGGCAGAGGCGGTTCTTGGGTGATGCATCCCGAAACCAGAGAGGAGGGAGCCCGATTCCTCACAGGGCCGCGTGATTCCACCTTTGGCCATGGGTTATGTTGTTGCTGGGGCACTGTGGGCCCCGAATCTGGTTTACTGCACACTTGTGTTTGCATTCCACACCCTGTACGAGGGCAACTTTGCAGAGTGCCCTCTTGCACTCCGGGACCCCTTGGGGGATGTTGGAGAGCTGGTTTCAGCCCGATCCCTGCAGGCCAGGCTGAGGGACTCCATCTGCTGGAGGGATCCTCGCTCACTCTGCAGACGCTGGGGAGGGACCGTGGGAGGTTGGCTCCAGGGTATGTCCGGCCCTTCTTGCCCAGTCCTGCCCCACAGGCCACCTTCTAATTAATTTCCTTTCAATGTGCATGAATCTGTGCACCTGGTCACTAGTAAAAGGAATAAAAAGAGTTGTGTCTCTTTAAATGACCAGATTCTTACTGGTAACATTCATTTAATTAATTCATTCATCGCGTTCAGCGTTATATTTAGAAGGAATGGAGTTATGTAAATGCAAAGGAGGCAACGGGCCCTGTCCTCATGGAGACTGGGTTAGCAGAGCAGTTAAACCAGATCCTTTTTGTAACTGGTATTGAAATGTCCAAAGCAGCGGTGTCAATAGGCACAGGTGCATTTCTGTGGGGCAGGGGTGGTATTTTTGGAGAGAGAATTTACTTTTGGAGGCCACACTACCCTGTGGATTAAGAGCAGGGGGAGGTTGGTTATCAACAGAAATCTTGCTTTTGGAGGTCATAGTGTCTGGTGGATTAACAGCAGCTTCTTTAGAGCCCCGTGACTGGGGTTCACATCCCAGCTTTGCCACTTACCCCAGTTTCCCCACCTGTAAGATGGAAAAATAGTAATGTAGTGTTGTTGTGAGGATTAAATGAGTTAGTAAGTGCTTATGGCAGTGTATAGCACGAAATGAACATCTAAGGTGTCTGTGGTGGTGTCATTTTTGTGGGATAATGTAATAAAGAATTCATTCTTAGGAGAAATGGTAATTTAATTGGATGCTGAAGAAGGGGAAGATGTTTCAGGCATTTTTTGTATTGTCATGTGTAACCACATACTTAATTTATAATGCCTACAGTAATGTGTGCTTATGTAGCACCATTGTCAAAAGATTACAAAGGGCATTTACAACTGTTTATTCTCAGAACAGCCTTCTGAAGCAAGAAGACTGTTTATGCACATTCTCTGTAGGTGTGAAAGGCTGTAGAGCAAGCATGTCAAACTCATTGCTGGCGGGCCCCATGCCTCGTTTGTTTGACATGCTTGCTGTAGAGAGTTCTGCATTGCCAGAAATTGTTTTTAAAATGTGCTTGGAGCCTGAGTTTATTGTGGGTAAGTCAGACCAGTGGAGAGAGGGGGTTTTTAAATCTTTTTATTTAATTTTTAATTTAAAAAATTGTTTTTGCAAACCACTGTGTTGTGGTCAATAAATTATAAAAACGTTTTCTGTAGTCTTTGGTAATAGTGAAACTTGTTTATTCCTAAGGTACCAGATCACAGATAGTTGAGTTTATAGGAAGTTATCATAATAATGAAAATACTAATATTTGTTGAGTACTTACTGTGTTCCAGACTTTATCACTCTTTTTTGTTTGTTTTGTTAATCCTCACTGAGGATATTTGTTTCCATTGATTTTTAGAGTGAGAGGGGTGTGGGGGCGGGGGAGAGAAACATCAATTGGTTGCCTCCTGCACATACCTGGACCAGTTCTGGGGATTGAAACTGCAACCCAGGTACATGCTCTTGACCAGGAATCAAACACTGACTCTTTTAAAAAAAATTATTGATTTCAGTGAGGAAGGGGGAGGGAGAAGAGAGAGAAACAATGATGAGAGAGAATCATGTATCACTGCCCCCCGCATGCTCCCACTGGGGAGTGAGCCAGCAACCAGGCATGTGCCCTGACCTGGAATTGAATGACAATTTCCTAATTCATAAGACAATGCTCTAACCACTGACCTACACCGGCCAGGGCAGGCTTGGTCACTCTTATCCCCTTTTTATAGATGAGGAAGCTGAGACACTGAAATGTTTGCTAACCTGTCTGAAGTCTTGTAGCTGTGTAGATCTAGGGCCTAAGCTCTTAATCACATTTGCTTTACATTTATATAACCCATTTCAATTTGATTTGTATGTTTCACAGCAACCTTTGACGAATGTCAGTTATCTCCATTTTATAGAGAGAGGTAAGTGTAGTGTATGACAAGCTAATGGGGCCTCATGGTGAGCTTAGTTTGGCCTGAAAATTTTGAGGTGGCTATTTTATGCTTTTTTTTTTTTTTTTACTATTTCAAGAAAGGCATTTTATTTTTTGGCATCAGGATCTATAAAATGAATAGAAGATGATATTCTTACACAGTGAGAGTTTGGAGAAAACGTTGACTCTTTACAATTCTTTGAGTTTACCTAAATCTTGTGTAGCTTGGTCCCAGATAGACTTATATGTGCATCTTGGTCCCACTACTTACAAGATATGTCACATTACCTAAGTTGTCTGAGGATGTTTATGATTTTTAGCATGACATTCTAGTTCTGCCTCTCCTCATAGTTGTTTTGAAGAAAATGCATGTAAAGTATCTACAGAAAATGCCTGTAAAGTCTCCAGTTCTCAACCATAGGTAGGTGGGATTCTTATTAATTGGCTCAAACTAGGGGTCACACAGGAAGCTGGACCTGGGCTAGAACATCACCCTCTCGACTCCCATGAGCCCTGGCTGTCTCTAGAACATGTGCCGTGAGTGGGATGAAGAAGCTCTCATCATAAAGAGATGTGCCCTGACTTCTCAATAGAAATGACAGTCCTGATTCTTTCCTTTGTATGTAGTGGCTCCAGTAAGGAATTTGTTTTCATGAAGTAATTTCCTGAAATATCTACAGACAGTAGACTGTGAACAACATGAGGACAGGAGACCTGCCGTCTGCAGTTTTCACCTTGTACTGCACTGGGGGCTGGCATACTGGCACATACTCCAAGGCCTAGCATCATATACTATGTGAAGTAAGGAAGGAATGAGTAATCTCATTGAGCTTTGGAAAACAGGAATGAGAAGAGGAAATTGAGGCACCTGATCAGGTAGGTTAAGCCCAGTCTCTTAATCACCAGGTCTTACAAATTGGGCGCAGTTTATCCACTTGAAGGAATTGCATGGCGATACCTTCTGTTAATAACATATTTTTATTGTGAAACAAAATTTTATTCAGGTTGTCAAGAATTTCCTGTAAATCAGAGCATATTCATTCCTGTTTTGTGGTTTGAACCTGTGGAATCAAAATGTGTCGGGAAGGTTTAGCAAAGCTGTGCTTCTAATGATGTGGAGATCTCATTGGCAGCTATGCTAAACACTAGCAGCTCCCGTAAGCATCTGGTTGTGAATCACAGCATGACCTTTCAGGGAAAACAAAACAAACAAACCACCAAACACAGTAGTCAGATTTTTTTTAGTATCAGGATTGTAAACTCTGGTGCTTAACTGTTTGTCAAGCCCACTTGCAGCATTTGAGACAGCTTTCTTCTTTTATTTCAGTTTGTGCAATACATAGACATGTATATCCTTCTTTAAACAATACATTAGGAAAAAAATGAAAGCTTTCCTTCCACTGAGTTATGGTACTTTGGTGGTTTACTAACCATGCTGGATCTTCTTAGAAATACAGATTCCTGAATACTACTTAAGTCGTACTGAATCTGAATCTCTCGGAGGGTGGGAACCAGGAATAGGAATCTCTTTTGAAGAGCACTCTGAGTGATTCCTTGATTAATCATATTTGGAAGCCACAAAGACAACTATAATATTGGATTTTCATCCATTCATTTTATTCTTATCTATTTATCCATGTCTTGAGTAGATGAGAGAATTGTTTACTCATGGGGCAGTGGTAATCTTAAAAATGGCATAGAAACCAGAATTAGAACATACTCCCTGCCCCACAGGGTTCACAGTTTGGCTTAAAAGTTTTTAAACTTATGGTCAAGCTTTAAAGAATTCACCAAGTTCCCAAAAGTCATAGGCAGAAAATTTTGTGTATATACGTTTTTCTAGCTTTCATCAGATTCTCAAAGGGGTCAGTGACCCATAAAAGGTTAAGAACCAAGGTCTGGCTCTTTTATAGCTGTTATGAAAACAGTAGAGGACAATGTTTCTGTTGCCACCTACAATGTTTTTGACCTTTTGAGAGGCAGCAGCAGTTTGAGAATTGCACTTGTTTTCTGTCCATTTAAATATTTAAAAAGAAGAAAAGATAGTATAACACTTGGATTGTGGTCATAACAAGACCAAGAGACATAGAAAACAGCTATTTGGTGAACTGTATCAAATTTAATGTTAAAGAGCTGCTGATAGCAAAACAACCCAGTGGTCCATCTAATAAAAGAACTTCTTAACCATAATAGCACATACAAGATTCACTCCAGTATCCTTACAGTACATAATTAGTCCATTATATATAACAATTTTCACCCCATGGACATGCATAAAGACTGTCTTATTTTTGTGGTATTCTATTTCAGCATTGAGTTGCTTAATTCCAGAATAACTTTACTAGCTGTACTGCTGGCACTCATCCTAACTTAGCTCCTAAAATCCCTTCGTAACACTGTTCATCACAGAACAAAATTAGATATGAGAGGTCCATCTTGAACTGCTACAAGTTTACATAGCAAAATACTAGAACCCCTTATGTATAATATTTTTATCTCTAAGGATAGCTTTATAATTCAGTTTTAATTGAGGGTCTTCTGTTCTCTGACTTCATATGTTTCTTTGGGGAACAAAAATTCTTCAAATATTGTAGCTTTGATAATGCTACATTTCAGGGTTGGACAGATTTGGAAGAAGTGTGCAGTCAGTGGAATTAAATATTAATCATTTAAGTTCTTTGTTTTTGTGGATATTGTTTTTTGGGGGGGCTAGGAAGGAGTTAGAGACCATCATTGTCACTGAAGTCTTGTAACATCATTTTAGGCTGTTCAAATGTCTATATCATGTATTTATATATACTTCCTTACATTCATTTTTTTTTAAAAGTAAATATTTTATCTCTTTATGTATATTTTAACTTACTGGACAGTGATTATGTATTCTTGTCATTATTTAGCATACTGAGCACATAATAGATACTCAACAAATATATGATTATTTGTGTTGATTACTTTTGAGTCTTGGATCCCCAAGAAACCAGAAAACGGAATAATTCTGTAGTCAGAACTCAGTCCAGGCTTAGAAAGGTAGGAATGTAAAAATGGATTGTCAGATCTGTCTCTTAGGCTTTATTCTATACATTCTTATTCTCACTCAAATTTATGTTCACATACACAAATTTATGTTCACATACATAAATTTGACCCACATATATTAACTGAGCCAGTTCCTTAAAATCGTATTTAGAATTCTAAACTTAAAAAGAGATTTTTAAAAAAATATTTACCCGAGGATATGTTTTTACTGATTTTGAAAGAGAAAGAAACATCGATCAGTTGCCTCTGGTATGAGTTCCAACCAGGGATAGAACTCACAACCTAGTTAGTTGTGTGCCCTGACTAGGGATCAAACCTACAACCTTTTGGTGCATGGAACAGCACTCCAATCAACTGAGCCACATGGGCAAGGCAAAAAGAGAACTTAAAAACAAACAAACATTTTTATTCAGAGAGGAAGGGAGAGGGAGGGAGAGAAACATAAGTGATGAGAGAGAATCATTGATAGGCTGCCTCCTGCATGCCCCACACTGGGGACTGAGCATGCAACCCGGGCGCAACCTGGGCATATGCCCTGGCCAGGAATAGAATTGTGACCTCCTGGTTCATAGGTTGATGCTCAACCACTGAGCCATGCTGGGTGGGCCAAAAGGAGAATTTTAAGGTAGAGCACAATACTTAAATTTTCATTTGGAAAATGTTAAATGGAGTGAAACTTGATAGGTGTTTATTAGTTACTAGAGGCCTGGAGCATGAAAATTCATGCACTGGAGCGGGGGTGGGGGGGGGTGGGGGTCCTTCAGCCTGGCCTGCCCCCTCTCACAGTCCAGGAGCCCTCAGGGGCGAGAGGCGACCCGGCGATTAGGGGAAGGCGATGCCCCATCAACCTCTGCTGCTGCCACTTCCGGCAGCGCAAGCCGCGGCTGAGCAGCCGCCATCCAAGGCTTGCCTGCGCCTTGGGCCAGCCCTGGGTGGCGGCTGGGGGTCTAAGGGGACTGGGGGACTCCAGAGGCAGGCACGTGGCGGGGCTGAGGGAACTGGGCGCCGCCATCTTTGAGGGTGGGGCAGTCAATTAGCATATTCCCTCCTTATTAGCTGTGGGCACCGCCATCTTTGTGACAGTGAGGGTCAATTAGCATATTCCCTCTTTATTAGATAGGATTGCTTTTAAAAAGGAGATTTCACCATAGATGTGATTGTTAAGAGATATTTGTCTTTTTTTTTTTTTTTACTCTTTTTAAAAAATATTTTTATTGATTTCAGAGAGAGGAAGGGAGAAGAGAGAGATAGAAACTAATGATGAGAGAGAATCATTGATTGGCTGCTTCCTGCATGCCCCCTACTGGGGATTGAGCTCGCAACTGGAATGGAACCTGGGACCCTTCAGTCCGCAGGCCGACGCTCTATCCATTGAGCTAAACCAGCTAGGGCAGTGGTCGGCAAACTGCGGCTCGCGAGCTGCGGTTTGCCGCTCTGTTGACTAATGAGTTTGCTGACCACTGGGATAGGGGCTTAATCACAAGGAACAACAACAGCTTGTAATTATTGGAATCGAGAGTCTAGGTCAGTGGTCGGCAAACTCATTAGTCAACAGAGCGGCAAACTGCGGCTCGGGAGCCGCATGTGGCTCGCGAGCCGCAGTTTGCCGACCACTGAGCTAGGGCATAAAAGATACCTGTCTTAATCAAATACAGTCCTAATCAACTACATGTGGGTGGAGGGAATATTGGAAGCTTTTAATGAGTGGATGACTGTCATTAGTTAATCTTGAAAATCAAGACTTACAGGCCTGAGGGAGAGGAATCAGAATTGCAAGAGTGGCCACAAACCATGCTATAGGAGACATGGATCTAGGAATGTTTCTCCTGAGGAAGACACTGTTCAGGATTATACATGGTGGCTGTTTTGTTGATTTCAGGAAGAGGGTTTTAGATACAAGTGGTCATTCTTTCTTCCATTGGAAGTAGAATTGGAATTCTGTAGGAAAAAATACAGGTTTCTAAGAGTGCTGTCTCAGAGTCTTAAGTTCCAGTTGCTGAAGGTGTTCAAACAGGCTCACTTGTCAGTCATCTGGATTACCCGAATGGGGGTTCACATCAGGGATTACTGATCATTGAATTAATTCTCTCCATTCCAAAGCGACTATGATTATATAAATTTCCAGGCAAAGTGTTCTGAGTAAATCTAGTCATGGTTCAAAGTCCAGATCTGTTCCTAGTAAATACTTAAAAAAAAAAAAAAGACTTCAGTCTTGGTTGCTGTTTACTTAGTATTTAATCCCATACCATGGCATAATGTATATTGAATTGGAATGAAACTAAGCTAATATAGTCCTCTAGATGTCTAAGTTTCTTCTCATAGACTAAGTTCTTAAAGGTAAGGACACTTAAAAGCAATATCTTGACATTTTCCTTATTGGAGTTTGCCTGTATGTTTGGAAATCAAAATGGGAATTGAGCTCAGTCATTTGGGATATACAGGTTTTCATTTTAAGTCACTTGAGTAACATCCTAAAGCAGTGGTTGGCAAACCGCGGCTCGCGAGCCACATGCGGCTCGCGAGCCACATGCGGCTCGCGAGCCACGGTTTGTCGCTCTGTTGACTAATGAGTTTGCCGACCACTGTCCTAAAGGAAGATATTCATGCTTTACTTACCATAGGACCCCTCCCCCCTTTTAAAAGAACCACAACTGCTAGTTTTGAGGCTGCAAATTTATTTTGTGATGACTGAAAATGTGCCTGAGAGTATAATATCATTTCTATTTAAACAGATTGGAGGTGCATCATTACAGTAAATGGATATTTTGTGAAAAGTTTTTTTTGGGGGGTGGTTGAGAAGCAGGAGGTGTGTATGTGGGGCCAGTCTTACTAGGAAAGCTGAAATGAACTCTTCAGCTTCGAAGTACCAGAGGGCATTATGGATTAACATCCTGGCCCTAATTCAGCGTCCTGTCTCTTCAGACACTTGGCACTGATTTGTTCATTTCAGAACTGAAGTTTTAAGGATTGAGAGAGAATGGAAGTGCATCATTTTCTCTGCCAAGGGAGGTACTTAAACTGGGAAAAGAGGAGGGGACGTTAACAAATCAAGTGTTGGCAAGGAAATCTGTCATGAATCAGCAATGATTTGTAAAGCCTCTATCGCTGTCTATTTTACAAAACTAAACATTTGCCACTACCAACACTTGTCTCTTGCTTACCTTTAGGATCAACTTCAGGTCCCTGTATGGAGGGAATGAGTTCTTTTTTGCTCATTTGGACAGCATTAGGTAATTAATTTACAACTAGCTCAATTAGACTCTAGCCCATACAGTGTTTGCATGGCCTTTTAAAGAGCCTTTGTTTTGATGCCAGTTGAACTGGTTGTAGCAGGGACAGCCAAACAATTTACATTTATCTTTGGCAGGACACAAGGGCTCTGCCTTCGTATGGACAGCTGCATTTTTTCCCCTTCTACCAAGTCTGGTACTGAAATGCTGTATGCATATTTTAATTTTCTAATTTAGAAAATGTTGAAAATGATAAAAGCCACATATATTACTGTAAATAGGAAGATAGATAAGAAAGAAAATAAAGATAACATATAATCTTAATACTACCAAAATCATTCACAACCTGGCATTAGTCCTATATGTTTCTTCCATATAAGGGAATGCACAAATCTGTATATATAAATGGTTCTATAGGTTCTGTTTTTATAGAAATGGATCAAATCATACAAACCGACTTGTAATCTACTTTTTTCCTACTTAATAAGTTGGTAATAATTTGTCATTTCATAAAATACTGGTCCATAGCATTTTCAATAGCTTGTATGTAAATTCATTGTGTGGCTATACCAAACATATTTAAACAGTTTATTATTGAACAGTTAAACTCATTCTAGGTTTTTCATCTTATAACCAACATTGTGATATATATTCTTGTTACTGAATTATTTTTGTTAAGTTCTGTATTTCAACAGATAAATTTTTAGATTACTTTGTCTGAGACATGTATTTTTATTTTTATTTTTTATTTTATTATTATTATTTTTTTAAAATATATTTTATTTATTTTTTACAGAGAGGAAGGGAGAGAGATAGAGAGTCAGAAACATCGATGAGAGAGAAACATCGATCAGCTGCCTCCTGCACATCCCCTACTGGGGATGTGCCCGCAACTAAGGTACATGCCCTTGACCGGAATCGAACCCGGGACCCCTCAGTCCGCAGGCCGACGCTCTATCCACCGAGCCAAACCGGTTTTGGCTGTATTTTTATTTTTGATGCACATTGCCAAATTGTATTTCTTAAAGGTTTTACTAATTATCATATTCACTAGCAATATATGAGAGTTTTATGTTTATTCTTGTTATTCAAGAGTACAATATAAAATATTGACTCAGAGATGAGTTATATTACGATCAGTGATTTTGCTGTTGCTTCTGAAATTTATGCAATTTTATAAATAAACTAGAGGCCTGGTGCACAAATTTGTGCACAGGTGGAGTTTCTTGGCCTGGCCAGTGATATGGGCTGATTGGGACCATCTTGCCCAGTCCTGATCGGGGCCGATTGGGGCCGGCTGGCCATGGGGAGGGACCACGGGAGATTGGCTGGCTGCTGGAGGTTGGCTGTGGAGCATCTGCCCCCTGGTGATCAGTGCTCATCGTAGCGACCAGTCGACCAGTCATAACAGTCGCTTAGGCTTTCATATATATAGATACTCTGTTCCCAGTATCAAGTGGAAGAAGCCAGCTTACCTCATATCTATACTAATAAAAGAGAAATATGTAAATTTTTAAATTTCTTTATTGATTATGGTATTACATATGTGTCCTTATTCCCCCATTATCCCCCAACACACATTCAGAAATATGTAAATTGGCCACGTCGCGACACCCACAGCCAATCAGGAGTGGGCATGCAAATTAACCTAACAAAAATGGAGGCAGCCCCACCCCCCAGCCGCTCTGGGCCTCTGGGCAGCGTGCCTCCTCAGGGCCTCCCTGCCGCACTCCTTGTAGCCTTGCTGTGGCCCAGCCCCTGGCCTCAGAGGCAACCCTCTGGTGCATGAGGTCATAGCTCCTGGTGTCTGGCATCTCCCTCTACCCCACCCCTGCCCCTCCGCTCTGGTAAACAAAACCCCAGCGTTGGAGCAGCCCCATGGGTGCGGACATGCACAGGAGCTTGCTCCGTGCACAGTTAGCGTGCCCCGGGAGCCCTGGGCCAGCCAAGGGGCGATGGTGGTGGCCGTGGCAGCAGCAGCAGGCAGCTCAGCTTTGTTTTGAATAGGTGAAAGAGGCCACCTACACAGTAACCCACATTATCAGGTCTCCTTCCTCTCTATCGCGCCAAATCAAGAGGGAAGGGCCGATGGGCAGGAGGTGGAGGGCGGAGGAGGAAGAGGATGAGGAAGGGGGCCAGCTGCATCCCACTTTCACAATGGGAGAGTGAAAGGCACTAGCACACCCAACCTCTCCAGTCCTCCCCACCTGCCTCGCTCCCCCACCTCTTCCCCTCCCTGCCTCCCTGGGAGCACCAGTGCTGCACAGAGGAACTCTCCAGAGAAGGAAGGCGAGGAGGAAGCGGCGCTGGAGCGTGCAGGGCTTGCCACCACTGCCGCTGCTGCACAGGCTGCCAGAGTGAGGCTGCCAGAGTGAGCCCGCTGTGTGCCGGCAGCCAGGGGAAGGAAGGCCTATTCTTGCATGAATCTTCATGCATCGGGCTTCTGGTGGTCCAGTAGAGTTTGATTATTTTAATAATGGTATTTTTTTTGTAAAGTTATGGAATAAAAATCAAGTAGCTGTTTCGTAAGATGGAAGTGGTTTATTTTTCCCTCAAGGAAAATTTTGAAACAGTACTTTTCGTATGAATAAGGACTAACCTAAGGAATATAGATGTAAAATCAAAATAAGAAGTGGATAGCTTGGTTCAGTTTATGACAAAAAGTATTACCTTCCTGAGGTGGCAAAGCCCAAGGATGTATTGGTTGTTAACCCATGACTAGAGGAGAAAGTTAAACTCTGGCATCTCCATCTAGGGTAGCCTTGGAGAAGCTATCACAGCACCTTGTCTAAATTTGTGTTAGACAAGGTGCTGTGTTGTTCTGTATTTTCCTTACTTGTCTAAACCACTAGGCCAGAATTCTCAAGAGCTGGTGTTGAATCTTATTTTCTGTATTTGCAGTGTCTGAAAGTTGTATATGCAGTTGGACACATAAGCCAGGTGCTCATTGTTCACTGAATGAATAGTATATATTTGCAGGAGAGTTAAGATTAAAAAAAAATCTTTTGGAATATCTGGGATACTCCCACCCCAACTTTGTAGCCGAGGAAACTGAGGCTCAGAAAGATTAAGTAACATCTTGCTCAAGAGCAAGTTAATGATCAAGCAGAAGTTGGAATTCTCTTATCAGTGTATATCCCAGATTGTTATAGTACTAGCATTTTTTTCCGGGATGGTACTTTGTACGATTACTTTTAAAACCAGTTTTAAAATTCTCATTTCATATGCAGTGCAGCTTCCTTAATTCCTCTTTTTCTTCTCTGGTGATACCAGCCTCAGTTTTTGTTAAAATTCAACACGCACATTTTTTTTTCTTTCTCTAATATTTTCACCTCTCCAATTTCATTCTCAGTAGATGTTTTAATTTTCTCCCAGCAGTATTGCCATTTGGATGTCAAAATGCATTGACTTGACCTCTTATCCGAATTCTCACCTGCCCCGGAAATGAGGAATTTAGCCAGGAATTGAGGCAGGTAAAGCAAAAGCTTTTCCCAGGGCCCAGGTATGGCCCTTGGGCCTACCTGTGACTTGATTCACAGTGGGCTGCAGATGTGTCTGTTTTCTGGTGGAAAGCAGCTTCTGAATACAGTTTCTGTTTGGAACTTTTCAGTTCGCCAGTTCTAAATAATGTCTGCAGCAAAAGTTGGTAAACCAGGAGAAAAGGGGAATTAAAGAAAAGTTTTAACATTTCTGTATTTTAATTTTTTTCTGGTGACCTTTTTCTTTTCCCCTTCTTAGTGAATTATCACAGAGTTTTATTAAAATTGTAAGTTCTAGGAATTAGACACCATGGTAGTTAGACCAGTCTGGGATAATGTACTCTTAGGTTCCATAATATTTCATAGTACATCTCTTTATTGTATGTTAAATGATAGGGAAGTATAATAAAATGTACCTAGAGAGTACTTATCTATTTTATGTCCTATAACATTCAGTACTTGATGCAAATGTAGCAGATCCTGCCTCAAAAAAGAACAAAACTGGTTATAGTCCAAGAGGAGGATGACAAATTCTTTGTTGCTGACATAAATCAAGCAAAATCATAGAATTGGAGACCCTAAGGGGCCTTCATAACCTCTAGTCCAACCCCTTGTAGATGGAGAAAGAATTAGCTTGTGGTCCAGGGTCATTCAGCAGGTTACAGAGAGTTATTCCATGATTCTATAAAGGTGAGTTTGGATATGATCAAGATGTTAGCTGTGTTGTGACAGTACTTAGAGAATTGTCACTGATGAAATAACTTCTCTTTTAAGAAAGCAGTGGATTGTTAGTTGGAGAGAAGACCCAGGTGGCAGATGGTCATAGCCTTTCGCAGCTGCATTGCTGTCTTTGCCATCTCTTGCAGTCTTTATGACCCTGTTTAAAAAAATTAATCCTCGCCTGAGGACATGTTTTTTATTGATGAGAGAGAGTGAGAGAGAGAGAGAGAGAGAGAGAGAGAGAGATCCATTGGTTGCCCTCCTTATGAGCCCCAACCAAGGATCAAACCTTCAGCCTAAACCATGCCCTGAGCCGGAATCTAGCCCACACCCTGTGTGTGTGTGTGTGTGTGTGTGTGTGTACATGGGACAGCACTCCAACCAACGAAGCCGCCAAGTTCGGCACAGCCAGTATGATCTTGGTTAAGCACCTAACCTCTTTGGCCTCAGTTTCCTCTCAGGAAATTCAAGGGGGTAAAGTGGATGATTTCTAAGGCACCTCCTAGGTCTTCTGTCTTGAATAATTATTCTTCAAAATGAGTATCTTTATAGAAGTTTATCCACATGATCAAATAACCAAACACGGATTTCAGCAGTCCATTTTATTACTGTTTTGATTAATTTTCATGGGAATTTTGAAAATGTCTACAGACTTTACTGTGATCAGGCTGCTAGCAGTTATTTACAGAACACCCACCAGGTGCTTGGGGCTATAAAAGAACTAGTGTCCAGCCTCAAGGAGACTAGAAAGACTTCTTTATCTCCCAAGCTGGGGATGGAGGGCATTCTTCCCTTCCACTGGATTTAAGCTCTGTGAGTGCAGGGCCTTTGTCTCTTTTATAGGGCAGGGCTCAGTAAATACTGGTTGTATGAATGAAACAATGAATCCACTTGTCAGTCTTGCTTATATTTACTGAAGATTTCCCACTGTGATTTATTGTTTTCTTCAGCCGGTAAATGCTGTTAACTTGAATAAATTTCCCAGAAAGTATTCCTCACCTTGTGTAGAAGAATGAGACCAAGATGCTCTGAGGCTAAATGAAAGACCCATAAATACTACATTTCTTTCTTGGAAATTCACTTTAATAGTAGCACATTGAAAGCACTGAGTTGTCTGCCTTAAAATGACTTTGTTTAACCAAACATTTCCCAAACTTATTTGAACTCAGAATCCTATTCATTCTATTCCCCCAGAGAATAGTTCTTAATATCCTGCAGAATTGTGACCTGTGAAAGGGAAAGGTTGGTAGAGAGAGTAGTAATATGGAATAAATCAAAGCAGCAACATTAGCTAAGAATAATTAATTACACAGTGATGGAACTTACGTGTTAAGCACTGCTTCTGTCAGCTCTGTGTGAAGTCGTGCTAGACTGTAGGGGTTTTTTTTTCCCCTTTAAAAAATTACTGTCTGTGCTTCATTGGAGATTTAAGGTTAGGTGGTACGGAGATTAATGGAAGTTGCAAGTGATCGAATAGTTGTTTTACCATTATGGAAGTTGAATGGTAGAGTTTTAATTTCTGTCAAAGGCTGTGTTGTATGTGCTCCTTAAGGAGCTGGCTGTCCAGTGGAGGAAAAAGACAGGTAAACAGATTATAGCAATAAAGAACTCAAATGAGTAATGAACAGAAAGAGGACAGAGGAAAGAATGGTATTTCCCCCCCAATTTAGAACAGGGTTACTGTTTATATGATAAGCCAAAACCGTATTAGCTGGATCCCCTCTAGATCCTCTAGACCAGTGGTTCTCAACCTTTCTAATGCCGCGACCCTTTAATACGGTTCCTCATGTTTTGGTGACCCCCAACCATAAAATTATTTTCGTTGCTACTTCATAACTGTAATTTTGCTGCTGTTATGAATTGTAATGTAAATATCTGTGTTTTCCGATCTTAGGCGACCCTGCTGGCTGTTCTCAACCTGTGGGTTGCGACCCACAGGATGAGAACCGCTGCTGTAGAGCCTAAGACCATCAGAAAACACAGATATTTACATTACGATTCATAACAGTAGCAAAATTACAGTTATGAAGTAGCAACAAAAATAATTTTATGGTTGGGGGTCACCACAACATGAGGAGAACCGTATTAAAGGGTTGCGGCATTAGAAAGGTTGAGAACCACTGCTCTAGACTAAGTTCTACTCATACATCAAAACTCAGATGACTAGGCTTCTGGATTCTTTCCTTGCTCTAGAATTAATCTTATCATCTGTAGTCAGAGCCTTGCTTACACCCCTGTCCATTGGCCTATGTCCCTATATCTCCAGGACCTTGCAGGCACAGCATGTACAAAAATCCACAGTGCACACTGATTATTTCGTTTAGACAAGCATGGGAACTATGAAAGTTAACTAACTCACTTTAAGTAAATTCAGTAAATAAAAATGGGTTTATACAAAACATAGATTGAGAAGATGGTAGTGTTATTAAGAGTATGGCTTCTTTTATTCCCTCCCCCCCGCTCCCCCTAGCTTTCCCCTTCTTGAATGCCTGAATATGACTCAGTCTAAATAATTCAATTTCCTTTTTTGTAGAAGCTCAACAATTGCATATCATGAAGTGTTTTTATTTCACATAAACGTTTTATAGTCATTAGTTTTTGCAGGACCTTTCTCTTATGTCCTGCATTTCATTTGGAATAGCCTAAGAATAAGTTCACTTTGGTATTCTGTCCCCTACTAGTGGTTGTATTTGATGCCCCAGGTCAAGGTGTTGATTGATGAGGAGATTCCCCTTTAAAGTAATTGTAGCCATATACAATTGAGGGGGTGGACTGATTCTCAATATGGTGCAATGCAAATAACTAAACTGGAAGGTAACCTAACTTGATTTTGTAGTTCATTTTCTTTGTGACCTTGGATAAGTTACTTAACCTTCCAGAATTAGCACTATCTCTTCTAATGCTGACATTCCATGATTCTTTGGGGAGGATTCACTTCCATGGAGAAGCTTTAAAAGTGGATACATTTTTAGGTTAAATGGCTTTGTTCATTTAGTTCCCCTATTTCCTCCCCCAACCCATTTTGGAGCAGTAACATGGCTTGTTATGTAGTAAAACCAAATTACCCAGGACTCTCAAAAGGCTGCAGTTCTTAGGTTATTTATTTTTATTTTTTATTTTATTTTGGAGGGGAGACAAAAAGAAAAAAAGGAAAAACAGTTAAACAGTTTGTTCATACATGAATCAGGACAAATTCATCCCATTTTTCTACATAGACATAACTATATTCAGTGAGGTGCTGCGAAGTATTAATTGCAAAAGAAATATTTGATTGGGTTTGCCATCCTCAATCTAGGAAGAGTTGTACTTGATAGATACATTTTGAGTGTTTTCATTTAGAGTTGAGACAAGAAATTGCCTTGGGTGGAAAAGCCTTGTGTATAGGAAGATGGCGCCCAGCTTTTGTATGAATACACTGTGTATCCTTGGATATGTCACTGAACCTTTCTGAATTTCAGTGCCCTCAATAGTTAGATTTGATAACATTCTGATTATGAATAGCTCTGTGATTAGACAATTCCAGGCATTTATTTTAGGCTCCTTCCTGTTCTTTTCCTTGAAAGATTAACAATATCCCTATTTCCTCCTTCAAGACAATTGTTGATTTCTGAGGGAAAGGAGAATTTAAAAATTTTAAATGGTACATTCAAGAAAATTACCTTGTATTAGTTATCTCCTGTTGTATAACAGTATTACCACAAACGTAAAGTTTTTGTGGCTTAAAATAACACATTTATTATCTTACAGTTTCTGTGAGCACAGCTTAGTTGGGTTCCTTTTTTTTTTTTTATAATGTTTTCATTACTTTTATAGAGAGAGGAAGGGAGAGGTAGAGAAAGTTGAGAGAGAATCATCAATTGGCTGCCCCCTGCATGCCCCACTGAGGATTGAGCTTGCAACCCAGGCATGTGCCCTGACCAGGAATTGAACCAGTGACCTCTTGGTGCATGAGATGATGTTCAACCAACTGAGCCATACTGGCCAGGCTTAGTTGGTTTCTTTTCAAGGCTTCAGTCAAGATGATGTTGCCCAGGGCTGGAGTCTCATCTGAATCCTTATCTGGGGAAGGGTCTGCTCCCCAGCTCACCCAGGTTGTTGGTGGAATTCATTTCCTTGCAGCTGTAGAACTGAGGGCCTTATTTTCTTGCTGTCTAGGGTCTCTCTGCTCCTGGAGGCTGCCCATAGTTTCTTGTCATGTGAGGTTCTCACAATGTTGCTCACTTTCTCATAGCCAACCAGATACCACAGTCTTTTGTCAGGTAATCATGAATATCTGTCATCTTTGCTGTATCCAAGTGGTTAGAGCAGCCATGGGCAAACTTTTTGACTGGAGGGCCACAATGGGTTCTTAAACTGGACCGGAGGGCTGGAACAAAAGCATGGATGGAGTGTTTGTGTGAACTAATATAAATTCAAAGTAAAGGAGCGGAGGGGAGAGCAAGAAAACTGGATAGAACAGCCGGATCCGGCCCGCGGGCCGTAGTTTGCCCACGGCTGGGTTAGAGGCAAGTCACAGATTTCTCCCACACCCAAGGAGAGAGGATCATACAAGGGAAGGGCATGGACCCCTGGAGGTGAGGATCACGGGGACCACCTTAAGAACTTGTCAGCCACACCTATGAAAGATAGAAAACATAATTAAAATTTTTTGTTTCTTCTTTTGCATTTGTGCTTCAATATCTTACTTTATAGTAGAGCCTCAATAACCATTGACTAACTGAAAATACTTCTGTTCAGTAAAGCTTCTAGCCCTATATATATATTTTTTAAATACGTCTTTATTGATTTCAGAGAGGAAGAGAGAGTTAGAAGCATCAATGATGGGAGAGAATCATTGATTGGCTACCTCCTTCATGCCCCACACTGGGGATGGAGCCTGCAACCTGGTCATATGCCCCTATGGGAATTGAACTGTGACCTCCTGGTTCATAGGTCGATGCTCAACCGTTGAGCCATGCTGGCTGGGTCCTATGGTGTTTTTGTATTAAGCTCTCATCAGATATAGGTGAAAGCAAGATTTGAGGCCTTTTCAATCTTTTGCTTCCCTCCAACACTCCGGTAGTAGCATTGACTTAATTTGAAGAAATTCCCTACCATAGACTGAATTATGTACCTCCATTCATATACTGAAGGCCTTACCCCCAATGTGATGATATTTAGAGATGAAGCATTTGGGGGATTATTAGATTTAGATGAGACATGAGGACTGAGCCCTCATGTTGGGATTGGTACTCTTATAAAAAGAGGCACCCTGTGTCTTTGCCCTTGCGATGTGAAGTTAGAGAGAGACAGTGACAGTCTATAAGCCAGGAAGAGAACTCTCATCAGAGACTGATCATGCTGGCACCTTGATCTTAGCCTTATAGCCTCCAGAACTGAGAAAATAAATGTTTGTTGTTAAGCCTACCCAGTCTATGGTATTTCATTATGGCAGCCCGAGCTGACTAAGACAGTCTTCCCCTCCCCACCATCCTCTTATTCTGTGTGTATAAAAAGCAAGAGATAACAACTAAGTGCAAAGATTGCAGGATGGCAGTGACCCCCCTGGCAGCCATTGAGCAGGTGTTTAATTGCAACCATTCCCATTCTTTTTTTTTTTTTTAAATATATTTTATTGATTGTTTACAGAGAGGAAGGGAGAGGGATAGAGAGGTAAAACATCCATGAGAGAGAAACACCCATCAGCTGCCTCCTGCACACCCCCCACTGGGGATGTGCCCGCAACCAAGGTACATGCCCTTGACCGGAATCGAACCTGGGACCCTCCAGTCCACAGGCCGACGCTCTATCCACTGAACCAAACCAGTCAGGGCAACCATTCCCATTCTTTGCTCACCTTTAGTCATAGCTATGTGTAGAGGATTCCTAGATGTTTTTCTTTCTGGGCAAAATGATGATCCAAAACATAATGCCCTTGGTTTTTCAGTGTCCAATTATCAAACAGGAACACTTACTGAAAACAAAATGTTGCTTTTAAAAAAGCCTCAATGGTAGAAACTTACATAGTGAATTCTTAATTTCTTATTCCTGAGTTTTATTTTTTTTTAAACTTTTGAAATTCAGTTGTTTGTCATTCGTTTGTTTGTTCATTTATTCATTCATAGGTTGAGATGTAGAGGTCTCAGTATTCCCCCAGTTTTCTTCTTTTCTGACTGTGATAAACTTGCTTTATCTCTCTAGGTTTCCTCTTGGTAAAATTGAGATATTGACATCTAAAAAGAATGCAATAATTGTATAAAGCTCCAAGCACATAATAGGTGCTCATTGAATGACAATTTGACTAATTGTAGAGAAAAGATTGAAATGTTACATTTATTCAGTTTCATTTTTCATACCAGCAATGGTATCATGATACAGTAGAAGTGAGTAAGATTATAGGGGTGGGGAAGGAACAAACAAACAAAAAAAATCACTGTCTTCTTCTGCTTGAAAACAAATCTTGAATTCCTGATCAGATGTTTAAAAAATATATTTCTAAGCCATATAAAATTTGTTTTTAATAATTGCAGTCAAAATTATCAAGCAGTAAAAGTCATATCCTATCTAATAAAAGAGTAATATGCAAATTGACCATCACTCAAACACAAGATGGCCACCCCCATGTGGTCAAAGATGGCTGCCCCCATGTGGACACAAGGTGGCCACCACAAGATGGCCGGCAGGGGAGGGCAGTTGTGGGCAGTTGGGGGTGACCAGGCTGGCAGAGGAGGGCAGTTGGGGGAAACAGGCCTGCAGGGAAGGGCAGTTGGGGGGGACCAGGCCTGCAAGGGAGGGCAGTTGGGGGGGGCCAGGCCTGCAGGGTTGGGCAGTTGGGGGCAACCAGACTGGTAGGGGAGGGCAGTTAGGGGTGACCAGGCCGGCAGGGGAGGGAAGTTAGGGGCAATCGGGCCAGCCGGGGAGCAGTTGGGCATCAATCAGGCTGGCAGTGGCATGGTTAGGGGGTGATCAGGCTGGCAGGCAGAAGCGGTTAGGGGCAATCAGGCAGAGGCAGGTGAGTGGTTGGGAGACAGCAGTCCTGGATTGTGAGAGGGATGTCTGACTGCCCGTTTAGGCCTGATCCCGGTTGGATTGGGCCTAAACTGATGGTTGCACATCCCTCAAGGGGTCCCAGATTGGAGAGGATGCAGGCTGGGCTGAGGGACACCACCGCCCCCCCCCCCCCCCCCAATGCACGAGTTTCGTGCACTGGGCCTCTAGTAGATATAGATATAGATATAGATATGTATATATATTTTGACCTGGTATTTCATTGCAACTTAAGAACTCACAAGTGATTTAGAGGGAGGATCTTAAATTTTAAGAAGTCCATCCCTTTCATTTTATAGATTTGGAGGCTGAGAACTTTGTGCACTCACATTAGAGGAAGGAAACAGGAGTCATAAATCTTACCTTTTATACAAACTCAACATTTTCAGGAATTTCATTGGAAGAAACACTAAACAAATTTAAACCTGTGAAACCCATTGGGGTTAGCCTGAAATACTCCCCCCCCCCCCCCCCCCGCATTGTCCCCCATTCTCCCATGTGTCATCTCTGCTTTGAAGAGATTGTATAGTTGCATTAGGAGTCAAGTGTCAGACTCCCTCAGTGTTCAAAGGTCAGTTTCCTACTTAAAAGTGGATTGTATGGGTTTTTTGGGAGGCTGGTGAAAGAGATGAGTGGAAAAGAGACTTCCAGCCTGGGGCTCTTGCTGTTCCCTTAGGGATTTAGGGCCTGTGAAAACACATTTAGTTCCCTGAATGGCAACACATAAATAGCAATGACCCTTAATTGAAAGGGAGGAGACCAAATGGAGTAGAGGTCAGGACTTGATAGAAATGACTAGTGGCATGGTGGTGTCTGCTGATATGGTCTGGATTTTCCCCCTCTACACTCTTCCCCCTCCCCATTTCCTGGGCTTGAAATCCTGGAAGGAAGGAAGGAGGGACCATTAACTAAACTAAGATTTGATACGTATCGTTCCTGGGTGGACTGGAATTTCAGAGGAATGAGAGGTCCCCAAGCATCTTTAAAACCAGTATATTACAACCTGACTGCTACCTGCAGTTTGCCAATTACCAATTATGATACAAATTTGCACTTTTTTTAAAAAAGTAGGCTGCTACTATTCTTCCTTATACAAGGATTTTAGTCACTGTACATCTTGTGTCTTTAAATAATGTATTAGGAACATTTTCAAGTCCGTAAGTGCTTTTTTAATGAGAGTGTGAAGATTTTAATGGGACTAGATTGCTTTTCATGACATTTCAGAGTGACTTAATTGTAAAAATGTTGAGAGTCTGTATTTTAAAGTTTGCTAAGTATGTCTGCTATGGATTATAGTCAGACACTTAAAAGGATGGATGGATGGAGTGTGGAACCAGATAGCTTTTTCCTCACTACTTTCCTCCAAATATTGGCTCTTTGCAAATAAGGTTATACCAAACCTGGCACAGGTCAGGGTTCTCTTGAAACTTTTAATTAAACAATAGGAACTGAGACCAGTAGGGAAAGTTTCAGAGACAATTCCTTTAAAACTTACTTGGGCAGCAATGTATGTCTGAGGGCATTTCCTATCTCTTTTTACAAAACCAGGAGGCCAGGCTACCTTTTTTTTTTATACTCCCTTTTTGTCCCTGAACTCTCTTCTCTGTTCACTTAAAAACATACCTGTCTTATTATGTCTCATTTCTTTTGCAATTAATTTCATTGTGTTTCTAAAATATTATCACTTCCAAATAACAGTTTACTTAGTGATGAGAATTTTAGATTCATTATGAAACTCAGTTTTTTATCTTCAAAACATTGTGGTTATTTAGAGGTCTTTTCCTGCACAAATGTTCTTAGGGTTCTAGAACCTGCAGCAGACTTCTCAAAATTATATCTGCCTAGGGGCCCAGTGCATGAATTCGTGTACCTTGAAAGGAACTGTGGGTCGTGAGGCTGCAGTGGGTGTAGGGGCGGGTCTGGCCCATCCTCCATGCCTCCGCCCGGCCCCTCCTGCCATGGCCCCTGGTCCCCTGTCTGCCAGCAGCCCTGCTCCTGCCACCGCCACCCCCATGCACTGATGGCACTGGCCCCGCTTGCACCTGCTGACAGTGCGGAGCAATTGGGGCTGGCGCCAGACATGGGTGTGAGCGGTGGCTGCTGCCCTGATTGCCCCTCAGGAGCAGGGGGAGGTGGAGAAGCCCTCAGGGGCAATCGGGGCTGGCAGCCACTACTCGCACCCACTGACGGTGCCGAGCAATTGGGGCCGAGCTGTTGGGGCTGAGCAATCGGGGCCAGCGCTGGGTGCTGGCAGTGGGTGTGAGTGGTGGCTCTAGTGCTGGTAGCGGTGCGAGTGGGGCTGGCGCCGGCAGCAGGTGCGAGTGTCTGGGAGGACCACAGCACGTGGGAACAAAGAATTTTCAGTAACCAGCAGAGGCTCGCCCTGATGACAGCAACCAGCGCCCTGCCTTGATCTGGTGCCCCCACTCACCTGCTTCACCATCTACCATGGCTGATGCCCAACATGTTCCGTACGCGCCCCCTGGCGGTCAGCCCACGTCATAGCGCCTGGTTGTTCGGTTGTTTGGTTTTTCCGCTGTGTGGTCTATTTACATATTAGAGTTTTACACACACACACACACACACACACACACACACACACACACACACACACACACATATATGGTTAGGCACTTCCAACACCACTCTTAGTCGGGGTTTGTATTAGTTTCCTAGGACAGGGAGTACTGTAACAGTACTGTAACAAAGTACCACCCACTGGGTGGCTTAAAGCAACAAAAATACATTCTTGCACAGTGTTGGAGGCTAGAAGTCAGAAAATCAGCATGTCAGCAGTGCCGTTCTCCTGCTAAAACCTGTAGGGAATCCTTCTTTGCCTCTTTCTAGCTCTTTGGCAGGTTTTGGTAGTTCCTTGCTTTACAGCTGCTTAGCTCTAATCTTTGCCTTCTTTGTGAATACCTTCATCTGGTGTTCTCCCAGTGTGTCTCAGAGTTCACATGGCCATTGTCTTATGACACCATGTATATTGGGTTAGGGGCTCACCCTATTCCAGTATGACCTCATCTTAAGGAATTACAGAAAACCCTGTTTCCAAATAAGGTCACAAAGATTTCACTATATCTTTTTTAAAAATTTAAATTTATTGGGATAATATTGGTTAATAACATAAGATTCAGGTATAAAATTCTATAATCCATCATCATTTTATTGCATTGTGTGCTCATTTCCCAAAATCTAGTCTCCATCCATCCCTATATATTTGACCCCCTTTCCTCTCTTTCTCTCCCCCCACTCCCTTCCTCTTTGGTAATCACCATACTGTTGTCTGTATCTATGAGTTGGTTTTATTTGTTCATTTATTGCTTTCTGTTTTACATTCCATATATGAGTGAACTCATATAGTTTTTGTCCTTTATTGTTTGATTTATTTTACTTAGCATGATACCCTCGAGATCCATCATTTTATATGGCTGAGTAGTACTCCATTATATGAATGTACCAGGTCTTCTTTATCCAGTCATTGGTTGAAGGACACTTAGGTTGTTTCCATGTCTTGGCTGCTATGAGTAATGCTGCAGTGAACATAGGTATACATATATCTTTATGAATAAGTGTTTTCAAAACTTTCAGGTAGATACCGACAGGGGTTGCTGGGTCATATGGTAGCTCTCTTCTTAATTTTATTGAGGAACCTTTATATTGTTTCCATAGAGGCTTTACCAATTTACATTTCTACCAGCAGTGTATGAGGGTTCCCTTTTCTCTACATCCTCTCTAACACTTCTTATTTCTTGTGTTATTGATAATAGCTGTTTTAACAGATCTGAGGTGTTATCTCATTACGGTTTTAACTTGCATTTCCCTTATAGCTGGTGAAATTGAACAACTTTTTCTGTCTCTGTTGGTCATTTGTATGTCTTCTTGGGAAAAGTGTCTGCTCAGGTCCTATGACCATTTTTAAATTTTCGTTGTTGAATTGTATGAGTTTTTTATGTATTTTGGATATTAGTCCCCTATTGGAAGTATTGTTTGCAAATATCTTCTCCCATTTGTTTGGTTGCCTTTTTGTTTTGGTGATGATTTCTTTTGCTGTGCAGAAGTTTTTCAGTTTTATGTAGTCCCATTCATATCTTTCTTGAGGGGACACATTCAGCCCCTAATGGGATTCTACTTCGTAAAGTATCCAGGGAGATTCTGATATAGCCTGCACAGGTTCCCAAAGCATGGTCCTGGTCTACATGCACAGATTCCTGGGGAGCACTAAAGAAATTGCATATATTATAAAAATTATTTAAAGAAGGAAAATAATTCCCAAACTCATGTACTCACCACCCAGCTTAAGAAATAAAACATTACCTCTGAAGGCCTTGGAAAGCCTGAGGTATTTATTGAAAATACAGATTCTCCTTTGAGCAGTTAGGTCAAGGAGATTCAGGACAACAATGAGTATTAGAATTTGGTAAATTTTCTTCTTTTTTTCTTTTACCCCAAGGTGGTGTATTTTTAAAAAAATGTATATATTTTATTGATTTCAGAGAGGAAGGGAGAATGAGAGTGAGATAAAAATATCAATGATGAGAGAGAATCATTGATTGGTTGCCTCCTGCACGCCCCACACTGGGTATCAAGCCCACAACCTGGGCATATGCCCTGACCGGGAATCAAACCGCGACCTCCTGGTTCATAGGTTCACGCTCAACCACTGAGCCACGCTGGCTGGACAAGGTGATATATTTTTTAGAAGATCTAGAAGATGTAACTGTAGAGTGAGATGGGATTTTTTCCCCTTTTGTTACAGAATAAAAACATGCAGCCGAAACTGGTTTGGCTCCGTGGATAGAGCGTCGGCCTGTGGACTGAGGGGTCCCAGGTTCGATTCCGGTCAAGGGCATGTACCTTGGTTGCGGGCACATCCCCAGTGGGAGGTGTGCAGGAGGCAGCTGATCGATGTTTCTCTCTCATCGATGTTTCTAGCTCTCTATCCCTCTCCTTTCCTCTCTGTAAAATATCAATAAAATATATTTAAAAAAAAAAACATGCAAGGGAAGGTTTAATGACATTTTTCCACAGTGTAGTAGAACAGTCATCACTCTTCTTCTTTTTGGGATGGTTTCCTGAAAAATATCACTTGTAGTTTTTTGAGTTAGTTCAGATCTGTGGTTTACACAGATTTTTAGTGGGACAGTCTTGGATTTTCATGCGATAGGTATGTATGTGTGATGGTAAGTGACCTATTATTCATTAGGCTCCTTAAATTCTTTCTCCTGGGAGTTTTGTGAAGATTAATGTCTGCTAGATGATTTTAAGTTTGTGAAATGCCTTGAGTTCCTCAGGGGAAGTGTTACATAAATGTAAATAAATTATGCAGCACCTGAATTTGGTTGTTTATCATTTTTTATAGTGGGTTTTAATTAACAATTCAGTGCTATTTATGTTGGATGACTAGGGAAAGGCCTTAATCACTCAAAGGTGGTTCAAATAAGTAGGCAGGAGCTGCATTTAGGCTGGGAGGCAGAATAAAGAAGGAATAAATAAGCAGGACCTCTTCTGGAAATTAGGAAATTTGTCATTTTCTTTCTTTTTTTTTTTCACATAAGGAAGCATTTATTTGAGATTTAACATGAAATCATACAAATAAAATTTGTATAAACACAAATTCACTTAGACTCATAATAGCAAAAGACAAAGTAAAAACAAAGAAAACTAATTGGCTGCTATATAGTTGTAAAGTAGAAAGTCTTTTATAAAATACTCATCTTAGATTAACAGAAGACCAGTCTCCAGTGTCATCCTGCAAGATGGGTTACTTTAGCAATCTCCTTCTATTTTCTCTGGTGTCCTCTTTTAGTGGGGCTGATAATTGTTTTGATGATTGCCACTCTCTCGAGACGCCTTGCAGTAAGTACTCCGTTGGTCACTGTAGTCTGCATAATTTCTGTCCATATTCATAGTTCCCATAGTTATACCCAGTATAATCATAGCCGCCACAGACAGTATAGTTTTGATCACCACCATAGGCACTATTGTAATTTTCATATCCTTGGTCATAATAGTTATTATATTCTTGGTTCCAGTGTTGGCCCTGACCTCGTCCATTACCCCTAGTACCTCCTCGTCCACCAGCTGCAGCACCTCTTCCTTCATTTTATTGTTGCTTTTGCTGCCTGTATACCTCTTTGGGTTTTGTAACTTTGATCTCACACTTCCCAGAATCAATTTGATGATATCTGCTTTCTAACAATTTCTTTACTGCCTCTTCATCTTTATATGTGATAAAACATAACCTCTTCTTTCATTTGTTGCTATATCTAAGGGAAGTTCAATATTTTCAATCTCTCCAAAGTATTTTTTAGTTTGTTCTTCAGAAGTAACTGGTCTTAATCCACCCACAAAAACCTTTCTTGGGGGGTTCCTTCCCTTTTAAAGCATGGGCCCTTTTGGGAGGTCTATCAATTTGCCATCCAGTTTGTATTCCTTCAGTTTCAAAATCTTATCACCGCTCTCAGCATATTTGAAAAGATGCCCGGGTTGTGGGCTTGATTCCCAGTATGGGGCGTGAAGGGGGCAGCTGATCAATAATTCTCACTCAGATCCAGATCTTCCTGATCTTCCGGTGACTGGATCTGTTTTAATTGTACAGTCTACAACTTTTCCAAATGCATACAAATATTCAGTCAAATCCTTGTTGCATCCCAGCTCAAGCCTACAGTAAACATTTTACCATCATCTTGCTGATTTTTGTGCACGATGATCTTGGATCCCTCTGCGAATTCCTCTGTGTTGCTGTACTCATTCATGTTCTTCACGGTGATGGCTGTTTGGCAGGGCATGCTGGGTGCAGTCTTAGTCGCCAGTCTTGGCAGCAGGGGTGGCAGAGCTTTGTATGGAGCTGGATTTAAAACTGTGACAGAAGAGCGAAATTGGTCATTTTCCATGGCACTCACTGAGCTGAGCTCTGGGTTAATGTCTTCTATGAGTTTTTTGGGTGCTGTTGGAGACTCAGCCTTTTTATTTTTTTTAACCTATTTACAGTTTGTCTCAAACTTTCAGATACGTTGGCCCTCTTTAGTTTTCCTGACTAACCTGGAAACTTTTTTTAAAAAAAAAGGGTATTTGGGGAGCAATGAGGCTTCTGACAAACCACCTTAACGTTTGGTATGCTGTGCTTCTATAGCTCAAGGAGCTAGGTTCCAAACTACTTCCTTTTTTTGCCTGTTACACAGAGCTTTGTGCTTCAGTAGGTGACACCATCCCAGGTCCATTGAAGAGTGGAGATGAGAAAGTAAACCCCTCCGTCTACTTGTGCCTCCTTGGTTTGCCGTGTTGTCAGTTTCATCAGTATGCTTGTTTTTTTGCCTGTTGTTATGTGAACAAAGAGTTACTTTATCCCCTTCCCATGGCTGATCCCATACTTGTAACTTTCCTCATTTATTCACCATTTCTATTAAGCACTATTTGGTGCTAAGCAGTGGACATGTGTGAGTTACACAGAGTTCTTGATGTATGGAGCTGTCCAGTGGA
Source organism: Plecotus auritus (assembly GCF_963455305.1). NCBI lineage: Eukaryota > Metazoa > Chordata > Mammalia > Chiroptera > Vespertilionidae > Plecotus > Plecotus auritus. Next base: position 88,485,424 of record NC_137774.1, on the reverse strand, counting down.
ATATATAATTATTAAAGAAAATAAAAATCAGAACCAATAGCCAAATAGTTATAATTAGATGAGGGGTGAACAGGATTATCATAGGCTCTGACAGCATATTCTAGTGGGAATCTAACCCTGCCCTGGCTGTTTTGAGGAACAATAATTCAGCAAAATCTGAGAGGATCCCTAGGAATTAGCAAGGAAGGCAGAAGAACAGGGAACATTTATCTTCTATGAAGTATACCATGAAATTTGTTTTCTATTCATTTCTCTGCCCTTTTCCTTTCACACACAGTCTTATGTAGAGGCACAATTTCAGCTATCCAAAGTGGGCCAGTTTGCTACGCTTGGGTGATTGGAGATTGGGGGCTATGGCAAAGGGGTAGAAGTTGAAGCTGAATATAAGTTAGACAGCAAGAGATGGTAGTTTTGTTTCACTGGAATGATTAACTCATTAAATTGGGCATACTATTTCTCTAAATTGTGCTCTGGTAACTTTTTTGGAAGTCTAGGGCTATATCTATAGACCCTTGAGGTTCTGGAGTGGGTTAGGGGTTTGGGAGAGATACATTGAAGGAAGTCCTTCTCTGCACTCTATCTGTAGGAGATAAGACAGTGTTAATATATCTTACTTTTTAGATATAATTGCTCATATTTCTGACGTTCAAGTCGCTTGTTAAAAATGCACTTTTCATAGCTTTTTTATTGCAGACCTGCTGACTTAGAATCTTATCATTAGGACTCCTGGCCATTGTCAAGCACTCTATTGAGAGCCACTGCCATGATGACATGGACTGCGGATGGGTCATTCAGAGCTTAAAGATGAGGACTTTCACCACTTTTGCCCCAGCAGGCAGGCCCCTGCTGGATTTCTCACCATCTTTCACCTCTGGTACCAGCTCCATAATTTGCAGGGCCCAGGGCAAAATGAATATTCAGAACCCCTTATTAAAAAATTAAGAAATTCAATTTTGTTGTTCAAGCTGGGAACAACAGCTTTTTCTAAGCCACTTAAGTTTGAAAGTGCTGTTAGCAGAACCTGAGGAAATACTTCTTGTGGTAGGAAGGTGACCATTTTGCGTTCAGAGATCATAATTATCTGGCCACTCAGTGTATATACACACATTTTATTGATTTCAGAGTGGAAGGGAGAGAGAGAGAGAGGGAGGGAGAGATCAATGATGAGAGAGAATCATTGATCAGCTGCCTCCTGCATGCTGCACACTGGGGATCGAGCCTGCAACCTGGACATGTGCCCTGACCGGGAATCGAACCGTGACCTCCTGGTTCCTAGGTCAGTGCTCAAACACTGACCCATGCTGGCCAGGCTCTTCTTTATTCTTATATTCCCTTCCCTTAGCTGAGACTCTGCTACCATCTCCTCATAAGTTTACTGAGTAAAATATTTTTTAACCTGAATGCTTTTCTTAAAATTTAATTAGGTTACAGATCACTGGGAATATAGATTTAGTTCAGAGTGAGGTGTTGGAGGCAGCATTGCCCTAGGTAGTTCTATGTGAGGGGCCAGGCTGTCTAGTCATGACTGGTGTAAAACAGGGTGAGGAACAAGGCTATTTAGACACATCAAGTATCTTTCTGGTAAGTTATGTATCTTCTGTGGCTAACACCTTTGGTAGCTACCCTTCCTCTGATAACCAGTGTTTCCTTTCTGGATCTCTCATTGACCTCTTGAGTTGCTGGGAACAACAGCTTTTTCTAAGCCACTTAAGTTTGAAAGTGCTGTTAGCAGAACCTGAGGAAATATTTCTTGTGGTAGGAAGGTGACCATTTTGCTCAGTGGTTAATACTTGAAACCAGACATTCTGGATTGTTTGAGCTAGCAGGGGTGGGCAAACTTTTTGACTCGAGGGCCACAATGGGTTCTTAAACTAGACCGGAGGGCCGGAACAAAAGCATGGATGGAGTGTTTGTGTGAACTAATATAAAGTCAAAGTAAAGGAGCGGAGGGGAGAGCAAGAGAACCGGATAGAACAGCCGGATCTGGCCCGCGGGCCGTAGTTTGCCCACGGCTGAGCTAGAGTGTTCTGGAGAATTCTCCTAAGCTGGATGTATTTGGTAAATGCAGTCATGGTTCAGTAGGCCGAGAATCTGGTGCTACACATAAAAGGACTGACCATTCCTGTCTTGAGGTAATCAGAGATACCTATGAATTTGGACAAGAGGTCTGTGTAACCTCTTCATCTTACAGATGGATGAGCAACTATTAAGTTCAGCAAAGTTAAAAAGCGCATTCAGGGTTGATTCAGATATTTAGTACCTGAGTTGGCACTAGAATCCATGATTGCTACTCCTTCTGAGGCCTCAGTAAATATTTGTTCAAAGACTTCCATTCTTACTTTGAGGGTTATCATCTGGCCTTGACCTGATGGCGTTAATGAGATGAAATATGTACTTCTCCTTTGACATTGTGGACAATGAGGAGCTAAAGTGGACAGATTGACTAACACAGTTCTGTCCAATTGAAATATGTTGAGCCACACATGCTGTATTAAAATTGAAAAAAGGAAGAGGTTAAATTAAGTTTAATAATTTATTTAGCCTTAGATATCAAAACTTTTTAATAATTTCACCATTTCAATACAGAAATATTAGTGAGATATTTACTTTTTTGTTCAGTGTAGCTACTGTACTGGATAGTGCAGTGCTATAAAATGTACTAGCCCATACATTTAATTTTTATTTTCCTTTCTAGGTTGCTTTAGCCCATACTATTTAACATACAGAGTCGGTGATTGGTTTGGCGATATGAATTTGGGGTGTAAGCTGACTAACTAGCTTTATTGTGTAAGTTAAAGGGGTCAAGCAAACTCATAATACTCAAACATGGGTTTACTGTAGACATCTGTCTTCATTCTGGGGGGACAGAAATCACCTTGCACAAAGACATGGACTGTCAGTTAAGGATAATTTCTCTGCTATTGACTCACTTGGCTTTGACCCCCTGTCTGCACAGAGTTTGTTGCTGAATTAGAACCTTGCTCCTCTTACAGGAGATTACAAAGGATAGTGTGTGTGTGTGTGTGTGTGTGTGTGTGTGTGTGTGTGTGTGTTTATTAAGATTACTAAACAACATGTGAAATCTTGTGCAGTTTTATTAAAATCTAAGCAAAAAGTAGATAACATAATCATCTCTTAGCTTAGGTAGATCATAGTAACTAGCAAATTAAGGCAGCAAAAGACCCACACACACTTGTAGTCAGATTTGCACTAGTTTCTAGATAAAGGGTAATATATATTTGGTCTTCAGGGTGTGATTTGAATGGAAGTTTTTCCTTCATTTTTAAGATCACTGCTCAAAGTCCACTAACAGAATACAAGGAGACAGCCTTGATTAGATTAGGCTAGATTGGATTAAATCAAATGGTTAAAGCCTTTGGAGCCTCTAGCTTGTAGGAGACACCATAATGGCCTTCAATGCATCCCTAAATCCTATTACTTAGTTAATCTTATTGAAGAATTCAGGTCTGCATAAAGGAGCATTGCCCTGTACTCTCTCTGGTGGTCTCTGGCCCTTAAGGTGAGCTGACAGATAAGAACTTCCTTGGAATAGGTTGGTTATGTTGGTTTGGGGAAGTTATTCTAACTAATTTGAAAGTAGTAGGTACCTAAGTTGGTAGAAGGAGTATTCCATGCAGAAAAGTAGTCTGTCTCCTGGCTGCCCTTTGGCTTCCTGGCTGTTAGTATCTGTGGCAGGGATTTTTAAGGCAAAGAGAGTCAGGAGAGATGTGTGTAAATAGTTGTAAAATTGGCTGCTCTGTCATTGTTGCATGTGTGGGGTGGATGAATGGGTTGGAGCTTTAATTTTAAGCTTTGTGAAATCGTCTCTTACAGCCCATATCCATTTTAGAGGCTGCCATTAAGAATCATATGCTGAGTATATAGTACAGTTGAGACACTGTGCTAGATGTTGGGAATAAAATAAAGAATCTTGGAATTTGGGAGCTGGAGGCATCTTTATCTGTGATTTCCTAGGCATGTTTCTAGTTTTATTATAAGTGTGAGTTGACTCTTGCCTATTTCTACAGTGACCATATTTTTCTGAAGCAAAACATTCTTTTTGTCATATCATTTTTTTCTAATTTGTGAATTTATAGACAGGCAAAATTTTACAAAAGCATATAAATTATGTCAAATTTTATTATAGATTTAATGTTTTTTGGAAAAAAATGAAAACAAAAATAAGAAATTGGCACTTTCCAGTTCTTGTATGCTTACTGCATCCACAATGAAGACTGGAGGGACTATGAAACAAAATAGTAAATTTGACATAGAACTTTACTAAAGGTAGTTTAGTTAGACATCGGCAACTTCAAGACCCATAAGTGATCATTACATACTGGATTGGCCTCCTGTGATGTGGGGAATGTTTTTTTCAGGCATCTTTAAAAATCAGGTGCATACTGCCTCAGCTAGGAGCTGATCATCCACCATTCAGATTCTGTGAGTTAACTGGTTCACAAGCAAAAAGTGAGGCATCTGATGTTCTGTCTGGGTACTCGATGAATTGCCATGAGAAGATTCCTACATCCAAGGGGCTGAGGTGACACTCTGGCTGGGGACCTTTCAGTGCTTTCTGTGGAATGGGGACTTCTTTCTTCATAGAGCCTAGGGGACTTGTAGCTCTTCATTTATTTCCCCAGGTAGGCTCTGCCAATTCTTAGGCCAAGAAAATGAGTTAAGCTTAGTTCTCTATTTAACCTTTTTGGTGGAGTAGCCCTGCATCTGTGTCCTTTCCCTAAAGACAAGAGAATTTCAGGTGTGGACCAGACGTGGAGTTTGAAGAGCGGTTATGAGAGATTAAAGGTTTTGATTTGTTTTTAGGAAGAAAAGTACAACTAGCCCTTTGGATGATGATAATATGTCTCTCCAACCCTCCTGTGTATCAAGTGTGCCGTGTTCTCTTCCTGTATAGCACTTGTATTTTCAAGAGCTAGGGTCATTGACAGAACACTTCTCACTCTTGAGTTTCAGAGCACAGCAGAGTATACACATCTGAAGCAAGAGATGTAATTTTCTCTAAGTGTACTAAGAATTACTTTAATACTCTATATGCGCATGAACATGCTCACACAATTGTGTGTTTTTTCCCATGCTCCTTGAAGAGGAATAGCCCTCATTTTACTTTTATTGATTCTTGATTGCTCACGTCTCCAGGTTACCTTTTTAGGAAATAGCTGCAGGAGGAATGTGTGCTCATTTTGTCCTGGAGATCTTTTCTCCTGTGGCCCTCTGACCTGAGGCTCACCCAGCCTGCCCTCTTCTCTGCGTCAGCCCAGCTTTTTCTTCTGGGTCTCTTGTTCCCACTCTATGAAGGAGACCTTCTTGCTTCAATTTAGTATCTATTTCTGTTGAGGCAGTTCCAGATTGGAAGAGGTTGGGGAGGGAATTTCAAGGAGAAAATTGGGTCTGGTTAGGAGAAATTTATAAAACTTCTGTATTATCTGCTAAATGGTTTTCAGATGTTTTAGCATCACAATATGTAAGTTCTGGTACCAACTGTCAGGCAGCCCTGACTGCTTTTCTGTCTGTCCCATCTCTGCTCTTTCCACCCAGTTTGCTTAGAGAGCCCAAGTCTATATAAGCCCACTCCTTTTTTAAAATCTTCTTTAAGAATTAAAACAAAACATGTTTTTTTTATTGATTTCAGAGAGGAAGAGAGAGAGAGAGAGAGAGAGAGAGAGAGAGAGAGAGAGAGAGAGAGAGAGAGAGAGAGAGAGAGAGAGAAACAGCAGTGATAAGAGAGAATCATCAATTGGCTTCCTCTTGCACGTCCCCTACTGGGGATAGAGCCTGAAACCCAGGCATGTGCCCTGACTGGGGATTGAGCCATGTTCTCCACACCGCCAGGCTCTTTTAAAGTCTTCTTAATTTGCTTCCCACACCAGCTGCTCCCAATCTTGCTTGGTCCCTTTGGGAAGGAGGAGAGTTGTCCTCCTCTCCATAGTTGTTGGCATGCCCAGAGGGAAGGAGGGCACAGACCCTTTCATGTTCTGCCCCAGAGGTTCATAGGAAGCAATGATCATGCCTAAAGCTTACTGATTACTTAAAATGTGCCCAGCACCAGTTAGTGAGTGAATGACAAGCACTTTACATGGATTATGTCTTTTACTATAGTGAGACCGATAAAGTATATGTACTGTCACTATCTTCATTTTAAGATGGGAAATTGATGTCAAGAGAGGTTCAGTAACTTGTGATTATGTACACTGCTGGAATCAAATGATAGAATCAAGATTCAAACCAGGCAATCCAATTCCAGCGCTTGTGTCCAACTCCACAGGGAAAGGTTGAGAGTTCAGAGTCAGGATAGTTTTGCTCATGGTAGCTTTTCTTACCTGGGATGTCTCCCCTTTGACACTGACCTCTTGTGGTCTTTGTATTTTCAGTTCACTCACTAACTGGAGTGTTCTGGTTCAGCCTTTGAGGATGCCAACTCAAAGACTGTGAGTTTTTAAGAACCAGGAAGAAAAATGTTAGAGGTAAGCTTTATAAAGTGTGCAGTCAGATAACAGGACTCCTGACAAAGAAATAGGGCCATAAGTGCTCATGCTTTGGAAAGATTAGTTAATTGGTAGAGGTTGTGTTTCTGTGGTTAATTTGTGTTCCTGTCATCACAATACGTGAGTATCCGTATCCACAGGCATTGAGTGTGTCGAGTGTGTCGTCAGTAGTCCCATAAAACAAGGCACTCTTCAGAGCCAGCACCAGTTGGTGCACCTGAATAACAATAGGGAAGCTTGTTGACCATTTGGCACTTCACAGCCCAGTAATTAGAAACTGTAAAACAATAATACAGACGTGAAGCAAATCCTCTGGTTAATGAAAAAAATTCTACAATCCTGCTTTGTGGCTGAGTGCAAAATCACAACTGGCTGCTTATACAGCAAAGCAAACACTTCAGGATTTTGGCAGCTGTTTTATGCATATAAAAAGCTCTGGGCTCTATATTAGTTTGGGTGCTGCCATATTTAAAAAACAAACAAACTGAAAATGGCAATTACCTGACTTTCTTGTTTTTCATTAATTTATTGCAGTGGTCCTCAATTTATTCTTTCTGGATCAAGAAGTATCAGCATCATTGGAAACTCCTGAGAAATGCAGTCTTTTGGGGGCTCTACCCCAGACCCATTGACTCAATACTCTGGGGTAGAGCTCTGCAGGTTATATTTTAGCATGTTCTCAAGGGGGATTTGGAGGCACTCTAGATTTGAGAAACACTGGGGAGTGGGTAGAGGAATTCAAGGGGTGGGGAATAGAGTCCTCTTTTGGCCTTTACCCGATGGTGAGCATAGGGCTTCTCTAACCATAGATGGATGGCTGACCTGAGGCGTGATAATAATATATGAAGGCCCCCTGCTCTCAGGGAGAGGTTTCTCAGGGAAGGCGCTGTGACTTTGTGGGGACTGGTTGGGAGAGGGGGCTTGCACTGTGGCTTATAACTGGATTAGTCAACTTTGACAGACCAAGATAGTACTGGACAGAGGAGAAGGGATATGGAGAGGAGACAAAAACAAGCACCATCTTATTTCTCAAGCGGAGCCTTAGCAGTGCTGCTGATGTAATGTGCTCATCCTTGTCGAGAACCATCGGTAAGCACTGAAAGTTAAGATGGGACTGGAATGGTGGCAGGATAGATTTCTTCTTTTCCCTGTGTTCCCCCCCCCCCCCCCCCCAATTTCATTTCTCTGCTTCCAGCTATCTTGGCCAATGGGATTTGTTTAATAATTTTCCTGGGATCTCCTGACAAATGGCTCTTCTGCCTTTTCCTCACTGCATGTTGACCGCAGCAGTGATACAGGTTCATTTCAGAGCCATTAGAAGTCCATGCACAGCTGACTACTAGATGTCTTGGAAAGGCCTCTTGGGAAATAAGAGCTTGTTGCCAGAGTGAAATGAGTTCCCTACTGGTGTTGCCACAAAGGCTGGGTTCCTGACACTCTTTGAATAGGTTGGTTGACTGTCTGCTGAGGAAAAAACCTGATGCAAACAGAAATACCCATCCTTTGGTTTCTTGGTATTTATTAATTTTGCTCACATTTTAAAATTAGTTTAATTTGCTCACTTTTTTTCTGCTTTTTAGATCATTGAGTTTTCTTGTTCCTTAACAACAAGGCATAGGACCTATTGTATCCTATTCTTTGATATAATCACCTACATAGCAGGGGAAAGCCACAGGGATAGAGGTGAATGAGACATAACCTCTGTCCTCCCTGACCTGAAGGAGACTGATTTCTAGGGGGAAGAAACTAAGAAAGGAGTCATCTAGATCCTGGTTCAATTTATTCTCTCTGTGGTCTTAAATGGGAGAACTTTCTTGAATACCTGAATTTGATGTTGGATCTCAAACCCAACATCATGCTTTATTTATACTTTATCTTGCTTTCCTGGGGGAGAAAAAATTTTATGCCCAAAAGTACCTCAGATAAAGGAACCATTAAAGCTTGATGCAATCTAATGTTAAGATACCAGAACACAGAAGTCTACCGTCACAGTAAGGCAAGGTCCATGAAATCTTTGGTCACTTAGACATCCAAGGAAGGAAGCTAGTTGCCAGCACATCTGGAATTTTGGTGGAAACTGTGAATGTGTGAACCATTCATCATCGTGAAGGCTTATTTTGTATTTTATTTTATTCTAAGGGATCTGTGGCCGTTGGCTCTTAGCAGTACTTAGTTGCTGATTCTCCTTCTATGTGACATTAAAGGTTTATGGAGAAACCAGAGGCTCACACTGGAGTGTTTGCCTTCCTGGACATCAGGAACGATGGTCATTCTGCCAGATGAGTGCGAGGGGCTAAGTCTTTAGGTCCTTAGATTTTCATGAGTGCTGTAGCCTTTCTGTATCTGGACAGGAAGGCTGTGACCCACTGTCCTTTCCAGCCAGCCTGTGCTTCATGTTGCTTTAATTAAATACACAGCTGATGATGTCAGCCTGGCTCCTGGCTCCCTTAGCTTCCCTCTTGGAACAAAACATCCGGGCAGACAGTTGTGACAATTAAAGTCTCAAGACTCAAGCTTCGTTTGTTCTGATGTAATTAAACTAAATCTGCCTAAACATCTCCAAATGCATATAAAACCTAATGCTGATTAGAGGTGACCCTCTAATAAATCTGATTTGATTAGGCAGAACCAGTGGGGTGCAGGCAAATATTTGACACTCTGGCCAACTTGATTATTTCTTCGGTTTTCACTTGAGGGGGAAAAACCTGTTTGATTCTTTCTATCACAGAGTACTTGAAAACTATTATCTGTGACAACTAAAGGACTTAGGTGAAATAAACAGTTAAGACCTGTGGACTTGTCCTTAAGAGTCTCAGTCAGCCACCACCTGGGCTGCTTGCTTCCTGGCAGATCAATGGAGAATGGATTTTACCTGGAGGTCTGGCCTGGAATGCTAATTAAAAAGGACATTCTAAAATACACCCAGGCATGTTCTGATAAAGTCTTAGCAAATGTGGGTGGTGGAGGTTTTTTTCTTAAAGTCACAGTTTCTTTGTTCATTAAGGTATAGAGAAAAACAAACTAGAACTGCTTTCCTGTTTATATCAAAACCTCATTGCCAATTTAAGAGATATTTCCTTAATTGTTTTGTCTTCTGGCTCCTGTAACACGGGTCACACCTCTCTTCTTAGCATTTATTACATTCTACTATAATTGTTGTTTTATTTCTCTTGTTCTGTCTTAGAAGTTAGGGAAATTGTTTAATACTTCTTGATATTTACCCAAATGCCTATCACATGGGCCCAAGGGACAGGGGTTGGCAAACTATGGCCCCACAAGCCAAACCAGGCCACTATTTGTTTTTGTATGGCCACGAACTAAGAATTTTTACATTTTTAAATGCTTGAAAACAAATGAAAGGAAGAATATTTCATGGCACATGAAAATTATGTGAAATTCAAATTTCAGTGTTTATAAATACAGTTTTATTGGAATACAGCCATGTTCATTCATTTACGTTATTGTTTGATTGCTTTGTGCTACAACAGCAGAATTGAGTAGTTGCAAAAGATCCCATATGGCCTCCAAAGCCTAAAATATTTACCTGGTATGTTATGGAAGAAGTTTGCTGACCCTTTTCTATTAAATAGTAGGTGTGTTGGAAATGCTTATTGTTTGAATTATTTCAGATATAAATCTGAGTTTCTAGATGGAGTTATTTTGATCCTGTTCAGGGAATGTAAAATGAATGACAATTGATGGATCTATCTCTCTTAATATCTTTTTAGTTTAGGTGTTATGGTGCTGGTTCATTTCTGAGAGCTAGATAATTACATACAAGTATTTTTCTTCTTAGTAACTTAAAGAGCTCTGCTAATCCTTATTAATTTTCTTGGTTCTGAACCTGTTGTATGGGATGCAGAGATATCAAAAGGTACATAGAAATTAAACTAACCAGGTCACACAGTAAAGAATTGGGATGGCTCTGCATGTAATTCATCTTTTTCTCTAGTTGCTGAAGCCATTCTTTGTGATGAAAAAGAATTCACATAAACTTGGGGGTATTTATGAGCAAATTACTGTCCTGGATTATGTAATGCATTAGTTCTTTTATTGTTTTAAATCTTTATTGTTTAAAGTATTACATATAGTATTACATATGTCTCCTTTATTCCCCATTGGCCACCTCCACCCCTTAGCACATGCCCCCACCTCCCTAGTGTCTGTGTCCATTGGTCATGCTTATATGCATGCATACAAGTCCTTTGGTTGATCTCTAGACCCCCACCCCCATCCTCCCCTGCCTTCTGAGGATTGATGGATTGTTCGATGCTTCTATGTCTCTGGATCTATTTTTGTTCATCAGTTTATGTTGTTCACTATATTCCACAAATGAGTGAGATCATATGATATTTTTCTTTCTCTGACTGGCTTCTTTCGCTTAGCATAATGCTCTCCAGTTCCATCCATACTGTTGAAAATGGTAAGAGTTCTTTTTTACAGCAGCATAGTATTCCATTGTGCAGATATACCAAAGTTTTCTAATCCACTCATCTGCTGATGGGTGCTTAGGTTGTTTCCAAATATTGGCTATTGTAAATTGTGCTGCTATGAACATAGGGGTACATATGTCTTTTCTGATTGGTGTTTCTGATTTCTTGGGATATATTCCTAGAAGTGGGATTACTGGGTCAAATGGGAGTTCCATTTTTAATTTTTTGAGGAAACTCCATACTGTTTTCCACAGTGGCTGCACCAGTGTGCATTCCCACCAGCAGTGCACAAGGGTTCCTTTTTCTCCGCATCCTCACCAGCACTTGTCATTTGTCGATGATATCCATTCTGACAGGTGTGAGATGGTATCTCATTGTTGTTTTGATTTGCATCTCTCGGATGATTAGTGACTTTGAGCATGTTTTCATATGTCTCTTGGCCTTCTGTATGTCTACTTTCAAAAAGTGTCTATTTAAGCCCATATTTTGATTGGATTGTTTATTTTCCTTTTGTTAAGATGTATGAGTTCTCTATAGATTTTGGAGATTAGACAACTCTATTCCAACAAACTGGTCAACCTAGAAGAAATGGACATATTCCTAGAAAAATACAATCTTCCAAAACTCAATCAGGAAGAATAAAAACATCTGAATAGGCTGATAATTATGGAGCAAATTGAAACAGTAATCAAAAAACTTCCAGCAAACAAAAGCTATGGACCAGACGTCTTCACCAGAGGAGTTTTACCAAATATTCAGAGCAGAACTAAAACCTATCCTCCTCAGACTATTCCAAAAAATTCAAGAGGAAGGAACACTTCTAAGCTATTTCTATGAAGCCAGCATTAACCTAATCCCAAAACCTGATAAAGACACTACAAAGAAAGAGAATTACAGGCCAATATCTCTGATGAACATAGATGCTAAAATCCTCAACAAAATTTTAGTAAATCAGATCCAGAATTACATTAGAAAGATCATACACCATGACCGAGTGGGATTTATTCCAGAGATGCAAGGATGGTACAATATTTGCAAATCAATAAATGGGATATATCACATAAACAAATTGAGAGGTAAAAATCACATAATCTTATCAATTGAGGCAGAAAAAGCATTTGACAAAATCCAACACCCTTTCTTGATAAAAACTCTCAGCAAAGTGGGAATAGAGGGATCATATCTCAACATAATAAAAGCTTTATATGACGAACCTATAGCCAACATCATACTCAATGGGCAAAAACTAGAATCATTTCCCCTAAGAACACGAACAAGACAGGGATGCCCACTCTTACCGCTCCTGTTTGACATAGTACTGGAAGTGCTAGCCATAGCAATCAGACAGGAAGAAGAAATAAAAGGCATACAAATTGGAAAAGGAGAAGTAAAACTGTTACTATTCGCAGATGACATGATAATGTACATTGAAAACCTAAAGATTACATAAAAAAACTACTAGATTTAATAAATGAATTCGGCAATGTAGCAGGATACAAAATTAACACTCATAAATCTATGGCTTTTTTAATGCACCAATAATGAGCTCACAGAAAGAGAAACAACAAAACACTACCATTTACCACTGCACCAAAAAAATTAAGATACTTAGGAATAAACTTAACTAGGGAGGTAAAAGACTTGTACTTGGAAAACTACAGGACACTGAAAAAAGAGATAGAGGAAGACATAAACAAATATAAGAATATACCGTGTTCATGGATTGGTAGAATAAACATCATTAAAATATCTACAGTACCCAAAGCAATTTATAGATTTAACTAGAGGCCCGGTGCACGAAATTCGTGCATGGGGGGTGGGGGAGCGGGATGTCCCTCAGCCCAGCCTGCACCCTCTCCAATCTGGGATCCCTCTCACAATCCGGGACTGCTGGCTCCCAACTGCTTGCCTGCTTGCCTTCCTGATTGCCCCTAACCCCTTCTGCCTGCCAGCCTGATCACCCCCTAACCACTCCCCTGCCAGCCTGATTGATGCCTAACTGCTCCCCTGCCAGCCTGATTACCCCTAACTGCCCTCCCCTGCAGGCTTGATTGCCCCCAACTGCCCTCCCTTGCAGGCCTGGTCCCTCCCAACTGCCCTCCCCTGCTGACCTGATTGCCCATAACTGCCCTCCCTTGCAGACCTGGTCCCTCCCAACTGCCCTCCCCTGCTGGCCATCTTGTGGTGGCCATCTTGTGTCCACATGGGGGCAGCCATCTTGTGTGTTGGAGTGATGGTCAAATTGTGCATTATTCTTTTATTAGATAGGAGGATTAGATAGGATAGAGGCCTGTTGCATGGGTGGGGGCCAGCTGGTTTGCCCTGAAGGGTGTCCCGGATCAGGGTGGGGGTTCCCTTGGGGCGTGGGGTGGGGCGTGGGGCGGCCTGGGCGAGGGGCCTGTGGTGGTTTGCAGGCCGGCCATGTCCCCCAGCGACCCAGGTGGAGGCCCTGGTATCTGGGGTTTATTTATCTTCTATAATTGAAACTTCGTAGCCTTGAGCACAGCCAAGCCTCCTGCTCACTCCTTGGCTGCAGCCATTTTTGTTGGGATTCATTTATCTTCTATAATTGAAACTTCGTAGCAGAGGCCAAGGCAGGTCAGGGCTGCGGGAGCTTGGCTTCCTTCATCGCCGGGGCAACCCAAGCCTCCTGCTCTCTCCATCTCAGTGGCTGCTGCCATTTTTGTTGGGATTTATTTATCTTCTTTAATTGAAACTTTGTGGCCTTGAGTATAGGCCTGGGTGGGCCAGGGCGGCAGGAAAGCTTGGCTTCCTCCATTGCCGGGGAAACCCAAGCCTCCTGCTTGCTGCAGCTCCGTGGCTGAAGCTATCTTGGTTGGGTTAATTTGCACACTCGCTCCTGATTGTATGGTGGGCGTGACTTGTGGGTGTAGCAGAGGTACGGTCAATTTGCATATTACTCTTTTATTAGATAGGATGCAATCCCCATTAAAATACCAATGGCATATTTCACAGAACTAGAACAAACTCTCCAAAAATTAATATAGAACAAAAAAAGACCCCGAATAGCCACAGAAATCTTGAGAAAGAAGAACAAAGTTGGAGGGATCACAATACCAGATATCAAGCTATATTACAAAGCCACTGTTCTCAAAACTGCCTGTTATTGGCACAAGAATAGACATATAGACCAATGGAACAGAACAGAGAACCCAGTAATCGACCCAAGCCATTATGTTCAATTAATATTTGACAAAGGAAGCAAGAGTATACAGTGGAGTCAAGACAGTCTCTTCAATAAATGGTGTTGGGAAAATTGAACAGATACATGCAAAAAAATGAAACCAGACCACCAACTTACACCATACACAAAAATAAACTCAAAGAGGATAAAGGACTTAAATTGTAAGATGGGAAACCATAAAAATCCTAGAAGAATCCATAGGCATAAAATATCAGACATATGTCGTAGTAATAATATCTTTACTGATACCACTCCTAGGGCAATGGAAACTAAGGAGGAAATAAACAAATGGGACTACATCAAAATAAAAAACTTCTGCACAGCAAAAGAAACCATCAACAAAACAAGAAAGCCCATTGCATGGGAGAACATATTTGCCAGTGTTATATCCCATAAGGGCATTAGTTCTTATAGACACCATTATCTTTGTTTATAAGCCACTTCAGTTCATTGCCAGGGAAATTCTTAAAAAAAAAAAAATCCATGGTTTAAAAAAGTAAACACTGCAGAGGGTTATAGCAATTACCAAATATACACAGTGTGACCTTTGAGAACCACTGTGAAATTGTTTAGTGAATTAAATTATTATTCCTTTGATATTCATATGTCTAGTCCCATTGACTGGTAAGGAATGTGCTTCAAGGAGGACAGATGAGATATAAGGAGAGTTTATTTTTAAGACACTAATGTTCTTAGGTAAATAAAACAACAATTTGTAAATATACAATGACCTGGAAATCTGGCTTTTGTTTTGAGAAAATATTTTTAAAATGACCAATGCCACAAATGTACTTGTAAGTCCATTCATATGCAGGGGAATTGGAGGGCATTGGCTTATTCAGGAATAAAGTGAGAAATAGAAAATTATTAGTCTGCTGGGATTTGAGAGAGTGAGGAATTAGCAGGAAGGAGAAGGAAGGAAGTTAGGAAATATATAAAGAAATATAGTTCTAAGCTTTCCTAGGAATCTGAGGTAAGACACTTGTTTAATTTTGTGCAGATTTACATCGTTTCCTGTGGAATCCTTGAAGGGAGTATAATTTCTGTCCCTTCCCTTTATCATATTAAATACAGTGTCTTAAAAATGTATGCAGACTTTAACAACTGGTAGCTCAGTTTTGAAAATGAAATGTATTTTAATAAACACTGCCTTTATAATTATTCAAAGTATGTTTAAAATTTTTGGGGACATCCTGTATATTTAAAAGGATCAGATTCAGTTCTTTAGGAAGCATTCTTTTTCTTAAAATAACTGCACTATATTCACTTATTACCCATCCTAGGACAGGTACTTTTTGTATATTTTGGACAGCTTTACAACAGCCCTGAATAGTAAGAATAAAATCCCTGTCTCGTGGATGGGAAAGCTGAAACTTGGGTTAATTGGCTTTCCTGAAGTTTTATAGTTAGTAGCCCACAGAGCCAAGTTTCAAATCCAAATCTGACTAGTCTTGTTTCTACTGTCCCAATTTCTCAAGTGCTTGTTGCCCAGAGAGTTTGAAATTGAAATGATATATAAAAATATGTGGCCCTAACTGGGTTTGCTCAGTGGATAGAGTTTCAGCCCTCAGACTGAAGGATCCCAGTTTCGATTCTGGTCAAGGGCACATGCTTTGGTTGCAGCTTGAAACCTGGCCCTGTCTGGGCATATACAGGAGGCAAACAAACAATGTCTCTCTCTCACATCGATGTTTCTCTCTCTCTGTCTCTCCCCCTCCCTTCCACTCTCTCTAAAAGTCAATGGAAAACTATCCTCCGGTGAGAAACAACACCATCTATCTATCTATCTATCTATCTATCTATCTATCTATCTATCTATCATCTATCTATCTATCTATCTATCTATCTATCTATCTATCTATCTATCTGTAAATCCAACCTGAAGCCTTAATTCACCATTTTGTGTGAATAGATCTTTTCCCCATTTCACCGGCTTGCTCTTTCTATCCAATGACTTTGTTTTTTTTTTTGTTTTTTTTTGTTTTTTTTTTTTTTTTTTTTATTTTTTTTTTTCAAATTTTTATTAAGGTATTACATGTGTACATATCTTATCATTGCCCCCGACCCCCACCCCACTCCCATATATGCCCTCACCCCCCAATGTTTTGCATCCGTTGGTTACTCTTATATACATGCATATAAGTCCTTCAGTTGATCTCTTATTTCCCCCACCTCTCCCTAACCTTACCACTGTAATTTGACAGTCTGTTTGATGCTTTACTGCCTCTGTAACTATCTTTTTGTTCATCAGTTTATAATGTTTTTCATTATCCCCAAATGAGTGGGATCATGTGGTATTTTTCTTTCATTGACTGGCTTATTTCACTTAGCATAATGTTCTCTAATTCCATCCAAGTGCCTACAAATGGTAGTAATTCCTTCTTTTTTACGGCAGCATAGTATTCCATTGTGTAGATGTACCATAGTTTTCTGATCCAGTCATCTGCTGATGGGCATTTAGGCTGTTTCCAAATCTTAGCTATTGTAAATTGTGCTGCTATGAACATAGGGGTGCATATATCCTTTCTGATTGGTGTTTCTGGTTTCTTAGGATATATTCCTAGGAGTGGGATTACTGGGTCAAATGGGAGTTCCATTTTCAGTTTTTTGAGGAAACTCCATACTGTTCTCCACAGTGGCTGCACCAGTCTGCATTCCCACCAGCAGTGCACGAGGGTTCCTTTTTCTCCGCATCCTCGCCAACACTTGTTGTTTGTTGATTTGTTGATGATAGCCATTCTGACAGGTGTGAGATGGTATCGCATTGTTGTTTTGATTTGCATCTCTCGGATAATTAGTGACTTTGAGCATGTTTTCATGTGTCTCTTGGCCTTCCTTCTGTCTTCTTTCGAAAAGCTTCTATTTAGGTCTGTTGCCCATTTTTTTATTGGATCATTTATCTTCCTTTTATTAAGTTGTATAAGCTGCCTGTAGATGTTGGAAATTAAACCTTTATCAGTGATACCATTTGCAAATATGTTCTCCCATACAGTGGGGTTTCTTGTTGTTTTGTTGATGGTTTCTTTTGCTGTGCAAAAGCTTTTTATTTTGATGTAGTCCCATTTGTTTATTTTCTGTTTGGCTTCCATTACCCTAGGGGCAGTATCACTGAAAAAGTTCTTTTGGCATATGTCTGAGATTTTGCTGCCTGTGGATTCCTCTAGTATTTTTATGGTTTCCCGTCTTATATTTAAGTCCTGTACCCATTTTGAGTTTATTTTTGTGTATGGTGTAAGTTGGTGATCTAGTTTCATTTTTTTGCATGTATCTGTCCAATTTTCCCAACACCATTTATTAAAGAGACTGTCTTGACTCCATTGTATGCTCATGCCTCCTTTGTCAAATATTAAATGCGCATATTGGTTTGGGTCGATATCTGGATTCTCTATTCTGTTCCATTGATCTATATGTCTGTTCTTGTGCCAGTACCAGGCTGTTTTGAGGACAGTGGCTTTGTAATACAGCTTGAAATCTGGTATTGAGATCCCTCCTACTTTATTCTTCTTTCTCAGGATTGCTGTGGCTATTCGGGGTCTTTTTTTATTCCAGATGAATTTTTGGAGAGTTCTTTCTAGGTCTGTGAAATACGCCGTTGGTATTTTAATGGGGAGTGCATTGAATCTATAGATTGCTTTGGGTAGTATGGACATTTTAATGATGTTGATTCTACCAATCCATGAACATGGTATGTTCTTCCATCTGTTTACATCTTCCTCTATCTCTTTTTTCAGTGTCCTGTAGTTTTCCGCATATAGGTCTTTTACCTCCTTGGTTAGGTTTATTCCTAAGTATCTTAATTTTTTTGGTGCGATGGAAAATGGGATTGCTTTTTTAGTCTCTCTTTCTGTAAGTTCATTGTTGGTGTATAGAAATGCCATAGATTTCTTGGTGTTAATTTTGTATCCTGCTACATTGCCGAATTCATTTATTAAGTCTGTTAGTTTTTTGATGGAGTCTTTCGGGTTTTTTATGTACAATATCATGTCATCTGCAAATAAGGACAGCTTTACTTCTTCTTTTCCAATTTGGATGCCTTTTATTTCTTCTTCTTGTCTAATTGCAGTGGCTAATACTTCCAGTACTATGTCAAACAGGAGTGGTGAGAGTGGGCATCCCTGTCTTGTTCCTGTTCTTAGGGGAAATGGTTTTAGTTTTTGCCCATTGAGTATGATGTTAGCTGTGGGTTTATCATATATAGCTTTTATGATGTTGAGGTATGATCCTTCTATTCCCACCTTGTTGAGAGTTTTTATCAAGAAAGGGTGTTGGATTTTGTCAAATGCTTTTTCTGCATCAATTGATATGACTATGTGATTTTTATCTCTCAATTTGTTTATGTGATGTATCACATTTATTGATTTGCGGATATTGAACCATCCTTGCATTCCTGGGATAAATCCTACTTGGTCATGGTGTATGATCTTTCTGATGTACTGCTGGATCCTATTTGCTAGAATTTTATTGAGGATTTTGGCATCTACATTCATGAGAGATATTGGCCTGTAATTCTCCTTCATTGTGTTGTCTTTATCTGGTTTTTGTATTAGGGTGATGCTGGCTTCATAGAAGGAGCTGGGAAGTGTTCCTTCCTCTTGAATTTTTTGGAATAGTCTGAGGAGGATAGGTTTTAGTTCTTCCTTGAATGTTTGGTAGAACTCTCCTGTGAAGCCGTCTGGCCCCGGGCTTTTGTTTGCCGGAAGCTCTTTGATGACTGCTTCAATTTCTTCCATAGTTACTGGCATGTTGAGCTGTTTAGATTCTTCCTGATTGAGTTTTGGAAGGTTATATTTTTCTAGGAATATGTCCATTTCCTCCAGGTTGTCCAGTTTGTTGGAATAGAGTTGTTCGTAGTAATTTTTAACAATCCTTTGTATTTCGGCGGGATCTGTTGTTATTTCACCTCTTTCATTTCTGATCTTGTTTATTTGGGTCCTCTCCCTTTGCTTCTTGGTGAGCCTGGCTAGAGGTTCATCAATCTTGTTTATCCTTTCAAAGAACCAGCTCTTGGTTTTGTTGATCTTTTGTATTGTTTCTTTGGTCTCTATGTCGTTTATCTGTGCTCTGATCTTTATTATTTCCTTCCTTCTGCTTACACTGGGCTTTTCTTGTTGCTCTTTTTCTAACTCTTTGAGTTGTTGGGTTAGGTAATTTATTACCCCTGTTTCTTGTTTTTTGCAGTAGGCTTGTAGAGCTATGAACTTCCCTCTCAAGACTGCTTTCGCTGTGTCCCATAGATTTTGGATTGTAGTGTTTTCATTGTCATTTGTTGTCATGATGTTTTTTATTTCTTCTTTGATCTCTCTGGTAACCCAGTCATGGTTTAATAGCATGCTGTTTAGTCTCCATGTGTTTGATTTCTTTGGGTTGTTTTTATTGTAGTTGATTTCCAGTTTTATGCCACTGTGGTCTGAGAAGATGCTAGATATGATTTCTATCTTCTTGAATTTGAAGAGACTTTGCCTATGTCCCAACATATGGTCTATCTTTGAAAATGACCCATGTGCACTTGAGAAGAATGTATATTCTGTGGCTTTGGGGTGAAATGTTCTGAAGATGTCAATTAATTCCATCTGGTCTAGTGAGTCATTTAGGATTGATGTTTCTTTGCTGATGTTTTGTTTAGAGGATTTGTCCAATGGTGATAGTGGGGTATTAAAGTCTCCTACTATGATTGTATTGCTGTCAATCTCTCCCTTAATATCCTCCAGGAGTTTTTTTATGTATTTGGGTGCTCCTGTATTGGGTGCATATATGTTTACCAGAGTTATTTCTTCTTGTTGGATTGCTCCCTTTAGTATTATGAAATGGCCTTCCTTATCTCTTGTTATGTCCTTCAGTTTGAGATCTAATTTGTCAGAAATAAGTATTGCTACCCCAGCTTTTTTTTCAGTTCCATTTGCCTGGAAAACCTTTTTCCATCCCTTCACCCTCAGTCTGTGTGCGTCTTTTTTTCTGAGGTGGGTTTCTTGTAGACAGCAGATATATGGGTCGTGTTTTCTTATCCAATCTGTTACCCTATGTCTTTTGATTGGGGCATTTAATCCATTTACATTTAAAGTTATTATTGATAGGTACTTATTTGTCGCCATTCCTATTCTTTACCCCTGTGTTACTTCTTCGCTTCCTGTTTCTTTCTTTCTTTCTTTTTTTTTTACAGTAGACCGTTTAGCATTTCTTGCATTGCTGGTTTGGTGGTAATAAATTCCCTTAGTCCTTTTTTGTCTGTGAAGCTCCTGATTTCACCTTCAATTTTGATTGACAGCCTTGCTGGGTACAGTATTCTTGGATTCAGCCCCTTCCTTTGCATGACTTTGTATATTTCATTCCATTCCCTTCTGGCCTGATGAGTTTCTGTTGAGAAATCAGTTGCTAGTCTGATGGGGGTTCCTTTGTATGTAACTTTCTGTCTCTCTCTTGCTGCTTTTAAGATTCTTACTTTGTCGTTGGTGTTTGCCAATTTAATTATAATGTGCCTTGGCGTCGGTCTTTTGGGGTTCATTTTGCTTGGGACTCTGTGAGCTTCTTGGATTTGTGTGGGTTTTTTCTTCCCTATATCTGGGAAATTTTCTGTCATTATTTCTTCAAAGAGGTTTTCTATTCCTTGCTCAGCTTCCTTTCCTTCTGGAACCCCTATTATGCGGATGTTGTTTTGTTTCGTGTTGTCCCAAAGTTCCCTTAGACTCTCCTCCTGCCTTTTAATTTTTTTTTCTAGAAGTTGCTTTTCTTGGGTATTTTTTTCCATCTTGTCTTCTAGCTCACTGATGCGGTCCTCTGCTTCTTCTAGTCTACTCTTGATGCTTTCTATTGAGTTCTTTACAGCAGCG
This sequence comes from Plecotus auritus, assembly GCF_963455305.1. Classification (NCBI taxonomy): domain Eukaryota; kingdom Metazoa; phylum Chordata; class Mammalia; order Chiroptera; family Vespertilionidae; genus Plecotus; species Plecotus auritus. The sequence continues at coordinate 88,464,459 of NC_137774.1, read as the reverse complement.
ATGTCATTTTTCATTTCTTCTTGGTTCTTCTTCATTTCCTCTTGGTTCTTGCTCATATTGTCGAATTTGTCTTCCATTCTTTTCAGCCACCTTATGACCATTTCTCTGAATTCTTTTTCTGGAAGGTTGCTTGCCTCCATTTCGTTTACTTCCTTTTCTGGTGATGCCTGCTTTTCTTTCATATGCGGGCTGCTTCTTTGTCTCCCCATGGTCTCTCTTCTCTGGGTGTCTGGTTATGTAGTTCTCTCTCTCCTGGGTTGATTTAAAGGCACAAAATACAGCACTACCAGGTACAACTCACAAGGCACTGAACAGAAATGTATTCACGATATTAATAACCTCCAATAAAGGTGACCACCAGAGAAAGGCAAATTAGGTGATAGGAGAGAAAGAAGAAGAGGAAAAAAGAAAGAAAGAAAGAAAAAAAGAAAAAAGGAGTGTGAAAATGAAATTGGGAAAAGGGAAAGTAAAGAGAAAAAAAAAAGTAAGAGAGACAAGAAAGTGACTAAGAGAGAAAGGGGAACAGACTATATATATATGGGGGATAAAACTCCAATAGAACAATCACTAATCCCGGCAAATGCCCGCAACAAGTGCCTGGGGATTAATACAAACTACAACACCAACTAATATGGATTGAGGCAAGGGAAAGCTGAAGCACAAAACAAACAAAAAAATAAACAAAAGAAGAATAAGCAAAACAATCTCACAAAAACAGCATAAAAATTGGATATAATCTACATTCAAGCAAACAACAACAAAAGGACAGAGAGAAGGACAAGTTTATGGATAGCTCAGACAGCGAAGGGAGAGGTGTATGTGGACTTGGAGCAGGGGATTAGAGATTAGATATGTAAGTAGGGTGAAATTTTAACAAGGGGTAAACAGAAAGAATAGGGAAAATCTAAAGCAGTAAAAGGGTAAGACAAACAGGACACTGAAAAGGGGGAGGTTAGGAAGAGAGTGATGGCCTAAAGGTAGAGTTGAGATAGAGTAAAACGATGCTAAAGGAAAGATAAAAAATAGAATGTAGAACCCTAATCCCAAAATAAAATGAAGAGAAAATAAAATGACACTTTAAAAAAAAAAGATAAAATAGCAGTAGTAATAATACGGATTGAAAATAAAAATGTAATCATTAAAAAGGTAAAATCAAGTGATGAAAAAAGAAAAAAAAGTTTCTTGATTAAAGGATGCAAAAAATGAAAATAAAAAAAAATAAAAAAATAAAAAAATAAAAGGTAAAAATAAAATGTGAAGTAGTGAAGGTCATTCACTTCCTCTGTTTTTCTGTTTGGCACGCCTGTTTCTCAGTCCAGACAGTATTGCAGTTCCCTGCGATCCACTGCTCTTCGGTGTTGTAAGCCAGTCCTGATTTTAAGCAGGCGGTGTGTCTTAATTTCTCGTATTCCTTTATTTTTGATTACGCAAGAGTCAATTTGTGATTCAGCCCCTGGGTGGCAGTGTTTCTGGATTGACTTCCGGGTCTATCTATGGCCTCTCTAGGCAGTGTTAGAGCCTTTTTTCTCTGTGGCACTGCCACCGGCCTGTGGGCGTGGTCTGCCTCAGAGCTGACTCTCTGATGGTCACTCCCCGCTCCGATCCCCAGGTTCCAGAAAAACAACTTTCCCCTGCAGTCTCCCAGGGTGTCCCCAACTGGGTGATCCTATGTATTGGGCTTAGTAATCAGAAGCAAGGATTTGAAGAGGAAAAAGCCCAAGTGTGCGAACTCCAGGACTGCGAGTAAACCCAGGCACAAAGGGAGCGCACGGGCTGCGCGTAAGTCTGGACAGCCTGAAATTCTTAGGGTGTCCCTGCACTTCAGATCAAAATGGGTTGCTTTTTAGAGTGCCCTTCTCTTAGCAGCTCTGAGGACCCCTTTCCACAATCACAGATCACGCCAGCCCCTACAGCCACGGATTTTTCTAGGCACAGACTTCCCTGGTCCTCCAGCTCCCGCAAAACGCGCGTTCCTCTCTCCCGCCGGGACCAGAGACCTCACCTTATCCCAGGCGAAATCTGACCTTTCCGTGGTGGAGTGTAGAGCTCCTCTGAACCCGTGTGCTTGCGCCAGTTGGGGAGCGTTGTTCTGGGGCTCGCAGCTGTTCCTGGGGTGCCGCAGTTGTGGATTCTCAGGCTTCAGATAAGCTCCACTTTCCGGATCAAGATGGCGCAGACTCCGCGTCCAAGCCCGCAGCTCCGGGAGGGGACCCAGCCGCAGTTGGTGCTGCCAGGTCAGGGGAACCCCGTTCAGCAGTCCCCCACCTCCTTCTGGAATTCAGCTGTCTCCCAACCAGCCAACAAACACTCCTTGTGCGTCCCTCAGCTGTTCTTTCTTTCTGCTCCGGGACAAGGCTCGGAACACGTCTGTCTATTCCGCCGCCATTATTCCCTCTCCTTATCCAATGACTTTGTATACATCTTTGATTTGTGAGATTCCCATGTTCTCTCCCTTAGAAGTTAATCAATATAAAATTGGTTTTGCTACTTAATGTAGAGGGACCTTAGGAAGGTGATAAAAGCTATAACAAAACTAGTAACCTCCACCCAACTGAAAAATTAGGTTGGTTTATCTTTGGAGGTAGGTACCCCATTCTTTTGCCCAGGAACTTTAGAGTATTCTAAAAGGAAGAGTTGAGAAACAACATTATAGATTTAGAGCCTCCACATTCCTTGGGTTCTGTTGGAAGACTTCTTGGCAGCTTTCAAAGAAACCTGTGCTTTCCTATTAGTTTTTCATCTTGGTCCACCTGCTTCCCCCATCCTGCTGTTTTCCTTTTGTACCTCTGTGGAAGCTGCTCTAAGGGGCTTTTTACAGCGGCTTTTATCATTCATACCACTGTGTTTTACAGGAGCTTTCCTTTCCAAATTTTGATGTTTCACACAATTACATACTTTTATTTATTTATTTATTTTTAATATATTCACTTCTAAATCTTTTTTGGATTTTATGGTGACAGCCTCCAGGAGAGACAAAATAAAACCAGGTAATTTCTAGGTAGCGCCAGGGAGCAAAGGGTAGAAGGAATAAGGTTGAAGGAAACCAGATATTATTGATTTCTCAGGATCTAGATCTGAGTTGTTGGTAAATTTAGAATTTACCTATTTGGGGGGATGGTTCTGTAATGTCTGTGATAAGCTGATTTTGAAAAAGGTGCTGACTTTGATGTGGCTGGTGTCAAAACAGTGATGAGCCAATGCAAAGGAATAGAGCATCTTCACTTTTAAACCTCAGTTGCAGAGAGAATATAAAAAGCCCCATAGCATTGGGAAGTGGGAAGCCTGCAAATCAAAGCAGTTGAACAAGGAACAACCCAGGAATGCCCCGTGTCCCACGTGGATGAGTTTGGTGGAAACGCTGTTGCCCCTGCCATAGATAGCACTAGTCCCTCTGCAGAGAATTCTGTGCATGTACACCATCTTTTTGATCTCTAAAAAAATTCCTAAGGTCCATGACCAAGGGAAAAGAATAGTTGCTCTCTTTAAAAAGCCTGGCAGCCCTTTGTGTTTTCATGGTTTTGCTAAGGTAGTGTTCCAAGGTATAAGACAGGTTAGGATGTGTGTTCTAGAATTGTGAACAAGGTTGTCCTTGGGAGCGATAAAACATGCCTCAGTGCTGCATGTACATGTGTGCCATGTGTTCTGGGCTCTGTCTGTGCCATTTACTTATAACCTATAATGGTGCCGCACAACCACTCCATGGCAGTGTTATTTTATTTTATTTTTTAAATTTACATTCTTTACTGTTGAAAGTGTTACATACGTCTCCGTTTCCCCTAATTGACCTCTCCCTGTCCACTCCCTCCCCTGAGCCTTACCCCCCTGCTGTCTGTGTCCATTGGTCATGCTTATATCCATGCATATGATCCTTTGGTTGATCTCCCCCCTTGCCCCGCCTCAGCCTTCCCTCTGAAGTTTTTCGGTCTGTTTGATGCTTCTATGTCTCTGGATCTATTTTTGTTTATCAGTTTATGTTGTTCATTATATTCCACAAAAGAGTGAGATCATGTGATCTATATCTTTCTCCAACTGGCTTCTTTCGCTTAGCATAATGCTCTCCAGGTCCATCCATGCTGTTGCAAATGGTAAGAGTTCTTTCTTTTTTACAGCAGCATAGTATTCCATTGTGTAGATGTACCACAGTTTTTTTAATCCACTCATCTGCTGGATTAGAAACTTAGGCTGTTTCCAAATCTTAGCTATTGTAAATTGTCCTGCTATGAACATAGGGGTCCATATGTCTTTTCTGGTTGGTGTTTCTGATTTCTTGGGATATATTCCTAGAAGTGGGATTACTGGGTCAAATAGGAGTTCCATTTTATACTGTTTTCCACAGTGGCTGCACCAGTGTGCATTCCCACCAGCAGTGCACAAGGGTTCCTTTTTCTCCACATCCTCACCAGCACTTGTGGTTTGTTGGTTTATTGATAGCTATTTTGACAGGTGTGAGATGCTACCTCATGGTCATTTTGATTTGCATCTCTCACATGATTAGTAACTTTGAGCATATTTTCATATGTCTCTTGGCCTTATGTATGTCCACTTTCGAAAAATGTCAATTTAGGTCCTTTGCCCATATTTTGATTGGATTGTTTATCTTCCTTTTGTTAAGTTGTATGAGTTCTGTATAAATTTTGGAGATTAAATCCTTATTGGCAAATATGTTTTCCCATGCAGTGGGCTCTCTTATTTTTTTGTTGATGGTTTCTTTTGCGGTGCAGAAACTTTTTATTTTGATGTAGTCCCATTTGTTTATTTTCTCATTAGTTTCCATTGTTCTAGAACAGGGGTGGGCAAACTTTTTGACTCGAGGGCCACAATGGGTTCTTAAACTGGACCGGAGGGCCGGAACAAAAGCATGGATGGAGTGTTTGTGTGAACTAATATAAATTCAAAGTAAAGGAGCGGAGGGGAGAGCAAGAGAACCCTCCGCTCTTTTGGCTCTGTGGGCCGGATAGAACAGCTGAACGGGCCGGATCCGGCCCGTGGGCCGTAGTTTGCCCACGGCTGTTCTAGAAGATGTTGCAGTAAAGATACTGCTATGAGATATGTCTGGTATTTTGCTGCCTATGGATTCTTCTAAGATTTTTATGGTTTCCCGCTCTTACATTTAAGTCTTTTATCTATTTTGAGTTTATTTTTATGTATGGTGTAAGTTGGTGGTCTAGTTTCATTTTTTTTGCATGTATCTGTCCAATTTCCCAACACCACTTATTGAAGAGACTGTCTTGCCTCCATTGTATGCTCTTGCCTCCATTGTATGCTCTTGCCTCCTTTGTCAAATATTAATTGAGCATAATGGCTTGCGTCAATTTCTGGGTTCTCTGTTCTGTTCCATTGGTCTATGTGTCTGTTCTTGTGACAGTAACAGGCAGTTTCAGAATAGTGGCTTTGTAATATAGCTTGATATCTGGTATTGTGACCCCCTCCAACTTTGTTCTTCTTTCTCGGGATTGCTGTGGCTATTTGGGATCTTTTTTTATTCCATATTATTTTTTGGAGAGTTTGTTCTAGTTCTGTGAAAAATGCCGTTGATATTTTAATGGGGATTGCATAGAATCTCTGGATTGCCTTGGTAGTATGGACATTTTAATGATGTTGATTCTACCAATCCATGAACACGGTATATTCTTCCACTTGTTTATATCTTCCTCTATCTCTTTTTTCAGCATCCTGTAGTCTTTTGAGTACAGTTCTTGTACTTCCTTAGTTAAGTTTATTCCTAGGTATCTTAATTTTTTTTGGTGCAATGGTAAATGGGATTAACTTTTTAGTTTCTCTTTCTGTGAGTTCAGTATTTGTTTATAGTATCATGTCATCTGTGAATAATGACAGTTTTACTTCTTTTCCAATTTGGAAACCTTTTATTTTTTCATCTTGTCTGATTGCTATGGCTAGCACTTCCAGTACTATGTCAAAAAGGAGTGGTGAGAGTGGGTATCCCTGTCTTGTTCCTGTTCTTAGGGAAAATGGTTTTATTATTTGCCCATTGAGTTTGATATTGGCTATAGGTTTGTCTGTCATATAAGGCTTTTATTATGTTGAGGTATGATCCCTCTATTCCCACTTTGCTGAGAGTTTTTATCAAGAAAGGGTGTTGGATTTTGTCAAATGCTTTTTCTGCCTCAATTGATATGATCATGTGGTTTTCGTCTTTCAATTTGTTGATGTGATATATCCTATTTATTGATTTGCTGATATTGTACTATCCTTGCATCCCTGGAATAAATCCCACTTGGTCATGGTGTATGGTCTTTTTAATGTATTGCTAGATGCAATTTGCTAATATTTTATTGAGGATTTGAGCATCAATGTTCATCAGGGATACTGGCCTGTAATTCTCTTTGTAGTGTTTTTATATGGTTTTGGTATTAGGGTAATGCTGGCTTCATAGAAAGATTTTGGAAGTGTTCCTTTCTCTTGAATTTTTTGGAATAGTTTGAAGAGGATCAGTGTTCTTGTTTGAACGTTTGGTAAAATTCCTCTGTGAAGCAGTCTGGACCAGGACTTTTGTTTGCTGGAAGTTTTTTGATTACTGCTTCAATTTCTTCCATAGTTATTGTCTATTCAGCTTTTCTGATTCTTCCTGATTGAGTTTTGGAAGATTCTTCCTGATTGAGTCTAGGAATATGTCCATTTCTTCTAGGTTGTCCAGTTTGTTGCAATAGAGTTGTTTGTAGTATTTTTTTTTTTTTTTTACAATCCCTTGTATTTCTGTGGGGTTGGTTGTTACTTCACTGCTTTCATTTCTGATTTTGTTTATTTGTGTCATCTCTCTTTGTTTTTTGGTGAGCCTGGCTAGAAGTTCATCAATCCTGTTTATGCTTTCAAAGAACTAGCTCTTGGCTCTATTGATCTTTTGTATTATTATTTTTTGGTTTCTTGTCTTTTATTTCCGCTCTGATCTTTATTATTTCCTTCCTTCTACTTACTTTGGGTTTTTCTTGTTGCTCTCTTTCTAGTTCTTTAAGTTGTAGGGTTAGATAATTTATTACCAGTTTTTCTTGTTCTTTTTTTTGAGGTAGGCCTGTGGAGCTATGAACTTCCCTTTCAGGACTGCTTTCACTGTGTCCTGTAGATTTTGGATTGTTGTGTTGTCATTTTTGTTTGTTTCCAGGTTTTCTATTTCTTCTTTGATCTCTTTGGTAACCCATTCATTGTTTAATAGCAAGCTATTTATCCTCCATGTGTTGGATTTTTTTAAGATGGTTTTATTGTAGTTGGTTTCTAATTTTATGCCATTGTGTTCTGAGAAGATGGTTGATATGATTTCAATCTTCTTGATTTTTTAGAGACTTAGCCTGTGACCCAATATGTGTTCTATCTTTGAAAATTACCTATGTGCACTTGAGAAGAATGTATATTCATTAGGTTGGGGATGGAATGTTCTGAAGATGTTAATTAATTCCAACTTATCTATTGAGTTGTTTAGGATTGTTGTTTCTTTGCTGATTTTTTGTTTAGAGGATTTATCCAGTGGTGTCAATGGAGTATTTAAATCCCCTACTATGATTGTAGTGCTGTCGATCTTTCCCTTGACATCTTCCAGATTTTTTTTATGTATTTGGGTGCTTCTGTATTGGGTGCATATATGTTTACCAGAGTTATATCCTTTTGTTGAATCGATTCCTTCAGTATTATGAAGTGGCTTTCCTTATCTCTTGTTATGGCCTTCACTTTCAGGTCAATTTTGTCAGATATAAGTATTGCTACTCCACCGTTCGTTTGTTTTTCATTTCCATTTGCCTGAACGTTTTTTCTCCATCCCTTCACTTTCAGTCTGTGTGAGTTCTTTGTTCAGAGGTAGACCTCTTGTAGATAGCATATATATGGGTCATGTTTTCTTATCCAGTTAGCTACCCTGTCTTTTGATTGCAGCATTTAATCCATTTATGTTTAAGGCTATTATTGACAGGTACTTGTTTGTTGCCATTTTTAATCTTTATGCCTATGTTTCTTCTTCACTTTCTATTTGTTCTTCTTTGTCTTCTTCTTCGTCTTCTTCTTCTTCTTTTTTTTTTTTACAGCACTCCCGTTAGCATTTCTTGCATTGCTGGCATTGTGGTAATACACTTCCTTAGCCTTTTTTTTTTTTGTCTGTGAAGCTCCTGATTTCCCCTTTTATTTTGAATGGTAGCCTTGTTGGATAAAGTATTCTTGGATTCAGTCCCTGGCTTTGCATCACTTTGTATATTTCATTCCAATCTCTTCTGGTGTGATGTGTTTCTGTTGAGAAATCAGTTGATAGTCTAATGGGTGATCCCCTTGTAGGTAACTTTCTGTCTGTCTCTGGTAGCCTTTAAGATTCTTACTTTGTTGTTGATGGTTGCCAGTCCTATATAATAAAAGTCTAATATGCTAAGTGTCCGGTCATCCATTTAACCAATCAAAGCATTATATGCTAATGATATGCTAAGGCTGCTCAACCCCTCGCTATGACATGCACTGACCACCAGGGGGCAGACAGTCGACCGGTCAACCAGTCACTATGACGTGCACTGACCACCAGGGGGCAGATGCTCTGACCAGTAGGTTAGCTTGCTGCTGGGGTTCGGCCAATCGGGAATGAGTGAGACGGGCCAGATATGCCCTGGAGCCCTACTGCAGTCCCTTCCCGGCTGGCCAAACTCCTGCGGCACTCTTTGGCCCTGATCGTGCACTGGTGGGGTCCCTAGGCCTGGCCTGTGCCCTCTTGCAATCCGGGCTGAGGGACCCTTCCATCCTGTGCACGAATTTCGTGCACCGGCCCTCTAGTTTAATTATGAGGTGTCTTGGTGTTGGTCTTTTTGGGTACATCTTGTTTGGAACTCTGTGTGCTTCCTGGACTTTTGTGACTTTTTTCTTCCCAAAGTCAGGGAAGTTTTCTGTCATTATTTCTTCAGATAGGTTTTCTATACCTTGCTCAGCTTCTTCTCCTTCTCTAAGCCCTATTATACGGATGTTGTTTTGTTTTATCTTGTCCCAAAGCTCCCTTATACTCTCCTCCTGCTTTTTAAGTTTTTTTCCAGTTGCTGCTCTGCTTCGGTGTTTTTTTCTACCTTGTCTTCTAACTGGCTGATTGGTTCTTCATCTTCTTCTAGTGTACTGCTGAAATCTTGCATTTTGTTCTTTATTGCAGCTATGTCATTTTAAATTTCCTGTTGATGCTTACACATGTTGGTGAATTTCTTGTTCAGCCTTTTGAGCATCCGTATAACCATTACTCTGAATTCTATCTCTTGCAAATTGCTTGCCTTTATTTCAATTATTTCCTTTTCTGGTGATTCCTTCTTTTCTTTAATATGGGGGTTGTTTCTTTGTCTCCCCATTTTTGCTGTTTCTTTGTGAGTGTTTCTATGTATTAGATCAAACTGCTATGCCACCCAGATATTTCGGATTTGTCTTATGTAGTAGATGTTTTGTGGGACCCAGTAGTGCAGTCTCTCAGGTATTCTGGGCTGGGTATTCTAGGGATGCCCTCTACTTGAGATATTTTGCTTCTCTTGATATGGTTGGGTCTTGAATGTTATTGTCTCGTTCATGGATGTAGTCATCTCTCAGAGTGTCTGGTTATGTGGCTTGCTCTCTACCACATTGTGCCAACTGTTTTGGAGGTGCTGACCGAACAGCACAAAATACAACATGACACGGTATGACACAAAAGAAACAGACCGCGGATGTATGCAATACACCTATAACCCCAATAAAAGTGACCACCAGAGAAAAGAGAAGTAGGAGAGAGAAAATAGAGTAAAAATGATAGCGAGAAAAGATAATAAGAAAAGAAAAAAAAATAAAAAGAAAGAAAGAGTATGGGAAGATAACACAGCAAAACAATTAAACCAAAAAGTGCAAACAAAATACACCCAGAACGGGGGGGGGGGGGGGGGGGGGGGAGGGGGGAAGGGCGGCGCAGCGGGTCAGGGGCAGAATCTGTAGAGGCAGAGCTTAAATACAGAAAATTAGGTTAAGGATTTGGATGAATATGTGAAGGACTTTGGTTTAATATAGAGGAAGGAGAAAAAGAATGAGTAGATAAGAAGAAAAAATTATTTATTGAAAAGGAGAATAACAGTGAGAGCAGATAGGCCTGAACTTAGGAAGTGAAACTAATTAAAAAATTAGAAAAGAGTAAGAGAGGAGAGGAAAAAAAAAATTGAGTAGCCAAGAAAGAGAAATGGAGTAGGAGCAGGGAATAGGAAATTTTATACATGAGTAAGCCAACACAGACTATAATAATAACACATCAATAAAGTAAAGAAGATCAATTTTTAACATGGGGTAAAAAGAAAGGAAAGAGAAAAGCTAAACTGGGGAAAGGAGAAGAAAAACAGGCTGAAAAAGGGGAGAAGTGTGGAAGAAAAAATGAAAGAAAAGAAAAAAAGAAAGAAAATAAAATAATTAAAAAGTTAAATACTAAGAAAAAAATTTTAAAATTAAAAATTGAAGTGAAGTGTTGTTTGCTTTAGCTGTGTTTTAATGCCTCATATGGGGCTGGTTTAGGACCCCACTTTTCTGTTCTCTCTGCCAATTCTGGACTTCCTGTTAGGTAGTTAGGGGCTGATCACTGTCAGGCACTGACCTTGGCATTTAACATCCTGTTGTAGCTCTAATAGATCCACTCTCCTTTGCTTGTCTCTGTCTCCACAGGCCTTGGCTGCAAGCAGGTGGGACCAATCTGCCTGCTTTGCCTGTCTGCCAGCTGTCAATCTTAATCGCTCAAGCATCTGTTTCTGACAGGGCTTTAGATGGGGGTGGTGGTGTTTTGCTTTCCAGGAATCCGATTTATGATTTTTCCCTGACTGAAAGCTACTCCTCCACGAGTGGCCCAAGATATTACTCTGGCCTTGTTTGGTCAGAGATCCTTGTACCAGTGGGGTTCACTGGCAACCTGGAGTTTTTATCAGTCTGGTTCCCAGAATAGTGGGCCCACTGGCCCCTCTTCCAACCCAGTCACTGAAGGCTCTTTGGGGCTATTCAGAGCCTTTGTTTCCTTTGTACAGTTCAAAATGCAGGCATGGTGTGGCAGGTTATATTATCTGTCTTGAGGCTACTGGGAGGGGCTGGCTCTTCAGGAGATTAATGGCCACTTAAGTTTGGAAGGTTATGAATGTCCCACTGCTGGAGTCCTGGGGATGTCTTCCTGCCCTGCTTCCCCCCTCACTGGCTGCGAGTTTGACTTGCTTGCTTTACAGCCACTCCACAGATCTGTGCCTCTCCCTGCTCCGCAGCCTAAGGTGAGTTCTTGCAACTGAATAGTCCTATGTTCTGGGTTTAGCGAATACTAGTAAAAGCAAAGACAAAACAATAGCAAAACAACCATGAAACTGAGGGTTTCTCTCGCACTACCACCGAGCTGCTGGGGTCACTTTTCAGGCGGCCTGTCGGGGTGCAGCCTTTTGAGGCTGTGGTCTTAGGTCTACATTCCCTGGGCGCCAGCAGCCCTGTGGGTTTTCCTTTTCTCAGTTGGGTATTAGGCCTGTCACCAAGGGGCACAGCTTTGGTGCAATGTAGCTTCCACCTCACCCTCTCAGCCTGGTGGCTGGGTGTCTCTCTCCAGCCCAGATCCCTGTTCCTCCCATTCTCCAGGTGTCCTCTGCCCTTCCTTGTTGATAATTGTCTTCTCAGCTGTGTCTAATTTGTTAATTCCAGGTGCATGTTCTCTGATTTAGTTGCTTTTCCAGTCTGGCCCTGGGACTAGGTGCATGACATGTCTGGTTATTTGGCCGCCATTTTCTTCTGCGACAGTGTTATTTTAACTTGAAACAGCATGAACATTAGGAGAAAATACCTTGTGAATGTGAATGGGAATTCTCCTTGGTGCATGTAATTGCAATGATTTGAAATGCTTTCACAGGATTTGTAGGAGAGGGTAATTTTTCTTCTTTATTTGCTCCTTTTATCTTGTTTGAAAGCCAATATTACCTCACTTCCCACCTTCCATATATACTTTTTACTTCTTTCTATTTCTCCCTGTTTTTCTCTTAAAAAAAAAACTTACCTAATTAGAATCAAAGATATTTGGAGTTCCTTGTTTTTTATTATGGTTAAGGGCAGTTGGTAGTAATTGCTTCTTAGGAATTATTTTTTGGTTCTAGGTATGTTCTGAATGTTGCTGGTGGTACAGTGACCCCTTAGAGCCGAGTCCTTAGTACTGTTGACATTTGGGGCTAGATAATTCTTTGTGGTTTGTCAGGGAGTATCCTGTGCCATGTAGGATGTTTACCAGCATCCTTGGCTTCTATCTACTAGATAACGCTCAAAGTGTGACAACAAAAAATGTCTCCAGACTTGCCTAATGTCTCTTGGGGAGGGGACAGGCTCATCCTGGTTGAGAATCTCTGCCTTAGAAGATAAGGGATGCTGGGGAAGTAGATGGTAGTCATGAACTAGGGCTGGAACATTTATTTAGATGCTTTGGTATATTAAAAGTACATCTCAAATACCAGTGATAAATTGAAATTCCTGTGTAATCTATAAATACCATTTTAGCTCTTGGCTTCAACTTCCTAGGACTAGAAGTATAGGTTTATTATTTTTCTTTATTTTCAAAATGAGGGAGTTTGTAGTAAAATGTAGTAATCTCTGAGGTCTCACATAGCTCTCACATTTTAATGATTTCAGTTATTAAAAAACCCCACTTTTTGCAGTTATAGAACTTTAGAGTTGAAAATTTTTTGTGTGATCATTTGGACCACTCCCATTAGTTTTAGCCAGTGTGATTTCTACAATAGATCAGGAAAAATAGTTGGTTTTTAACCAGTAGACATTATTAAATGCTCATATTTGGAGAATATATCACAACGGACTTTTATAAAAATGATTACTTTTGCCAATGACTGATTGGAATTCAGGTGATTGACTGCCTGAACTTGAAATAATGTCTTTTGTTTGGAATCAGGCTTTTAAATATTGATGTTTATTTTAGTAGTCTTGTGCCTAGACTGGTATTCTTTATTGCCAAACAGCTTTATGCTCTGCTACCTTGATAAGGAAAACTGACTTCCCAAAGTGCCTTGGCTGATATGTTGGGATTAAATTGGCAAGTATTTTATTCCGGCTGCTTTTAGAGCTTAATGAGAGTAGACTATATATATATATATATATATATATATATATATATATGTGTGTGTGTGTAATTATATGTGTGTGTATGTATGTGTGTGTGTGTGTGTGTATCCATGCTGTATAATAAAGAGGTAATATGCAAATTGACCATCACTCCAACACACAAGATGGCTGCACCCATGTGGCCAAAGATGGCTGACCCCATGTGGACACAAGATGGCCATCACAAGATGGCCGGCAGGGGAGGGCAGTTGTGGGCAATCAGGCCAGCAGGGGAGGGCAGTTGGGAGGGACCAGGCCGGCAGGGGAGGGCAGTTGGGGGCAACCAGGCCGGCAGGGGAGGGCAGTTAGGGGTGACAAGGCTGGCAAAGGAAGGCAGTTAGGGGCGACCAGGCCTGCAGGGGAGGGCAGTTGGGGGTGACCAGGCTGGCAGGGGAGGGCAGTTACGGGTGACCAGGCTGGCAAGGGAGGGCAGTTAGGGGTGACCAGGCCGGCAGGGGAGGGCAGTTAGGGGCAGTCGGGCTGGCAGGGGAGCAGTTAGTCATCCATTAGGCTGCCAGGGGAGTGGTTAGTGGGTGATCAGGCTGGCAGGCAGGTGAGCGGTTGGGAGCCAGCAGTCCTGGATTGTGAGAGGGATGTCTCAGATTGGAGAGGGTGCAGGCTGGGCTGAGGGACACCCCCCGCCCCCAACTAGTATATATATGTACTAGTGGCCCGGTGCACGAAATTTGTGCACATTAAAAGGGGATTAGGTAGAAGAAATAATTTAATATTGCTGTTTGTCCTTTCTCTATAATAGAAGTGTCAGAGATGAAAGGAAATTAGTAAAATATATATGAAAGCCTTCCTCCTGTCAGAATCTGGGGCGCACCACGGGACCCAGAGTCAAGTCCCCGCCCACCTACATGCACCTCAAAATCTCATGAGACCCAGACCTGGCCGGCTCCCACCCCCATTGGGATAGATACAGACCTGGCCAGTCCCACCCTTGTCAAGCCCCGCCGGGCAGGGGATGTAGCCTCAGGTCCCCTGGCCCGGCACCGGGACAGGGGGCATGGCCTGAGGTCCCCCAGCCCAGACCAGTGCAGGGGGCATGCCTTGAGGTCCCCTGTCAAGCCCTGCCAGGTGGGGGCATGGCCTGAGGTCACCCGTTAAGCCCCACCAGGCGGGGGGGGGGGGTGCAGCCTCAGGTCCCTCGTCAAGCCCCACCGGTAGGGGGGTGCAGCCTCAGGTCCCCCATCAAGCCCCACTGGGCAGGGGGCGCAGCTTGAGTTCTCCCGACCCAGTACTGGGGGTGCACCTTGAGGTCCCCCATCAAGCCCCGCTGGGTGGGGAGCACAGCCTGAGGTCCCCTGTCAAGCCCAGCCAGGCAGGTGGGCGTAGCCTCAGGTCCTCTGGCCTGATGCTGGGGCGGGGGGTGTGGCCTGAGGTCCCCTGTCAAGCCCCACTGGGAAGGGGGTGCAGTCTGAGGTCCCCTGGCCCGGTGCTGGGATGGGGGGAGCGGCCTGAAGTGCCCTGTCAAGCCCCACCTGGTGGGGGCGCAGCCTGAGGTCCCCTGGCCTGGCGCTGGGGTTGGGGGAGTAGCCTGAGGTCCTCTAGCCCAGCACCAGGACGGGAAGCACACCTTGAGGTCCCCCGTCAAGCCCCGCCTGGCAGGGGTCGTGGCCTCAGGTCCCCTGGCCTGGCGTTGGGGTGGGGGGCATGGCCTGAGGTCCCCTGTCAAGCCCTATGGCGCGGGGGAGGGCATAGCCTCAGGTCCCTGCTGATTGCTAGTTAAGGCTCCTTATGGGAACTTGGCTTCAGCTGTGGGTGCAGCCATCTTTGTGATGGAGTGATGGTCAATTAGCATATTCCCCCTTTATTAGATAGGATGGATATATATATATATATATATATTGTGTGTATGTATGTGTGTGTGTGTGTGTATATATATATATATATATATATATATATATATATATATCCTAAATGAGGTGAGTAAGAGGGAAATCCAATACCTTTTATAGGTTTATATGCTTCACATGTGATGTACCCAACTGGAAATAAAAAGATACATACCAGATGTGAAGGCATCAGCTAATCTAATTATGCTGGAGATCATTCCCACTATTTGATGGCTGAATTACACTGAACTCATTTCTCCATTTCTAACAGGATATGGTGTAGGTGTTTATAAATTTGAAGTTGAGCTGAAATACCTGTGATTGTGCTTTTACTGTAAGGATGGGTTCCTTTTGTATTTCTTGGGCTTGATAAACTATAAAGACTAGAATATTCAGATTTACAGCAGGACTGAGATGGAATGGGATGTGTATTCTAGTGGATACCAACCGCTAAGTATGCTTTCTTTGGATCCTTGCCTGGAAAGCCAGTCTGAAGGTATCATGGTCAGACACAATGCTGTTTCTAAGCATTACTGGAAATACAGTAACAGGTCTCTTAGCCTGTGCTAAAAAGGTAATTTTGCATGCATTAAATATTCAACAAAGGGCTCAAGTCGTGCTTATTTTGGCAAACAAATAGATCCTAAAATAAATCAAACAAATTGTAATGCAGAGCAAACTGAAATACTTGAGGATTTGTCTTAGATATTTAAAATCACACACACATATATATATATATATATATATATATATATATATATATATTGAACATACTGACAGCTGTCAGAGGTGAGGGGGTTGTGGACTACGATGAAAAGGTGAAGGGATTAATCAAACAACAACAAAACCCTCATAGACACACAGACAACAAACAGTATGGTGATTGCCAGAGAGAAAAGGGGCTAGGGGAGGTAGAAGAGGATATAGTGGGGATAAATGGTGGTGGAAGGAGACTTGACTTGGGTGGTGAACACATAATACAATAAATATATAGATGATGTATTATAGAATTGTATACCTGAAGCCTATATAATTTTATCAACCAATGCCATCCCAATATATTCAATAAACAAAGTATATTGAATAAAAAACTATATTTTATCCTTATGTCTTGATAGTGTCCTTAGAAAAAAAGGATCTTTGGAAATGGCAGTGGAAGGGCAGCATTATCTCAAACTGCAGTTGTGCTTCTGGACCCTATCGTTGGGCCTATCTTTCCTTTTACTCCCAGCTGTGTAGTTGCCAAAATACAGTACTTAAGGTGTTTATTTCACCCTGGAAGATTTTTATAAAGAGCAGTTTTTGATGAAGCATGGCACATGGCATCATTATCATTTCTAACACAGAGAACTCATTTTCAATTTTGCTATCAAAGAAAAATGACAAATAGAGAATGCAAGAAAAACCAGATGGACTAACTGTATTAGGAGCTTCATATGCATATTTTGTGTCACATATTAGCATTCATTAAGTCGAAAGGGAAAAAAATGAGTTTTGCCTACATGCATTAAACCAATAAGGCTGGCAAAGTTCCAAGCTAGCTCTTGTGGATTAATTGTTTTATAACTGTTTTAATTAAAGTTGTTCAGTATATGATTAACCTAAAAGTTTTAATTTCCATAAAACTGTTGAACAAATGAGACATTAATATTTTACATTAACCATGGCTATATTGCTATGTTTTTTCAGAGCGGCTGCTTAAGTATAGTTAAGTGGTAGGAGGAAAGAGCTATGTCTCATGCTGCTATCAAGAAAACCTGCAAATTGAGAATAACTTTGTAAAAGGACCTGTGTGACAGGGTTTTCTATTATACTGCAAATTCCATAGATGAGCATTTATGTAGTCATTCCCTCTCACCCCATCATTTTACAGCTGAGCCTCTGTCATAATTGTCATGTTGAGTAGGTTAACTGTATAACATGCAATAATCAATTTGTCTTTTCCTTCCATTCAGCTTCATAATAGTGTTAGTGTAAAGCATTGAATTTGAAGGGGTTGGCTAGTAGGGCCTGTGAAACTTATGTGGTTTTAATTTAAGACAGTGGTTCTCAACCTTTCTAATGCCACGACCCTTTAATACAGTTCCTCATGTGGTGGTGACGCCCAACCATAAAATTATTTTCGTTGCTACTTCATAACTGTAATTTTGCTACTGTCAGTGAATCGTAATTAAATATCTGTGTTTTCCGATGGTCTTAGGCTCTACTGCTAGCAGGGTCGCCTAAGACCATCGGAAAACACAGATATTTACATTACGATTCATTGACAGTAGCAAAATTACAGTTATGAAGTAGCAACGAAAATAACTTTATGGTTGGGCGTCACCACCACATGAGGAACTGTATTAAAGGGACGCGGCATTAGAAAGGTTGAGAACCACTGATTTAAGAGATAGGTACAAATGTTAGTTTTGGAATCAAAGGATAGATAAGAAAGGTTTGGATGACCCATCACCTTTATTTGCTTGCCCTTCATTAGTTTGGCACTAGCCTGAGTTTGCTAAAACACATTTCATTTTGCAAATGGTAAAACTGATGCCCAATAAAATTTTACTATGTGAAATGAGGCTCCTGAAATATGCAGATCTGCATTTCACTCATCCCCCTCCCCACTTTCTATCTGTGCCCCATCTTAAAGCCCTTCAGTTCATTAAAAGATTGGGATGTTTTTCTTTTCCCCTATTGTAAGCCTTTTACGTTTACTTTACTCTGTGGGTTCTTGTCATAGTACGGTATAAATTCAAGGTAATAGTGGTATTTGAAACCATATTTTAAAAGATAAGATTTATACAGATCAGGGGAAATGATGATTACAAAACTCAAGCTGTTCTCCCTGCCCAAGAGTACGAGGGTACTAGGCTGAACTTAACCTATAAGTTAGTATGACACTTTGATATAAGATCTTTTTTGCAGTTGTAGATCTGTGGGAGTTTGGGATGCAATATATGAATAGCAGGATTATACCAACCTTGCACTAACATAGTCAGAAGCATAAGACATTGTAATCTATTCAGAGTTATAGCTGCCACACTGATTTTATCTTTGTTACTTTGTCCTGTTGTTTCTTTTTAGTACTATAAGGTTTGCCTTCCCCTCTGTTCTGTATAATCATTCTCCCTCTGAAATTCCTTCTGTTCAGCTTTTTAAAAAATATATTTTTATTGATTTCAGAGAGGAAGGGAGAGGGAGAGAGAGAGAGAGAGAAACATCAATAATGAGAGAGAATCAATGATTGGCTTCCTCCTGCACGCCCCCAGTGGGGATCGAGCCCGAAACCTGGGCATGTGCCCTTGACTGGAATCGAACCCGGGACCCCTCAGTCCGCAGGCCAACGCTCTATCCCCTGAGCCAAACCAGCTAGGGCCCTTCAGTTCAGCTTTTAAAGTACCAGCTTCTATGAAATTATTTGTAAATTCAGTATTTTAAAAGTAGTTAGTAAGGCAAGTAAAATAATAAATTTTGTTGTTGTACCATTGGTTGTACCAGCTGCCGTATTTGGCATGAACCTGCTTTACACAAGTGGTTTTTGAGATAAATAGTTTATCAGGCATGTTATCTGTTCTTTAGGCTCTCTTGAGTTCTATCATTGGGTGAAGTTAGATCATTAGAAGTGCCCATACCTGTACCATATTATTTTGGTTCTTCAGAGAATTGCCGTCATGGAGTTACGGTGCTGTATTCTGGGTAAATGGAAAGAGCACTCAATTTAAGAACTCAATATTCTATATTCAAAAATACATTTCTGTTTTTTGCAAAACCTTAAAAATCATCTGGTATCTCAATGTTTCTGTAAATATCTATCTATATCTATATCTATATATCTATATCTATATCTATATCTATATCTATATCTATATCTATATCTATATCTATATCTATATCTATATCTATATATATAGAGAGAGAGAGCGCGCGAGTGTGCACGAGAGCGAGCTAGCTTCTTTGGGAATGTAGTGTGAGGAAAAAGTTCCTTTTTTCTGACCAACATATATTCATTTTTATAACTCTCAAATGTTTGTTGAATGAATGAATACTACATAACTGGGTAAGTATCCTTTTGCATTTTCCAGGAAATTACCAACTTAATTCAGTAATGTGTTTTAGATACCCTAAGTCCTTGGTGATCAAGTACTATTTATTACTCTTTTGCTTGGTGAGTACTACTTTTCATTTTAAAAACTGCGTTCTAAGACATCTGTATTAGAAGACATGGTTAGCCACTTTACTAGTTCCCCATGACAACGGGAATGATAAGAGGAGTCAAGCATATGGTTCCTGCCCTGTAAGATCTGGAGTCTTGCTGTTAAGACAGTCATGTCTAGCAAGAAAGAGAAGTGCCAAAAGCAGTTATTTCTGACAGTAGGACTGTTGGAATAGAGAGATAGTTGGGGACTTACTACTTCCATTCTACCTTTCTTCTCTATTTCATTAGCTTTACGAATATGCTCTCTGTGCCCCCGGGTCCCATTTCCAATCCAGTAGTAGTAATTACTCCTAGCGTAAACCTCCCACCTATGAGGCCAGCTATGTGCTTGATCATCTCTGTAACCTGGCTTTCACTTCTGCCCCTCCTTAAAAATGCTATGCTGCTCTTCATCAGCTACATGGCTACACTCTCTCGTTTATTTTCCAGATGAAGTAGCAGTGTTCCAAAAATACCAACAGGTCTAATAATCCTTTTACTGTTCAATACATCTTTTGTAAGGCTTATTTACTGTTGTAGTTGATATATGACAGCTAATGCAAGCAGCAAATGAATGTTTAAATAGTGTGTAATTCAACAGATGTGCCCATCCAGGTGATTCTCCCAATAGCTGCCACACAGTAGCTAGAGGAAGACCAGTAACTGAGTGTATAGTGGGTTGTTCTGGATATTATCTGGTTTTTGGCTATCTCATTCTTGGTGATTATAATTTGACTTACTTTGCCTCTGTTTATCTTTTGTGGCTCTATTATATTACTTTATTTTGATACATGTTAGCAGTGTGGCTTTCATTTAGGGCTGTTTACATTTCAAACATGGAGAAAGATTATAGATTCTCATTGATCATTACCAAATAGTATTTTCTGGGAGTCCCAGTTGCATAAAACTTCTCTTCTTAAATGCACAAATAGTACACCACACCCTCTATCAAAACATGGTAATTATGGCTGGCCCACTTTAAAGATTACTCAGGGAAGGAAGGAAATTACCTATCCACTATTACCATATAGTCCTTAAAATACACAGACCAGTACATTTTAGCATATGTCAATCTTTGTGAAGATACTCTGTCAGTTAAGAGAAATAAATGAACGTGGCAATTGATTTGCTTATAGTTCCTTGCAAAACTGTTAAACTACTTTGTGGCTGGTTATGTCACTTGACTAGAAAAAAATGGTACTGGAATTAAGTCAGCTTTAGCCCTATGCTGCCCATTTTTCCTGACTTATGGTTAGCCATATGTTTACACCAGCTGAGGTAGGAAGTATGATTGGATACAAGTACATTTTTTGAAAAGATACCAGAATCATGTTCTGTTAAAAGTATAAATTATTCTCCTCCATCAATATGGACTATATTTTTATACCTGTAGCAAAAACTTGTCATTTTTCCCTCAGATCATATAAATAATAATAGTTTGTGGTGGTAATGATTAACATGACAGTCAGATTGTGCGATGGAGAAAGGAGTTTTGTTTTTTTTAAATTTTTTTTTATTAAGGTATTATATGTGTACATATCTTACCATTGCCCCCCCCACCCCACTCCCATACATGCCTCACCCCCCAATGTTTTGCATCCGTTGGTTACTCTTATATACATGCATATAAGTCCTTCAGTTGATCTCTTATTTCCCCCACCTCTCCCTAACCTTACTGCTGTAATTTGACAGTCTGTTTGATGCTTTACTGCCTCTGTATCTATCTTTTTGTTCATCAGTTTATAATGTTTTTCATTATCCCCAAATGAGTGAGATCATGTGGTATTTTTCTTTCATTGACTGGCTTATTTCACTTAGCATAATGTTCTCTAATTCCATCCAGGTGCCTACAAATGGTAGTAATTCCTTCTTTTTTATGGCAGCATAGTATTCCATTGTGTAGATGTACCATAGTTTTCTGATCCAGTCATCTGCTCACGGGCACTTAGGCTGTTTCCAAATCTTAGCTATTGTAAATTGTGCTGCTATGAACATAGGGGTGCATATATCCTTTCTGATTGGTGTTTCTAGTTTCTTAGGATATATTCCCAGGAGTGGGATTACTGGGTCAAATGGGAGTTCCATTTTCAGTTTTTTGAGGAAACTCCATACTGTTCTCCACAGTGGCTGCACCAGTCTGCATTCCCACCAGCAGTGCACGAGGGTTCCTTTTTCTCCGCATCCTCGCCAACACTTGTCGTTTGTTGATTTGTTGATGATAGCCATTCTGACAGGTGTGAGATGGTATCGCATTGTCGTTTTGATTTGCATCTCTCGGATAATTAGTGACTTTGAGCATGTTTTCATGTGTCTCTTGGCCCTCCTTCTGTCTTCTTTCGAAAAGATTCTATTTAGGTCTGTTGCCCATTTTTTTATTGGATCCTTTATCTTCCTTTTATTAAGTTGTATAAGCTGCCTGTAGATGTTGGAGATTAAACCTTTATCAGTGATAACATTTGCAAATATGTTCTCCCATACAGTGGGGTTTCTTGTTGTTTTGTTGATGGTTTCTTTTGCTGTGAAAAAGCTTTTTATTTTGATGTAGTCCCATTTGTTTATTTTCTCTTTGGCTTCCATTGCCCTAGGGGCAGTATCAGTGAAAAAGTTCTTTTGGCATATGTCTGAGATTTTGCTGCCTGTGGATTCCTCCAGTATTTTTATGGTTTCCCATCTTATATTTAAGTCCTTGTACCCATTTTGAGTTTATTTTTGTGTATGGTGTAAGTTGGTGATCTAGTTTCATTTTTTTGCATGTATCTGTCCAATTTTCCCAACACCATTTATTAAAGAGACTGTCTTGACTCCATTGTATGCTCATGCCTCCTTTGTCAAATATTAAATGCGCATATTGGTTTGGGTCGATATCTGGATTCTCTATTCTGTTCCATTGATCTATATGTCTGTTCTTGTGCCAGTACCAGGCTGTTTTGAGGACAGTGGCTTTGTAATACAGCTTGAAATCTGGTATTGAGATCCCTCCTACTTTATTCTTCTTTCTCAGGATTGCTGTGGCTATTCGGGGTCTTTTTTTATTCCAGATGAATTTTTGGAGAGTTCTTTCTAGGTCTGTGAAATACGCCGTTGGTATTTTAATGGGGAGTGCATTGAATCTATAGATCGCTTTGGGTAGTATGGACATTTTAATGATGTTGATTCTACCAATCCATGAACATGCTATGTTCTTCCATCTGTTTACATCTTCCTCTATCTCTTTTTTCAGTGTCCTGTAGTTTTCCGCATATAGGTCTTTTACCTCCTTGGTTAGGTTTATTCCTAAGTATCTTAATTTTTTTGGTGCGATGGAAAATGGGATTGCTTTTTTAGTCTCTCTTTCTGTAAGTTCACTGTTGGTGTATAAAAATGCCATAGATTTCTTGGTGTTAATTTTGTATCCTGCTACATTGCCGAATTCATTTATTAAGTCTGTTAGTTTTTTGATGGAGTCTTTCAGGTTTTTTATGTACAATATCATGTCATCTGCAAATAAGGACATCTTTACTTCTTCTTTTCCAATTTGGATGCCTTTTATTTCTTCTTCTTGTCTAATTGCAGTGGCTAATACTTCCAGTACTATGTCAAACAGGAGTGGTGAGAGTGGGCATCCTTGTCTTGTTCCTGTTCTTAGGGGAAATGGTTTTAGTTTTTGCCCATTGAGTATGATGTTAGCTGTGGGTTTATCATATGTAGCTTTTATTATGTTGAGGTATGATCCTTCTATTCCCACCTTGTTGAGAGTTTTTATCAAGAAAGGGTGTTGGATTTTGTCAAATGCTTTTTCTGCATCAATTGATATGACTATGTGATTTTTATCTCTCAATTTGTTTATGTGATGTATCACATTTATTGATTTGCGGATATTGAACCATCCTTGCATTCCTGGGATAAACCCTACTTGGTCATGGTGTATGATCTTTCTGATGTACTGCTGGATCCTATTTGCTAGAATTTTGTTGAGGATTTTGGCATCTACATTCATGAGGGATATTGGCCTGTAATTCTCCTTCATTGTGTTGTCTTTATCTGGTTTTGGTATTAGGGTGATGCTGGCTTCATAGAAGGAGCTTGGAAGTGTTCCTTCCTCTTGAATTTTTTGGAATAGTCTGAGGAGGATAGGTTTTAGTTCTTCCTTGAATGTTTGGTAGAACTCTCCTGTGAAGCCGCCTGGCCCCGGGATTTTGTTTGCTGGAAGCTCTTTGATGACTGCTTCAATTTCTTCCGTAGTTACTGGCATGTTGAGCTGTTTAGATTCTTCCTGATTGAGTTTTGGAAGGTTATATTTTTCTAGGAATATGTCCATTTCCTCCAGGTTGTCCAGTTTGTTGGAATAGAGTTGTTCGTAGTATTTTTTAACAATCCTTTGTATTTCGGCGGGATCTGTTGTTATTTCACCTCTTTCATTTCTGATCTTGTTTATTTGGGTCCTCTCTCTTTGCTTCTTGGTGAGCCTGGCTAGAGGTTCATCAATCTTGTTTATTCTTTCAAAGAACCAGCTCTTGGTTTTGTTGATCTTTTGTTTTATTTCTTTGGTCTCTATGTCGTTTATCTGTGCTCTGATCTTTATTATTTCCTTCCTTCTGCTTACACTGGGCTTTTCTTGTTGCTCTTTTTCTAACTCTTTGAGTTGTTGGGTTAGGTAATTTATTACCCCTGTTTCTTGTTTTTTGCAGTAGGCTTGTAGAGCTATGAACTTCCCTCTCAAGACTGCTTTCGCTGTGTCCCATAGATTTTGGATTGTAGTGTTTTCATTGTCATTTGTTGTCATGATGTTTTTTATTTCTTCTTTGATCTCTCTGGTAACCCAGTCATGGTTTAATAGCATGCTGTTTAGTCTCCATGTGTTTGATTTCTTTGGGTTGTTTTTATTGTAGTTGATTTCCAGTTTTATGCCACTGTGGTCTGAGAAGATGCTTGATATGATTTCTATCTTCTTGAATTTGAAGAGACTTTGCCTATGTCCCAACATATGTTCTATCTTTGAAAATGACCCATGTTCACTGGAGAAGAATGTATATTCTGTGGCTTTGGGGTGAAATGTTCTGAAGATGTCAATTAATTCCATCTGGTCTAGTGAGTCATTTAGGATTGATGTTTCTTTGCTGATTTTTTGTTTAGAGGATTTGTCCAATGGTGATAGTGGGGTATTAAAGTCTCCTACTATGATTGTATTGCTGTCAATCTCTCCCTTGATATCCTCCAGGAGTTTTTTTATGTATTTGGGTGCTCCTGTATTGGGTGCATATATGTTTACCAGAGTTATTTCTTCTTGTTGGACTGCTCCCTTTAGTATTATGAAATGGCCTTCCTTATCTCTTGTTATGTCCTTCAGTTTGAGATCTAATTTGTCAGAAATAAGTATTGCTACCCCAGCTTTTTTTTCAGTTCCATTTGCCTGGAAAACCTTTTTCCATCCCTTCACCCTCAGTCTGTGTGCCTCTTTTTTTCTGAGGTGGGTTTCTTGTAGACAGCAGATATATGGGTCGTGTTTTCTTATCCAATCCGTTACCCTTTGTCTTTTGATTGGGGCATTTAATCCATTTACATTTAAAGTTATTATTGATAGGTACTTATTTGTCGCCATTCCTATTCTTTACCCCTGTGTTCCTTCTTCGCTTCCTGTTTCTTTCTTTCTTTCTTCTTCTTCTTCTTTTTTTTTTTTACAGCAGACCCTTTAGCATTTCTTGCATTGCTGGTTTGGTGGTAATAAATTCCCTTAGTCCTTTTTTGTCTGTGAAGCTCCTGATTTCACCTTCAATTTTGATTGACAGCCTTGCTGGGTACAGTATTCTTGGATTCAGCCCCTTCCTTTGCATGACTTTGTATATTTCATTCCATTCCCTTCTGGCCTGATGAGTTTCTGTTGAGAAATCAGTTGCTAGTCTGATGGGGGTTCCTTTGTATGTAACTTTCTGTCTCTCTCTTGCTGCTTTTAAGATTCTTACTTTGTCGTTGGTGTTTGCCAATTTAATTATAATGTGCCTTGGCGTCGGTCTTTTGGGGTTCATTTTGCTTGGGACTCTGTGAGCTTCTTGGATTTGTGTGGGTTTTTTCTTCTCTATATCAGGGAAATTTTCTGTCATTATTTCTTCAAAGAGGTTTTCTATTCCTTGCTCAGCTTCCTTTCCTTCTGGAACCCCTATTATGCGGATGTTGTTTTGTTTCGTGTTGTCCCAAAGTTCCCTTAGACTCTCCTCCTGCCTTTTAATTTTTTTTTCTAGAAATTGCTCTACTTGGGTATTTTTTTCCATCTTGTCTTCTAGCTCACTGATGCGGTCCTCTGCTTCTTCTAGTCTACTCTTGATGCTTTCTATTGAGTTCTTTACAGCAGCGATGTCATTTTTCATTTCTTCTTGGTTCTTCTTCATTTCCTCTTGGTTCTTGCTCATATTGTCGAATTTGTCTTCCATTCTTTTCAGCCACCTTATGACCATTTCTCTGAATTCTTTTTCTGGAAGGTTGCTTGCCTCCATTTCGTTTACTTCCTTTTCTGGTGATGCCTGCTTTTCTTTCATATGTGGGCTGCTTCTTTGTCTCCCCATGGTCTCTCTTCTCTGGGTGTCTGGTTATGTAGTTCTCTCTCTCCTGGGTGGATTTAAAGGCACAAACTACAGCACTACCAGGTACAGCTCACAAGGCACTGAACAGGAATGTATTCACGATATTAATAACCTCCAATATAGGTGACCACCAGAGAAAGGCAAATTAGGTGATAGGAGAGAAAGAAGAAGAGGAAAAAAGAAAGAAAGAAAGAAAATAAAGAAAAAAGGAGTGTGAAAATGAAATTGGGAAAAGGGATATTAAAGAAAAAAAAAGTAAGAGAGACAAGAAAGTGACTAAGAGAGAAAGGGGAACAGACTATATATATTGGGGATAAAACTCCAATAGAACAATCACTAATCCCAGCAAATGCCAGCAACAAGTGCCTGGGGATTAGTACAAACCACAACACCAACTAATATGGAGTGAGGCAAGGGAAAGCTGAAGCACAAAACAAACAAAAAAATAAACAAAAGAAGAATAAGCAGAACAATCTCACAAAAAAGCATAAAAATTCGATATAATCTACATTCAAGCAAACAACAACAAAAGGACAGAGAGAAGGACAAGTTTATGGATAGCTCAGACAGCGAAGGGAGAGGTGTATGTGGACTTGGAGCAGGGGATTGGAGATTAGATATGTAAGTAGGGTGAAATTTTAACAAGGGGTAAACAGAAAGAATAGGGAAAATCTAAAGCAGTAAAAGGGTAAGATAAACAGGACACTGAAAAGGGGGAGGTTAGGAAGAGAGTGATGGCCTAAAGGTAGAGTTGAGATAGAGTAAAACGATGCTAAAGGAAAGATAAAAATAGAATGTAGAACCCTAATCCCAAAATAAAATGAAGAGAAAATAAAATGACACTTTAAAAAAAAAAAAAGATAAAATAGCAGTAGTAATAATACGGATTGAAAATAAAAATGTAATAATTAAAATGTAAAATCAAGTGATGAAAAAAGAAAAAAAAGTTTCTTGATTAAAAGATGCAAAAAATGAAAATAAAAAAAATAAAAAAAATAAGAAAATAAAAGGTAAAAATAAGATGTGAAGTAGTGAAGGTCATTCACTTCCTCTGTTTTTCTGTTTGGCACGCCTGTTTCTCAGTCCAGACAGTATTGCAGTTCCCTGCAATCCACTGCTCTTCAGTGTTGTAAGCCAGTCCTGATTTTAAGCAGGCGGTGTGTCTTAATTTCTCGTATTCCTTTATTTTTGATTACACAAGAGTCAATTTGTGATTCAGCCCCTGGGTGGCAGTGTTTCTGGATTGACTTCCCGGTCTATCTGTGGCCTCTCTAGGCAGTGTTAGAGCCTTCTTTCCCTGTGGCACTCACTACCGGTTTGTGGGAGTGGGCTGCCTCAGAGCTGACTCTCCGATGGTCACTCCCTGGTCCGATCCCCAGGTTCCAGAAAAACAACTTTCCCCTGCAGTCTCCCAGGGTGTCCCCAACTGGGTGATCCTATGTATTGGGCTTAGTAATCAGAAGCAAGAATTTCAAGAGGAAAAAGCCCAGTTGTGCGAACTCCGGTACTGCGCGTAAGCCCAGGCACCCAGGGAACGCAGGGGCTGCGCATAAGTCTGGACTGCCTGAAATTCTTAGGGTGTCCCTGCACGTCAGATCAAAATGGGTTGCTTTTTAGAGTGCCCTTCTCTTAGCAGCTCTGAGGACCCCTTTCCACAATCACAGATCACGCCAGCCCCTACAGCCACGGATTTTTCTAGGCACAGACTTCCCTGGTCCTCCAGCTCCCGCAAAACGCGCGTTCCTCTCTCCCGCCGGGACCAGAGACCTCACCTTATCCCAGGCGAAATCTGACCTTTCCATGGTGGAGTGTAGAGCTCCTCTGAACCCGTGTGGTTGCGCCAATTGGGGAGCGTTGTTCTGGGGCTCGCAGTCGTTCCTTGGGTGCCGCATTTGTCGGAGAAAGGAGTTTTGATTACGGAGGGACACATAAGGGAACTTGAGGTACTGTCATGTTTTATTTCTTAACTAAAGGCCTGTTGCACAAAGAGATTTGTGCCATAGGCCTTCCTTCCCTTGGCTTTCAGCACCGGTTTTCCTCCAGCACCTGTGACCTAGCCCTTCGCTCCGGCTGGAGTCTGCCTTCTTCGTCTTTTCTGCAGGCTCCGGTTGGAGTCTG
This sequence comes from Plecotus auritus, assembly GCF_963455305.1. Classification (NCBI taxonomy): domain Eukaryota; kingdom Metazoa; phylum Chordata; class Mammalia; order Chiroptera; family Vespertilionidae; genus Plecotus; species Plecotus auritus. The sequence continues at coordinate 88,436,674 of NC_137774.1, read as the reverse complement.
CCATCTTCGTCTTTGTTGCAGACTCCGGAGACTGCAGTCTTCGTCTTCGCTGTGGCCAGAGCGCCGCTCCTGTAGATCCCTTCGCCCCCCACCCTCCCACCCATAGCAGGCGTCCTGCCCCGCCCATCCACTCCATGCTTGGAGCAGCTGGGTGGCCTCCATCTTTGTCCTTCTAATTTGCATATTTCCTCCTGATTGGCTGGTGGGCATAGTGGAGTGATGGTTAATTTGCATGTTTCTCTTTTATTAGTGTAGATCATGACTATGGTTACAGTAGTGTTCGTGTTATTTTTCTGGAAAATACATGTTTTATAGACTTTCCTGTGTGTGTAATATATCTCGCTATATATGTATGTTTAGAGTATAAAAATGTGGAAAATGCTCCAAAATCACAAGGCAAAAATGTTATTTGTAATCCTGCCACCAAGAGATAATCACTTTTCTTTTTTTGACGTATATCTTACCTAGTGTTTTGGGGGACACATATATCATAGTATTCTATGCACTCCCATAGTTTCAGATTTTAATAAAACAAACACATATACAGGTTGTCCCAAAAATATATACTCATTTTGAATGGTTATAAAGTCAGTGTTTATTAACATACAGTTCATTTTCAAAATTTGAAGGAATCTACAGAAATTTTTTGGTCAATGCCTGTTTCAAATTGATGACAATTCTGGTCCAGTCACTGCTGATAACATGAAGCAATGGAATCACAAACATCAAGAATCATTTTGTTCAGTATCTGAGTGCCCTCAATTCATCAACTGTTGCTGGTTTTGTACTTTAAACTTATCTTTTATGTATCCCCATAAAAAAAAAAAGTCTAATGTCACTTTAGGATAAATTTTCTTTGTCCAAAGCTTAGTCTGCCTTCACCCACTATTTCTGATCAGTTAAATCGGAAAAGGAGTGAAAATTAAGTGAATTATCAGCTGTTAAAATGCGTATACATTTTTTGGGACACCTTATATACGTATGTAAGTATATTTAAATCAGGCTATTTTAAAATTTATTTTTATTGTTTATTCACAGACAGAACAGCAGGCATGATTTGAACAACATGGGGATTGGTGGCACTGACTGACCTTTACACAGTCACAAATCCATGTAGAACTTTTTAAAAATATTTATAATTCTTTTTTTAAGACTCTTTGTTGATTAAAGTACTACATATGTCTCCTTTTCCCCTCATTGACCTCTTCCCTGGCCACTCCCACCCCCCAGCACATACCCTCACCCCCCTAGTGTCTGTGTCCATTGGTTATGTTTATATGCTCCATTGGTTATGCTTATATCATGCATACCTTCCCTCTGAGATAAGATGGTCTGTTTGAAGCTTCTCTGTCCCTGGATTTATTTTTGTTCATCATTTTATGTTGTTCATTATATTCCACAAATGAGTGAGATCATGTGATATTTATCTTTCTCCCACTGGCTTATTTCACTTAGTATAATGCTCTCCATGTCCATCCATGCTGTTGCGAATGGTAAGAGTTCTTTCTTTTTTGCAGCTGTGTAGTATTCCATTTTGTAGATATACCACAGTTTTTTAATCCACTCATCTGCTAATGGGCACTTAGGCTATTTCTAAATCTTAAGCTATTGTAAATTGTGCTGCTATGAACATAGAGGTGCACATATCCTTTCTGATTGTTGTTTCTGAGTTTGAAGATAAATAATCCAATCAAAAAATGTTCAAAGGACCTAAATAGACACTTTGCGAAAGAGGACATACAGAAGGCCAAGAGACACATGAAAACATGCTCAAAGTCACTAATCAGTCGAGAGATGCAAATCAAAATAATACTGAGGTGTACCACCTCACACCTGTCAGAATGGCTATCATCAACAAATCAACAAACAACAAGTGCTGGAGAGGATGTGGAGAAAAAGGAACCCTAGTGCACTGCTGGTGGGAATGAAGTCACTGTGGAAAACAGTATGGAGTTTCCTCAAAAAATTAAAAAATGGAACTCTGATTTGACCCAGCGATCCCAATTCTAGGAATATATACTAAATCTGGCTGTTGGATATGTTATATTGTAATATTTTGGCATGAGGTTTCAAGATTATATATAATTAATGTTAATAGCTATGTAGAGTGCCATTGTTTGGATATATCATAGTTGTTTTGTTGTTTTTTTGACTAATTCTTTATTATTGCACATTTAACTTGTTTCTAATATTTAAATATCATAAATAATATATTTACTTTCTGCTATTTAAAATAAAATAGGCTCAATTGGACTGCATTTAATATGTAGACATTTCATAAAAGGTAAATTAAAAATTGTTTTATTGTGATAAATAATGCATAAAATTTAACATCTTAAACTTTTTTTAAAGTATACAGACCAGTGGCATCAAGTACATTCACGTTATTTTGCAACCATCACCTCCATCCATCTCAACGCTTTTTATCTTGCAACACAGAAACTCTCTGTCCATTAAACAATAACTCCCTATTCCCACTTTGCCCCCTGCTTCTGCCGACCAAATTCTACTTTCTGTCTGTATGAGTTTGACTACTATAGGTACCTCATATAAATGCAATCATATACTATTTGGTTTATTGTCCTGACCAAAAAGTCCTCAAGGTTCATCCATGTTGTAGCATGGGTTAGAGTTTTCTTTCCTTTTTAAAATTTGTTTTTTAATTACCATTGACATACCTACACTAATAAAAGAGAAACATGCAAATTGACCGTACCTCTGCTACACCCACAAGCCATGCCCACCAGCCAATCAGGAGCGAATATGCAAATTAACCCAACCAAGATGGCAGCAGCCACTGAGCTGGAGCAAGCAGGAGGCTTGGTTGTCCCGGCGATGGAGGAAGCCAAGATTCCCACCTGCCCTGGCTGTCTGGCCTCCGCTCAAAGCTACAATGTTTCAATTATAGAAGATAAATAAATCTCAGATACTTCCAGCTGGCCCTGGCCTCCTCTTGGGTTGCCGGGGGGCGTGGCCGGCCTGCAAACCACCACATGCCCCTCACCCAGGCCACCCCATGCTCCAAAGGAACCCCTGCCCTTATTCGGAACTCCCTTCGGGGCAAACCAGCCGGCCCCCACCCATGCACCAGGCCTCTATCCTATCTAATAAAAGAATAACATTCAAATTGACCATCACTCCAACATACAAGATGGCTGCCCCCATGTGGACACAAGATGGCCACCACAAGATGGCCAGCAGGGGAGGGCAGTTGGGAGGGACCAGGCCTGCAGGGGAGAGCAGTTGCGGGGGTCCAGGCCTGCAGGGGAGGGCAGTTGGGGGGGACCAGGCCTGCAGGGGAGGGCAGTTAGGGGTGACCAGGCCTTCAGGGGAGGGCAGTTTGGGGGGACCCAGGCTGGCAGGGCAGGGCAGTTAGGGGTGACCAGGCTGGCAGGGGAGGGCAGTTAGGGGCAATTGGGCTGGTAGGGGAGCAGTTAGGCATCAATCAGGCTGGCAGGGAGTGGTTAGGGGGTGATCAGGTTGGCAGGCCTGGGTCCCCCCCAACTGCCCTTCCCTGCAGGCCCGGTCGCCCCCAACTTCCCTCCTCTGCCAGCCTGGTCACCCCTAACTGCCCTCCCCTGCAGGCTTGATCGCCCCCAACTGACCTCCCTTGCAAGCCTGGTCCCTCCCAACTGCCCTCCCCTGCTGGCCATCTTGTGGTGGCCATCTTGTGTTCACATGGGGGCAGCCATCTTGTGTGTTGGAGTGATGGTCAATTTGCATGTTACTCTTTTATTAGATAGGATAGAGGCCTGGTGCACGGGTGGGGGCCAGCTGGTTTTCCCTGAAGGGTGTCCTGGATCAGGGTGGGGGTTCCCTTAGGGCATGGGTCACCCTGGGCGAGGGGCCTATGGTGGTTTGCAGGCCGGCCATGTCCCCCAGCGACCCAAGTGGAGGCCCTGGGATCTGGGATTTATTTATCTTCTATAATTAAAACTTTGTAGCCTTGAGCGGAGCCAAGCCTCCTGCTTGCTCGTGGCTGTAGCCATTTTTGTTGGGATTTATTTATCCTCTATAATTGAAACTTTGTAGTGGAGGCCAAAGCAGGACAGGGCTGCGGGAGCTTGGCTTCCTCCATCGCTGGGGGCAACCCAAGCCTCCGCTCTCTCCAGCTCTGTGGCTGCTGCCATTTTTGTTGGAATTTATTTATCTCTATAATTGAAACTTTGTAGCCTTGAGTGGAGGCCTGGGCCCGCCAGGGTGTGCGGAAAGTTTGGCTCCCTCCATTGCTCGGGAAACCCAAGCCTCCTGCTCGTTCCGTGGCCACAGCCATCTTGGTTGGGTTAATATGCATACTTGCTCCTGATTGGCTGGTGGGCGTGGCTTGTGGGTGTAGTGGAGTCATGGTTAATTTGCATATTACTCTTTTATTAGATAGGCTAAATATACACTGAGTGGCCAGATTATTATGCGTTCAGAGGTCATAATAATCTGGCCACTCAGTGTATATGAAAGCAGTCATTATAAGGTGACAATTTGGTATTAAAAAAATTATGAACAGGGAATAGCACAGAATGCTTATCTCTTCGGGCCACGTATGTGGGTGTGCACTCATGCCTGCTACCTTGGATTTGGCAGCCTAATATACAACTGTAAGTTGGTGATGGATTTCAGGATTTTGATTGACAATGAATGATATGGCCATGAATAAATAAAATTAATGGACAATGCAATTGGTGCTTTTGGACAACTATATTTGTCCCCCTCCTTTAATGTTGCTGTTCATTTGGGTAAAGCAGCCATTTGTGTATGCAGTACTAGTTATTAAGGTATTTTGTCCTGTTTTATTTCATTTTCAGTGTCATTCAGAAAAAACTTTGAGCTGGCTTACAAGAACATATACAATGCAACAGATTTAAAATGATGAATTTGGGACAAAGAAAACAGGTGTAGAGATAAAAAGCGATAAAGTCATGTTGAGGCTAATGGACAAAAACACACAGGATAGGGTCTTCTACAATAGGAAGAGGTGGTTCACTTATTTAACTTCCCAGGGGATAGAACAAAGAGGGAAACATTTCTAACTTTTCCTGAGAAATTTTCTCAGTGGAGAGGATGAGGCCATGATCTATATTCCTTAAACTACACAACAGTGATTTATGAAACAATTGTTTTTATATTGTCTTCCAGTGAAAATTGATAACCTAGTGACAAAGCATGATTAGGAAAAGAGTAATTGTAATGGGTCAAGATCATGTGTTCCACGCAGGCTGTGCTCTGAAGGGCTGACTTGAGCCAAGGACAACTTTAGAACATGTCTAGAAGTGGATAAGCTCCCTCTTCTCAGGCAGTCCTCTATAACTGATCTTTATTCCAGCTGGGAGCTGGCATCACTCCCTGAATGATTTTCAGTGATCTCGTGGCACAATTCAATGGCCAAGAGACCAGGAATGGAGATGCCCGTCCTGTCTTGAGAGTTCAGTATGTTTATAGCCATTGGCATTCTCTTCTCTTTTTTTGGTTCTCTGGCATGTCTGTTGTAAGGATCAGGCATATGAACTGAAGTAGTTCATTCTTGGAGAGGGCAGCTAAAAGGCAGTTATGATTTTTGTGCTTTGGCTATGCTGGGAACCACTGGGAATTTGTGGACTGCCAATAACTCATTTTATGTTGGCTATTGTCTGACCACTGAGTGGCTATTACTTCAATTCATAGCTCCTGGTAACCGGATTCAAATCCTTCACGTTTGTAGAGTTTGTTCCTAGAATGAAATCCTTGCTAAATGCTTTCATTAGAGAATTCAGATTCAGCTTGAACCTGTTGCCTACTTTTCTGTTTCTCTGTTGTTACTATCTCTCTCTCTCTCTCTCTCTCTCTCTCTCTCTCTCTCTCTCTCTCTCTTTCACACACACACACACACACACACACACACACACACACACACACACACACTCACTCCGTCCCAAAGGGATGCTTAGTTTTCAGAAACAGGTATTGTATTCTATGCTTTATTGGGACACAGAGGGAGACTGTCTGGTTAAGGTGAGAGATTGTGGCACTAAAAGAGGAAATTGGCAGGCCTGTCCCTGCCACTTTCAGTAAGAAAAGAAAGGGAATGACAGGCTGGCTGTGGATTATATTAAAGGAATAAGGTCATGTTTTCCTCATGACCTTATATTCCCTAAACCTAGAACGATGGTGTGCCTATGTGGCAGTCATTGTTCTGCTCTCTGCCATGTATATTTTGGGGGCCCAATGGAGAGATAGAAGCCTGTTAAGGAACAATCATGGCTGTTCTGGCAGATTGCTTACTACCCAGAAATCAGCCCCACCAATGTCTATGGCCAAGTTTGTGTCCACAAAAGTTGCTTGTGACAAGATTCTCATTAAGAATTTGGCCCTAAAATTGGGTAAGAATAAGCTATATTTGTGTTTCTGTCTATAGCTTGCATTTATTATAGGTGGAAAGGTTTTACTATAATTATAGGGTAGCTGCACTAGTTAATGTGAACTGGGGTTTGATGTAGGTTAGTTACTCCAGAAGTCACATAAAATAGTTGACATCTGCATGTGCTCCTCAGACAAAAAAGGGGTATGGACTATGCCAAGAACAGAAACTAATGTCAAAAATCTAGAAGTCTGAAATAAGAAGGGTTTAGTGATTTTGTTTTGTTTAGAACATACTTTTCTTCTGAAATACTTTAAGTGCCAAAAGTCAGTTTGTATTTTTCTTAAATATGAAATGTTTTCAACACATTATAAACATTTAATTTGTACGTTAGCCATCAGAGCAAAATAGGATCAGGAAATCTTATTACTAATTTTTAAATAGAGAATCAAAGGCATACTTAGAGAGTGATAGACGTTGCACAATGTGTCTGAGAAGAGTACATTTTTGTTGTCCTGACCATTCTGATCCTTTGCTTATTATGTATGAAACCACAGCATGTAATACAGAAAATTCAGTTTCATGAGTTATTTCTGGAAAGGCGCAAATGGACTAAATGTTTCCAAATACCCTGGGATTTATGTCATCTGTTCTGGCTGCCTCTATTGAGAGGCAGAGTGGCATAGCATTTAAGGATATGGGTTCTGAAGATTGACTGCTCGGCCCTGGGTATTGGTCTGACATGACATCTATGTTTTTTGTTTTTTAAAAAAATATATTTTATTGATTTTTTTACAGAGAGGAAGGGAGAGGGCTAGAGAGTTAGAAACATCGATGAGAGAGAAACATCGATCAACTGCCTCCTATACACCCCCTACTGGGGATGTGCCCGCAACCAAGGTACATGCCCTTGACTGGAATCGAACCTGGGACCCTTCATTCCGCAGGCCGATGCTCTATCCACTGAGCCAAACCGGTTAGGGCATGACATCTATGTTGTATGACCTTAACTTCTCTGTGCTCAATGACCTTATCTGTGACATGGGATGATTAGAATTCCCACTATGTTAGTGAAGCAACAACATATCTATATTATTTAGATCACTGCCTGACACATTGTAAACACTCAAAATGTGTTGCGTTATTTTAAAAGTTATTTAAAAATAATGTCATTTTAAATTTATTTATTATTATTACTATAAGTTTATTTTGCCTGAGAATTCATCACTGGGGCATGAGATGGGCAAATAGGTAGTTGATAAGGGCTGAGAATCTACCTAACCACTTCATTTTTATTTATTGAGCAAAAGAAACCAAGTAACAGTGGGGGGCATAATGAAATCAGGTGTTTAGGTATGTGCTGAGGGTGAGCTGTTTTATCCAATTTCCTCTGGTATAGCCCATGTGCTTGAATCACAGGTGAGAAGGCTTGTGGTGACGCTGAGAGGGACAAGAATGGGCATCAGGAAGCCAGGTATCTATGGGAATAGACTCTGATGATTGTGTAGGACATCCTATACATTTGGGCTCCTGCATATTTTAGTTGGTTGTTTTTCTTATTGTTAGTCTTTGGGTCTTTAACCCTGTGACTGACAGTTGACAAGGGTTTAGGGCTTTAATAGAGGAGAAACTCATCTGACTACAGTTTACTCTTGATAATGCTTTTACTTTGCAACAAGACCATAGGAAGACAGCCTTTGCTTCTCTTTTCTGGGACCCTTACCAGATCTGATAAGGAGTCACTGGTAGCACATAACCCCTTTTAAGTAGCCCAAGTGTGAGACACTGACCATTTTTATGTGTGGCCTACTTCCTGGATGAGAAGCCAGCTTCAATGTTAGAACTTTTTAGAATTATATATAATTTTAATTTTGATATTTTGTTGCTTGTTAAAAAAATTAAATAAAAAAGAAAATAAGTTAAAGAATAGCTTCTAATAATTTTTTTTCTGCCCCTAAGACTAGAGAAACTTCTAAAATGTTGATTTTCAACTGATAGGTTGCAAAAATTTTAAAAACATGCAATACCTGCACTGGCTGGTGTGACTTAGTTGGTTGAGCATTGTCCCATGCACCAAGAGGTTGCCAGTTCAATTCTTGGTCAGGGCACATACTTAGGTTTCAGGTTCATACCCTTTGTCTGGGTGTGCATAGGAGGTAACCGATCAAGGTTTCTCTCTCACAATGATGTTTCTCTCTTTCTCTTTCCCTCATCCTTCCTCTCTCTCTAAATTCAATAAAAACATTTTTAAAAAAGATGCAATACCTGACGATTTAGTCAGGGGCACGGAGCTCTTTTCCTTTTCAGGGGTGGGCAAACTTTTTGACTCGAGGGCCACAATGGGTTCTTAAACTGGACCGGAGGGCCGGAACAAAAGCATGGATGGAGTGTTTGTGTGAACTAATATAAATTCAAAGTAAAGGAGCGGAGGGGAGAGCAAGAGAACCCTCTGCTCTTTCAGCTCCGCGGGCCGGATAGAACAATCGAACGGGCCGGATCCAGCCCGCGGGCCGTAGTTTTCCACAGAATTTTAGCAATTAGTTTATGTGTGCCATGATACGAAAAAGATTGAAAATCACTGATCTAGACACTTCAATTTCTCTAGGACTCTTATTTTTCTCTTTCCAGCAGAATCCTGTACTTTAATCATTTTGAACAGTTTGAGGAGTAAATTTTTATAGTTTTTATTTTATATTTTTGCAGATCATTTCTTTGCCTGGGAAGGTATATTGGTGAGCTGGAGGTAGAGAGGAAGGCTGAAAGGGAGGCCAAAACCTGCCGACCTAAGAAGTTGTCAGGAACTCCTGAACTTAGGATTGTAGTGTTCAGAAATATCTTCAGTTATTCTGAAGGATGCCATAACATTCTAAAAATAAATTATTTGTAGCCACATCAATGTGTAATAAACTTTACAGCATATTAGAAGGGAAGTGAAGTCTAGGGAAATGAAAGAAACCAGTTTTTAAGCCTTAAGTATTGCCCTGGCACTATCCAGGGTGGCTTTTATAGAAATCTAAACCCACATCCTGGGATGTTAGCATCCACACTCTCAGAGTGTGGTAGAAATGACCACACTCTGAGAGTCCGGGGCTTCCTCTTATAATTTTGTAGGCCATGTTCTGGGTGAAGATACAAAGATTGAGCTCTCATACTTCACAGTTTTAATTGAAATCAGCTGTGTCAAGATTTCTTGACTTAATAAGTCTTACAATCCAAGTATTAGATCGGTAAGACCTTTTTGTGTCCCTGTAGCCTTTTTGTGGGGAAAAACTGAAAATAAAGGATGGTTTGAAAATCTCATTTCTCTTTCCACTGTATTTTTTTTTAACTCAGTTCTTACTCCTAAAACTCTCTTTGTCTACTATGTTTCTATATAGCAGCAGATTTTCGCATAGATATGAAAAGGAAGTCCCTTAGTTTTCATGTGTTGATGCTTTTCAAGAACACACAACTTTTCACCATCCATTTTAATACTGAAAAAAATCACAGGGGACAGTTTTGGTACCTGTTTTTGGAGCTTCCTTGAGAATTATCAGCTGACAAAAAATTCCCCTAGAGCAGTGGTCGGCAAACTCATTAGTCAACAGAGCTAAATATCAACAGTATGATTGAAATTTTTTTTGAGAGCCAAATTTTTTAAACTTAAACTTCTTCTAATGCCACTTCTTCAAAATAGACTCACCCAGGCCGTGGTATTTTGTGGAAGAGCCACACTCAAGGGGCCAAAGAGCCGCATGTGGCTCGCGAGCCACAGTTTGCCGACCACGGCCCTAGAGAGATAGAAAATCTGGTCTATTTTGACATCTTATTAAGTGGAGCTTTTTACATGGACTTCTGAAGATGTATAGGCTGTCAGAGCTCTACCTTTATCATTAGAGAGAGCCTAAAGTCCAGAGAAATTGCCTGATGTTGAGTTAGTGGTCTTCCACTGCTCTCCGAGCTGCCTGTCACTCATCTTTGATTAATAGTGATAACTGGTGTTTACAGCAATGAATCCCAGGGCCAAGTATTCCAGTCTTCTGACTCTTCTAAGGAAAGCTAAATTATATTATTGAAGTTCATGCTGAGTATCTTTTATTGTATTATGATTGTTTGAAAATTGGTTATTTGTTTACTATTTTAATACCAGAATGCTTAACTAGAAAACCTAGTATAACCCAGCCTTTGCCAAGTACTAGTGAAAATACTGCTTCATGAAGAAGTAGAAATGGAAAGTGTCTATTTGAAGAGTCAAGAAAAAAGATGGTATTTTGTTCTCACAGAGAGGCCCAGATGGATGTAAGGAGAAACAGACTTATCATGGTTAGGGAAATGGTAATGCTCAGATGCTGATCTAATCTAGTTTTGAATTTAGTTTTCAAAACCACAAATTTTTTATTTGGTACCTTTCAGATAATATTATGGCCTTCCTGGAGAGATTTATTTTTTGGAGACATTATTCACATTGTTGATTCCTCTAGATCAGTGGTTGGCAAACTGCGGCTCGCGAGCCACATGTGGCTCTTTGGCCCCTTGAGTGTGGCTCTTCCACAAAATACCACGGCCTGGGCGAGTCTATATTGAAGAAGTAGCGTTAGAAGAAGTTTAAGTTTAAAAAATTTGGCTCTCAAAAGAGATTTCAATCGTACTGTTGATATTTAGCTCTGTTGACTAATGAGTTTGCTGACTGCTGCTCTAGATTAAATGTACTAGTTCATCTGTTGTTAATTTTGTAGTTGTATTAAATTCCATTCTTTGCCTGGGTTGTAAGCATCAAAATCAAACTTAGATAGAAGCAGGATCATTTGCAAGTCATGTAGCTGTGAGCCTGAATGGTGGTTTTTATAAGTGTAGTTTTCAAATGGGCTGAGAGTCTATGCTGAATTTTAGAATCAGTAATTTAAACCGAGGGATCTTTGCCAGTTCTCTAGGAGAGCCCTCTCTGAGGTCCTGGCCAGTTGTTATTCCAAAGCAAGCTCTTAGGGTAAGGCTGGCTGTGATATTGATAAATTGCTTTTAAGATGCTTGGAGCCGAAGGACAGTGCTTTTGTAATACTCTTCCAAGTTTCCAGGCTGACCTCTGAAATCTGGAAGAGCTAATCTGAAAGCCCAGTATTCATTAGGCCAGGCACAGGAAAAGCTTGTCCTCTCCTTGATCCTCTTGCAGGCGTTTCTTGGAGGAAGCCAGGCCTGTAGATCTCAAGGGCCAGAGAGGAGACAGAGTAGTACTGCTAGCATTTCCAGTCTCCCCTGAGATTACTCAGATACTGTAGTTTCAAGGGAAACCTAGAATTATCTGTTGGCTGTCCATTGCTTATGGGTGTTGTTGATGGGACCTCTGTGCAAAAGCACGATTTATATTTTATTTGGGTTTTAGCATCAAGTTGTCCTTTTTCAACTAATTTTGTGGGAAATGGTGGTTTCTCACATATGATTTCCATTGCAAGTTGAACAGAAAAGATGACAAAATGGGGTTATTACCTAACCAAATTGCTTCTAGTACAGAACTGGTGCTTGGTCAAGACTTGGCCTGGAGTTTTCAGAGACTCAATTGCTGCCTTTATAAGGCTGTGCCTGGGGTTGTATTTCCAATCTCTCTCAACTTTTGTTCCTGTGGAAGAGAGGAAGTGGAGCTGTGACAGATATATTGCCAGATAGCACACAATAGAACACAAAACGAGAAAGACATGGTGTGAGCCATTCACAGAGACAGATTTACACTCTGTACTGCCCTCAAACCATAGATCCATCTATTTCAAAGAAACAAACTGCCCACTGTATTATATTTCAGACAGGTATACAGCTAAGAAGAGAGATGCTGACTCCTTCTGTTTAGTTTTTGCCAATAATGCTGCACATTTGCTGTAGTCAATTACTTTTGTGGGGATGGGAAAGTTTGTTTGGCAAAGGGAAGCTTGTCTCTAGGTGAGAAGCAGAAGAAGAGAGATATCAGGGAGAGTGTTTGGCCATGCTGTCACCTTAGTGAAGTATATATGTCGAAATTCTGCTGGTTTTTGTTACTATCCAGCCAATTAATACAATGCCAGTATTAGGCATTGGCAGTATTACACCTATTTCATAACAAGAGAAACAAAGCTAGAGAGATTGTAATTGACCCAAGGTGAGCGTGTTTGACATTCATGGTTTCTTTTTGGTTTTCTCCATAGGCCTGTTTTCTGGAGATATGGCAGAATCAACATGTGTGTCAGTTTCTTTCATTGATCCCACATGGAAATAGTATTGCATAGTGGTAAATAGCATGAGTTCTAGAACTGTCTACCAGGGTTCACATCCGAGCTCAACTGTGCCATAACTACAGGACCTCTGTGCCTCAGTTACTTATCGGTAAAAACAGATCTCAGAGAGAAAGGGGGGGAGGGGTGACGGGAAGATATTAACTAAAGAATTTATATGTATATATGTATAGCCCATGGACACAGACAGTAGTGCATTCAAGGCCTGGTGTGGGGTGGGGGGCTGGCAGAGGAGGGAAAAGGGGGGAAATACAGGGGTGGGGATTTGTAAGACTATCAACAATAAAAAAGGGGGGATTCCAGATCATACCTTATATGGTAGTTCTAAGAATTAAATTTAGTTAACACATGTAAGACACTTAGATAGAAGTGTTCAGTAATCTTAGCTATTACATTTTTGAAATGTATGTTGATTTCATGGAAAATGAGTTTACATTGTTCTGCAAACATTTCAAATGTAAAAAAAATACTTGCATTACAATGTACTTTTCACTTTGGTCATTTTAAGGAATGAAAAAATATGTTTGGAAGAAACAAGGAAAAGAGAGAGGATGGTGTGTATGCAGTTTTGCACTTCTCCATAGTGAACTTGTAAAAAATGTAATTGTATATCTCTTGTTAGTAATAATTTATTCCAGGGAGGAGAAGCAAATGTTAGTTATATACATTCTCTCCTATAATGTATGTTTTTTGCTTTTATTTTATTTATTTTAACTGGATAAGATGGTTAAGTATTTCCTTACCTGGGTGAATTTATCCTATCTAATAAAGAGTGAATATGCTAATTGACCATCACTCCATCACAAAGATGGCTGCACCCACAGCTGAGGCCAAGTTCCCATTAGGAGCCTTAACAAGCAATCAGCAGGGACCTGAGGCTATGCCCTCCTCTGCCCCTGTGGGGCTTGACAGAGGACCTCAGGCTGCGCCCCCATCCGGCAGGGCTTGACAAGGGACCTCAGGCCATGCCTCCCACCCAGCAGGGCTTGACAGGGTACCTCAGGCCGCACCCCCCTGCCCCAGTGCCAGGCCAGGGGACCTGAGGGACCTCAGGCCGCGCCCCTCACCCAGCGGGGCTTGACGGGACCTCAAGGTGCGCTTCCCATCCTGGTGCTGGGCTAGGGGACCTCAGGCTGCTCCCCCCGCCCCAGCGCCAGCGCCAGCGACAGGCCGGGGGACCTCAGACTGCACCCCCCGCCTGGCGGGGCTTGACGGGACCTCAGGCTGCGCCCCCTACCCCAGCACCAGGCCAGGGGACCTGAGGCTGTGCCCCCCTGCCTGGCTGGACTTGACAGGGGACCTCAGGCCGTGACCCCCACCCAGCAGGGCTTGACGGGGGACCTCAAGGTGCACCCCCAGTGCTGGGTCGGGGGAACTCAGGCTGCGCCCCTGCCCAGCGGGGCTTGACGGGGGATTTGAGGCTGTGCACCCTCCTGGTGCTAGGCTGGGGGACATGAGGCTGCGTCCCCCTGCCTGGCGGGGCTTGACAGGGGATCTCAGGCCATGTCCCCCACCTGGCGGGGCTTGATGGAGGACCTCAAGGCATGCCCCCCACCCCGGTCTGGGCTGGGGGACCTAAGGCCATGCCCCCTGTCCTGGCACCGGGCCAGGGGACATGAGGCTATGCCCCCTGCCCGGCAGGGCTTGACAAGGGTGGGACTGGCCGGGTCTGGATCTAGCCCAATGTGGGGGGCCGGCCGGGTCTGGTTCTCACGCGATTTTGTGGTGCATGTGGGTGGGTGGGGACTTGACTCTGGGTCCCGTGGTGCACCCCAGACTCTGACAGGAGGAAGGTTTTCATATATATTTTACTAACTTTCTTTCATCTCTGATACTTCTATTATAGAGAAAGGGCAAATAGCAATATTAAACTGTTTCCTCTAATTAATCCCCTTTTACTGTGCACGAATTTCGTGCACCGGGTCACTAGTAGATACAATAAAATGCTTTTTTTTTTTTTTTTTAAACACACATTAGGACCCTTGAGTGAAATTAGTCATCTTTTTTTATTAAACTACTTTCAACTTTTTCTTTTAACGTTGTGTGTCTTTATTTAGATACTACATTTTTTTGTCAGTTGTTTTTTTTCATTCTGTTGTATTGGAAAAATATAATTGAATGTGTGTGTTATTCTTAGCGTAAAGTGGGTCCAGGCACATTGCCTTACACTAAGTAGAAATCCCTTAGTAGTTGTTCTTCAGGAGAAATTCATTGACTCAAGTCATTCATTGAAGCATTTGAGAATATATAAATAGAGTTGTATAGGTGGGGGATCTTTAGAGTTGTCTAGCACATATAGTCCACTTGACAAATATACTGATTCAATTTGAGTTCAAATAAAGTCCGGTATGAATTTACTTTAAACAGTTGCTTATTATGACTACTCCCAGGCCTATTTTTGTCATATTTTTTAATTAAAGTTTTTTGTTGTGGTGGTGGTGAAAAACACATTACATTTTCATCTTAACCATTTTTAAGTGTACAGTTCAGTTTCAGTAGCATTAAGTGTAGTTACATTTTTGGGAAATAAATTTCCAGAACTTTTTTTTTTAACCTCACCTGAGGATATTTTTCTGTTGATTTTTAGAGAGAGTGGAAGAGAGAGGGAAAGACAGAGAAACATCGATGTGAGAAAAACACATCCATTGGTTGCTTCCTGCATGAACCCTTACCAGGGTCAGGTCTAGGGAGGAGCCTGCAACTGAGGTATGTGCCCTTGACCAGAATTGAACCCGGAACCCTTGGGTCTGCAGGGTGACACTCTATCCACTGAGCCAAACTGACTAGGGTTAAAGCTAATCTTCGATTTTCATGTATATGCCTCATTTTGTTTACCTATTCATCCTTCACTGGATATTTGGGTTGCTTTCATCTTATTATGGCTGTTTTGAATAGTGCTGCTATGAATATGAGTGTACAAATACCTCTTTGAGTTCATATTTTCAGTTATTTTGGATAAATACCCAGAAGTGGGATTGATGGATCATATAGCACATCTATTTTAAATTTTTTGAGGAACCTCTATTCTGTGGGTGCACTACTTCACAATCCCACCAATAGTGCACAAGTATTCCCTAGGTTTGTTTTTTAAACACTCTCATCCAAAAACTGACACAGTGGTTCCATGGAGAACAGAGCATCTGTGAAGGTTAGGATGTCCTGTTTCAAGCTTGATCGGGCCCTTGGAATCAACCTCATCAGTACTGGCTCGTCATCCTTATCTGTTGGCTGTCCATTGCTTATGGGTGTTGTTGATGGGACCACTGTGTTAAGGTCATACTGCTGGACCAAGGCCTACAGATTGGCACTGAATTGTGCACAGAGTGTTGGCTTGGGTGTTTGAAGACTTAGGCTGCAGTTGCTGTGAGTGAACATAGGCAAATCACCTCAGTGTTCTGCTCACCCTTGTTTTCTGTAAAACGTGGAGGTTGTACTTTTTTTTAAAAAAATATTTTATTGATTTTTTACAGAGAGGAAGAGAGAGGGATAGAGAGTTAGAAACATCGATGAGAGAGAAACATCGATCAGCTGCCTCCTGCACACTCCCTACTGGGTATGTGCCCGCAACCAAGGTACATGCCCTTGACCGGAATCGAACCTGGGATCCTTGAGTCTGCAGGCTGATGCTCTATCCACTGAGCCAAACCGGTTAGGGCTGGAGGTTGTACTTTTATCTTACCTGTTCCAGGATCCTGTTGTCCATTCCAAGCATCTAGAAAAGATAATGTGTACAGTTTGGTGTAATTATTTTATAGATCAGATTTCTCTTACCACCAGTTTGGGTTCTGTTCCTCTTTGTTAAATATCTCCTGTTTTTCTTACTCTTTTACTACCCAAGATCTGAGTGATGAGGAGGGAGACCAGAAGGCCTGGGTTCAAGTCCTTGTTCTTCATTTACTATGTATGTGTCCTTAGACAGTTTAATGAACAACCATAACAATTTCTCCATCTGTGAAATGGAGGTAATACTACCTTCCTCCAGTTTTTGTGAGATTTAAGTGAGTTAATGCATGTAAGGTGCTTTGCATGGTGCTAACATATCGTAAGTACTCAATGAGCTTAAACTCTAATTATGTAATGTCCTAGTCATGATAGCAGTAAATGAGTGAGGTTATCTTCCACTAGAACTCCATATTTGGTTAACTGTACCTCCTGATAATGTTTCCTTACAGTGTTCTTCTATAAGTGGGAAGGGTACACTTACTGTACAGTTGGAAAAGCTGAAAAGCAGAGATTATGCTTTATATGTCTGAGATTGAAACTTCAGTCTCATGTTTGGAGCTCATTTCTTCCTTTCCTGTCACACTGTCCCAAACTTAATGACTCTAAGGCCTCATGAGAATGGGTTTTAAGGTTAGGATCTGGTGAGGACCCTTCCTGTCCTCTTTGACCTTTTATTAGCAGTCAGTCTTCCAGGTTGACCTGAGCTAGAACCATTTTGGTTTCTCTGCAGACCAAGGTTTAGCTGCTTAATCGTGGTGGTTGGGAAAGCATTGGGTGTCTACATACTTTTAGAAATATAACTTAGTACCAACACTAGCTTTTCTTAGTACTGATTTAGTACAGCCACTTTAGAAAACTGATTTATATATTTAAAAATTAGCCAGTCTTTTAAAAGGTGGGTAGATCTTGCATATGTCTGCTGCAGGTAGCAGCAGTGTTGCAATTATTCAGCCGCTGCAGTTGTGTTAATCCAGTGGTCGGCAAACTGCGGCTTGCGAGGCACATGTAGCTCACAAGCCGCGGTTTGCCGCTCTGTTGACTAATGAGTTTGCCGACCACTGACCTAGACTCTCGGTTCCAGTAATTACAGGCTGTTGTTGTTCCTTGTGATTAAGCCCCTATCCCAGTGGTTGGCAAACCCATTAGTCAACAGAGCGGCAAACCGCGGCTCGCGAGCCGCATGTGTCTCACAAGCCGCATTTTGCCGACCACTGTGTTAATCAATACAGAGAAGGGATGACCTATCCAGAAAAAAATAAAGCCTCTCCTTGAAGAGTCCTCAAGTCATGCTCAACAGATGATGGTGAACATGCTGGAACCTTTCTAGGTCTGTTTTCCCAACTATAAAATGAAGGGGCTGCTCCAGGGGATACTTAAGGGCCTTTCAAGTTTTAAGAGTCAGACATCAGTGAGACTGGAAATAGTCCCATAGGTTCTTATGGCACGATAAAGATTTTCTTTGAGGGAGAGTGTTTTAATTGTGTATCTGGGAGAGAAAGAGGCATGAGGAGATGATTAGGTCGGCATTGGAGCAGTATCGAGAGAAAGGAGAGATCAGTGAGATGCTCATTTATAGATAAGTTGTCCCATTTAGAGTGCTTGAGGGGCCGTTGTAACCTGGAACAAGGGCAGGCCCTGCTCTGAGTGGCAGCCTCATCAGGCCAGAGGAGTCTTCTCTGGTGACTGATGTGGCCTCAGTAGGGCCAATGCCCTGGTTTAAAGCTTCCATAGAGAGACTGACAATTCAATGCTCCTTCTGATTTTTGCTAGCACTGATTTCACACCCTGTTGCCGTTTATGTTTTTTTGATGAATGATTAATTAGAAAAATAATCACTTGTAAATTGTGAGTGAAGCAGACATTTGGCTCTGCCTGTGGGGAAATGGCGCCTCTGAGCCGGGTGTAGCTTGCAGCCAGTACATCAGAGCAGCAGAATTCCCATCCCAGTGATGAATTTACATGAAGTTCCTTTTCAGCATGTTAATGACTGCTACCGCCCAGTAACTAGTGAAAAGTAATAGCAAATGGAAAGAGCAAATATTTAATGCCTCTATATCATCTTTAGCTTTCTGAAAAATATGCATTTTGATTTGGGAGGGAAATGAGGGCATCTTGGACATTCCAGGCAATGCAAGCTTTGTTTTCTTTTCTTCCTTTTTACTTTAATTAAATTAGAAAGATTGAGTGAGTTGGAACTGAGGTGAATTTCACTAGGGAAGTGATTTTTCTGTAAGTTTTAGGTCATAAGATGCTTCTTTCCTGGCAGTTTGAATCTATATGTCCGCTCAACATCATTGATTAAATGCCTTGTGTGTACAGAGGCCTGTACTACCTCTAAAATATAGCTTTCATCATGTTACTTTCCTGCTTTGAAACTTCAGTGATTCACTCCCCCCTGTTTCTAGGATGAAAGCTGGACTTCAGCAGCCTGGTGTTTAAGAGCCTCTGTGCTGTGACCCCAGCCTGCTTTCCTGGCCTGCTCCCTCAGGCAACTCCATGTGGACCCTTTCCTTACTCCAGTGTGGTTGACTTCCTATCTCTATAGCATGCCAGAGGCTTTTTCACCTCTGCATCCCTGCTCAAATCATTCTGGGGCATGAAATGACCTTGTCTGTTTCTCTGCCTGTCTAAAGCCTACCCTTCCTCCAAGGCCCCATTCTGGAAGTTTCTCTGACTACCATGACTAGATAGGAACCTGCTCATTTTAAAACACAGAAAATTGAAAGTGGGTCACAACCCTCTATTACCAGCACCTTTCTACCTTAGGGAATTCAGAATGAGTCCTACTTTTCCCCACTTCCTGCTTGGCCATCTTATGATTCTAGACAAACTAAGCTATTTGTTCATTCAGGCAGGCAACTTAATGACACAGAAATTTCTGAGGATTAGAAGTGAATTTTGTAGAAAAAACCGGACTTAAGGATGATGCCATGTTTTCTGAGATCAGAGAGTTTTGACACAGAAGTTTTTAGCAGGATATTGAGTTCACAAATTGATAACATTCATAAAAAGTCTCGAGGCTGCACTGTTACAAGTGAAATATTTACAGAAAGGGCCCAGGCCTTTTCACTCTTTCGTTGAAATTGTCTTGGAGCGTTGAGTTCAGACCCAGGTAAAATGATAAAATTCAGAAAAAATGATCAGGATGGTGAGTGGACCTGAAAACATGAAGGCTGGGTGGGCAGAAAAGAACAAGGGAGGCTGTGTCCTCTGTTTTCAAATATTCAAGAGGTTGTCTTCAGGAAGAGAGGAATATTAGATTTCATGTTTGGAACTATGGAGTGAAAACAAAGACTGCTGGAGGTAGGTTATACAGATTACTATAAGAAATACTTGCTCATAGTGTTGTAAACAGTGAAATTCCTCAGGAGGTAGTAAGTTTCCAAAGTGTGAAGGTCTGTGCACACAGAAGACAGTATTCTAATCTTACAAGATGTATGGCTTTATAGTGAAAGGACTGCAGGTGCTGGAATGGAAGGCCTTTAGAAGAGGTGATTTTCTCCTCCAGGTAAAACCTTACCCTAGGATTTTGGAGAAGGATTCAGTAAAAAGTAGTAAACCCCACTAGATTAAAAAAAAAAAAATAGGAACTAAGGCCAACATGGGTCAAGAAATAAGAGGTCCAGTTTACTGAATTGATATTGAAATGATGGTGAAAATAGCATTAAATCTATAACTGGGGATTCTTAACATTGGTTTCAAGGACCTTAGAGAGTAGGGTTTAAGAATGAGGAGATATTTGTAGAATTTTCAGGAAGTCAGAAGCAGTTTCAAAAGGATATTTAATATTAATCTTTGTATATTTGGGAAACTTGAAAATAGTGATGGAAAAGTAAGAGTACAAAATTGTCTCCGCACAAGTAATTTGGATTTGTAAAGGCTTTAAGAATTAAGAAATATGCCCCTGGATGCACATTTTAATGCATGTGTGTATATGGGGACAGCTTTTGTCAGATTCTCAGAAGTGCCTCTGAGTCAGAAAAGGTTAAGAATTACTGATTCGGAGTAGTGGTTCTCAAGTTTTTGGACTTAAACCATTTAGGTGGGGCAGAAGCTCCTTATCTCACCTTTACCATCCATCATCAAGGTAAGCAAATATTAATATGAGCAATTTATGTATGATTTTACTTTACAAAGCAGTGTGTCTACTAAGCTTAAAAAATGTAATTCTGTTATACCTTCCATGATTGTAAATGGCAAGTTATTTAAAGAGCATAAAATAGCAGATGATGGTTTATTATACAAGTAATTTTTTTGGAGGTGGGCTTATATATATCTGCTTTAGCTGTAGGGGTCTGTATTCTTATTTTAACCACACCACATATTGTCTTAAGGTCTCATTATTGAAAATTACTGGGCAAAAATAAGAATGTAAACATGCAACTACCCATTGTGAAATTAAGCACATAATCCTTAACATATCAAATTTCTAGTAATAAAATTGAACTAATAGTAATTTTTAATTAAAGAGCAGGAATAGCAATATTGTAAACTGTGACTGACTCAAACAACACTGATGTTACTGTGATAACACATTGTCTTTCCAGAGTATTGTGAGAATTCTGAGTCCCAGTGTTGGTGTGTGAGAGTGCCCAGTAGACACTTTGCAACATCTGAGAGTGAGCAGTCCAAGTTCTTGGTAGACCAATTTCCAGTTCTTTGTACACTAATTTGCTGACTTTAACTTATTTATATAGATTTTAGGAACTCCTTAGCTCACTTATTAAGCAACTAGTAAGTATCTCATGGTCATGTAAAAGAAGATGAATATCTGTTAAGTTGCACATTTGCCTTTGAAAAGTGAAGAAAGATTTATAGATCAGTTATATGTCTTAACAGGAATTCTCCTGTGATGACAGTAGTCCAGGTCTAAGACACTAGTTTAAAGAAACACTAGTCAACCAGGTCAATTTATAGTTACAGGTAAATGATACTAGGTATTTTGAGGGAAGATTAATATACACTAGACTATCCAAATAATGGTCTTCTTTTATTTATTTATTTATTTATTTATTTATTTATTTATTTATTTATTTATTTATTTATGATCAGCTTAAATGTTTCTGATAACCAGATACCTTTCTTTTCAAATACCCCTTTATTTACCAACACTCTTAAGCCTGGCCCTGAAGTAAGATCAACAGCTGTGAGTGAATATTTTTTTCCTTGTTCCTTTGCTGTGCTCCTCCTATTAAATTGAAATACCCTGGCACTTCCCTTTTTGAAAACACAAAAGAGGATTAGGCCATTTAATGGGCTATTTATATGTCAAATTAAACGTTTTACTCTGAGGTTGTTTTTGAATTATGTGAGTAGTAAAAATATGTATTAAGCTGCCAAGCCTTTTAAAAAATGCATATTATTTAGCTGATAGCCTGTAACAGTCTGATGGACCCATAATGGTATTTTGAGTAAATACACATTTGAACAATTTATGAAACTTATGTTTACATGTGTATTAAACAGCTTGGGAAAGGGAGTGACCAAAAGTTATTACTCGTTGACAGCTGCTATCTGGTGACCAATTTGAAATGAATTTGTGGGTTCTCATCCGTGTGGCATAAGCAGGTTTCCCTGTCAGGGGAGCAGACTGTGTAATCATCAGGGCGTGAGGACCCAGCCCTGAAGGCCTGCATGTTAGTCGAAGGAGGCACTGTAATAAAATGTTTCAACTCCACAGTGAGCTGCACTGTGCATTCACATCTATGGTCTACTTTGTATCTTTTTCTTTTTTGGTTAATCCTTACCCCAGGATACTTTTTTCATTAATTTTTTTTAAGAGAGCGTGGAAGGGAGGGAGGGAAGGAATGGGTGAGAAAGAAAGAGAAACATTCATGTGAAAGACACATCAATTGGTTGCCCCTTACACATGCCCTGGGGCCGGAATAGAACCTGCAACCCTTCGGTGTGCAGGCAGACAGACACTCTAACCACTAAGCACACTGGAGAGGGCTAATTTTTATCATTTTGGATCTTGAAATTTAAAATTACATTCACAGAATATAGGCTGTGCATAACAAAACATTCTGTTTCGGGGGAAAGGGACCATGTTTATTTCTTTTTTATTATTTTATTGAATTTACAGTGGTGACATTGGTTAATAAAATCACATTGGTTTCAGGTAGATAATTCTATAATACATCATCTTTATATTGTATTGTGTGTCCACTACCCCAAGTCAACTCTCCTTCATTACCGCTTATCACCCCTCCCCTCCACCTTTACCCTCTTCTACCACTCCTACCCCCCTTTTCCTCTGGTAATTCACCATACTGTTGTCTTTGTCTATGAGGGATTTTATTTTCTTTGCTTAATCCCTTCACCTTTTTCTTATAATTGTAAGTCTCTTTATTTCTTTGGCATCTCCTCTCTCTTGCAGTGATCTTGAAAGTTTTATGATCATGTGTCCTTATCAATAATAAATATTTTCAAATTTATTTACTCCTAAATTGTCTATATATCTTTAAACATAATTCTTACATAAAAATAAAAGTTTAAAGGATTGAGATTAAAAAAACAACAACACATAGATGATCTTATTTTCTTTTTGTACCTGAATGAATCCTCTCACCCCCTTGGTTACATACATCTTGCATAGGAGACCAGAGCTGGTTTCTTGATGCCTTTGTGTAGTGGAAATAGCACCATGGGTTGTAGAGCTATGACTTGGGCATGATATTCATAAACTTGGGCAGGTCTTTTAACTAGCTTGAGCCCCAGTTTCCTCATTTATAACATATGGGTACCTGCTTTTGGGATTGTCATAAAGATTACTATACAGACAGTAAATGTCAGTGTTCACTTCAGCCCTTGCCAGAAAGTCACCTCCTCAGAGAGGCTTTCTCTGACCCTGTCTAAAAACAGTTCCTCCTTCTCTTCAGTCACTAAGGTCCACTCTGCTTTACTTCCATTAAAATATGTTTTCACTATTTTAATTAATATTGTCTGTCTCCACTGGATTGGAAGCTTTATGAGGATAGAGACTTTTTTTTTTCTGTTCACTGCTGTATCCACAGCTCCTAGAACAGTGCATGATACACAATAAATATGAGTTGAAAGTTGAATGTTGTTCACTTAGTAAGTTGATTAATAAATAGAGGCCATTATTGCTTTCATTGAGTGCCAATACTTAGTTGGTGCTCTAGATAGAATTAATAATTTCTAAGTGTGATTTGCTCTCAGTGGGTTTCAAGGCAGGAGTTGATTTCCTGGCGGAGGATGGATTTTTTTCCTCTGTTGCAGCTAGCATTTACCAAGCTGAGATTAGACATGATATCTGTAGCCCTGGATCTGAGCCAAGTGAACTGTCCTCCTCCCCCCAACCCTGAGTGTGGTTCTGAGGCCTCACCTTGGCCCCATTAGCCCAGCATGCCATCCAGCTGAGAGCTTCAGTGGGGCTAGTGGTGACAGGGGCCCAGTGGATGTGCCGCAGGGAGGGCAGTGGCATTGCTGGTGTCTCCTGGTCCACCAGGAAAACATCTTCTGAGCTCTACAAAACCGCTCCCAGGGGTAAGGCAGACTACTGCAGCATCCTGTGCCTATTCCAGGTCAGTAGAGAGGACATAGTTTCTTGCATGGTTGACAGAGAGAGATGGAGGAAAGAACCACACTTTTGGAAGACACTTTTCTTGGTTGCTCTTTGAAATGAGTTGTTATATAAGCACCTGTCATTTCTAAGTCCTATCATTTTTAGGGCCACACTTCTTATAGGGCTGTAAAATAAAGGCATGACATGTTTGACAGTGTTGCTCTCTTTATTGTTGAAAGTATTACATATGTCCCCCCTTTTCCCCCATTGCTCTCTTCTCCCCTCCAAGCCTTCACCACCTCATTTTCTGTGACTTTGGGTTATGCTATACGCATATGAGTTCATTGGTTGATCTCTTCTCACCTTTCATTCTCCCCTGCCTTCCCTCTGAGGCAAACACTGTAATTTTAAAAACACATTAACCAAGCTATTTCATTGTGAAAATATTAACATGAAGTTAAAAAATATTTTATTGTGAAACTAGATTGATAGTAGTGATTAATAGGCATGCTGTTATTTTTTTTAAAAAAAGTTATTTATTGATTTTAGAGAGCGAGAGAGGAAGGTGGGGGAGAGAGAGAAATATACATTGATTTTCTGTTCCACTTATTTTTGCATTCATTGGTTGATTCTTATATGTGCCCTTACTGGGGAATCCAGCTGCTTGGGACAACACTCTAACCAGCTGAGCTACCCAGCCAGGGTGGCATATTGTTATAATATTTTTTCATACCTTAAAAACTTGCTTTTTGAAAATGAACATTATTAAAATCACTAGGGGCCCAGTGCATGAATTCATGTACCTTGAAAGGAACTGTGGGCCATGAAGCTGCGGTGGGCACAGGGGCGGGTCCCCTGTCTACTGGCAGCCCTGCTCCCGCCACTCCCACATGCTGACAGCGCCGGTCCCGCTTGCACCCGCTGATGGCGTGGAGTGATTGGGCAGGGAGAGGTGGAGAAGCCCTAAGGGACAATTGGGGCTGGTAGCCGCCATTCGCACCCGCTGACGGCGCCAAGGGTTCGGGACTGGTGCCGGGTGCTGGCAGCCAGCTGCGGGTGTGAGTGGCGGTTCTGGCACTGGTTGTGGGTGTGAGTGGGGCCGTTGCCAGCAGGGGTGTGAGAGGCGGCTGCCGGCCCCGATTGTACTTCAGGAGCATGGGGAGGTGGAGAAGCCGTGGCTGATGCCCGCCATGTTCCACGCACTGCTGCCTGCTGCTGATGCCTGGCATGTTCCGCGTGCCCCCTGGTGGTCAGTGCATGTCATAGCGAGTGGTTGTTCGGTTGTTTGATTGTTCCACCATTCAGTCTATTTGCATATTAGGGTTTTATATATATAGATTCCTCACATCCCCACCCCCATACACACTGATAGAATAAATCTAAAATGTTTTGACAAAAATTACCCTTAATTTTGTATTTTTTGAAATTGGGTATGGAAATTAGATAGTATATGACTAAAAAAACCCATAATTAAATTTTTTTTTAAAAAAATGGTTTTTTAGAGAGAGAGGAAGGGTGAGATGAAAGAATGAAACATTGATGTGAGAGCAAAACATCAATTGGCTAACTCCTGTACACCCTCTAACAGGGATGAAGCCTGCCACCTGGTCAGTGCCCTGAATGAGAATCTAACAGGCAAGCATGGGGTGATGCCCAACCAACTGATCCACACCGGTCAGGACAAAAACCCATACTTTTTAAGTGTGGTTTCCCTGCCAGCAGTTTTTGCCTCTTCAAAGCAAACATTATGAGAGATCACATTTCTTGACTGTCAAGATTTGTTTATTTTTAGTCTACAAATAGGAAGCGACCCTTTCTGGCATTTTGCCACATAGGTCCTAAATGGAAATGTATTATACCAAACAAATAACACTTTTAGAGGTTGCTGCTCCTTAACATACCTGAACAGATCTCAGGCTAGTGAAGCACATACATATATCAAATCAACGATGAGATTTAGTTAGCTTTTTCAAAAAATTATGTACTTTCTCCAATCCCAAGGGCAAGTTTAGTTTTTCCCTTAAGACAGAGAGACTTGATGCCTCTGGAAGCCTGAGCTGAACTGTGTGCACCTCTGGGAGACACAGAAATTCAGGATGATGACTGATCTTTTTTCTTTTTGCTTGGGTCACCCCTCTTTAGAGACAGGCAAGAAACTGATAGCTCCTTCCCCAGATGGGTTTCCTTTCACCATCCTTTCTTTTTTTGTTTTGTTTTGTTAATACTTACCCAAGGATGTTTTTTTCCATTGAGTTTTAGGGAGAGAGGGAGAGGGAGGGAGAGAGAGAGAGAGAAAGAGAGAGAGAGAATACACCCATGTGAGAGACACACATGGATCGGTTGGTTGCCTCCTGCACATACCCGGACAGGGCTGGGGATCGAACCCACAACCCAGGTACTTGACCTGACCGGAATTAAACCCCGACCCTCATGGGTCACACTCTAACCATTAGACAACACTGGCCAGGGCTCACCATTCTTTTTTAATGCCTGCCCAGGGTGTCGGAGCTGGGCTGCTTTCCCTCCAGCCTCCGGCACAGACCCCAGTTAGGGTACCGGATTTGTTCAGACATAGGGTATAGATGTTTTTTTGGTAGCAGCAGGGTAATTAGGGTCATTGTTGAGATGTCATTGATGTCTCCATGTGAAAAAAACTTTCTACTCCCTCTTTAAATATTCTGTCCTTACCCACATATCTAGATGTGGTTTTTGGAAACACTAGGAGTTAACACGGCGTTCTCTAGAAGGCCATTATAACCATGTACAGAGGAATGAGGTCTTTTCTGAATGTCTTTTAGTTGTTTCAGTTGGAGATGAATGCAGAGTGACCTCCATTCTGCCCAAGGAGCCTGACCTTCTTGTCACTTTGTGTAACATTAATTTCCTAATGTGTTCCAGTCAATTTGTAAAAAGGATTTTTTTTCTAGTGTCTTAGCTGTTGGCCTGACTTTTGTATTTTCATTGGTAAAATATGTATGTCTGTGCTGTGAGCAGAGAGGAATAGATGAATAAAAACTGCTGAACCATTATGGCATATGCAGTTAATTAATAGTACCAGAAAAGCTGCCTCACAGATATGTATAAACTTTCATTTCCAAACATCTAAAAATTGGTTAAAGTTATCTTATCCAGGTGTCTGTCTTATGAGGGGTAAGTTATGAAGCTGTAACTTATATGTATGAGTGGAAACGGACAGCAGTTCTCAAATTGTACTTTGCATTAGAATCATCTGGAGGGCTTATTAAAATGTAGCTTGTTAGACCTCACCCACAGTTTCTGCTTCAGTGTGTCCAGTGGGGCCAGAGAATTTGCTTTTCTAACAAGGTCTCAGGTTATGCTGATCCTGCTGGTCCTGGGACCTCACTCAAAGAATCACCGCGTTAGGATTCTTAGATGTTCTTCTTTGCCAAGGGAAGGGGAACTGATTGCAGAGGCTCCCTTTTCTCTCCTCAGAAGCATTGCCTCTTCAAAGCAGACATTAAAAAATATATTTTCTGTGTCACCCATAGTGTCATGCTCTGAGGTAGGTGTACTGGCGATAAATAAATGGTCTCTGTCCTTGGGAAACTCACAGTTTAGAGAGGTAATTAACATAAGAAAGCCAGTAGCCAAGATCCACTATGCTGGGGAGGAGACATCAAGATGGGCTCTTTGGATATACAATGAGGAGTGGTCTAAGCTGGTCTCAGATGGCCTCAGCTGTATGCACATAGTTGTAAGTGAGAGAAACACGAATGTTCTGCAAAAAAATGTTTTGTTAACTCTCAGATAGTTACCTCTCTTCTTTGACTTCCTGGGCATCTCAAACTGTGTATTTAGAAACTCAAGAATTGACATGGTCAGCTTTCCATCTCACCTTTTGTGGATGGGTCCTTCCTTCTCTCCCTTTTTCTTTTACATTTTTAACTTATAATTTCAAACACTATTCACTGTGGCAGCAGGATTTGTAACAGAACCAAGTTAAGTGATCTTGGTTGAAGTGATTTATGAGACAGCTTCTAAAATTCATGAGGTACCAGAGGAACTTTCTGTAGCTGGATCAGCATGCAGCGTTTCCCTTCACCTCTTCAGGTAGATCATACATTTTGTGATAGTGTAGCATTTTAAAGGAAAGCTTTCTAGATCACAGCCCTGCGGATAAAGACATTAAGACAGACCTGAGGAAAACGGGGAGCAGGAGCAGGATGTTACTTTCAGAAGCCCTTGTTTCCCTGACTTCGAACAGTGACTTTCGGTAAACTGGTGAAAAGCTGGTAGCCCCAGTTACACATGGAACTGTCGAGGGCAGTGGTCGGCAAACTCATTAGTCAACAGAGCGGCAAACCGCGGCTCGCGAGCTGCAGTTTGCCGACCACTGGTCTAGGGCAAGTTTTTTTCCCCTGGGTGATCCTAGTTTTGCTATTAAGGAGTATTTTGATTCATTAATAATGGTCCTATAATTTTAAGCACAGTGAAATGAGGCACATGCATCCGCATGCCTGTGTGTGTGTGTGTGTGTGTGTGTGTGTGTGTGTGTGTGTGTGTGTGAAAAATCAGTCAGCATAGTTAATAATTCCTTCCCCTCTCCCTGTGAAAGCCTTTTCCAGACAAGAATAAGGGATGTGGCTAAAGCCAGTGACAGGTTACAATGCTTTCCCCATTTTATTGATTGTTCATTTCTAGTCCCTGACCTTATTTGCTACTATTGATCTAGCAGAAAAGCAAATAATTTTCCCTAGATAGTACTCAGGTGAGCTGGGCTTTGATGACTTATCTCCCAAAGGTTTTTTTGAAAAGTACTTACCTACTGAGTGGCAGCCTGTCTACCAACTAACGTTATAATCGGTGAGCTTGAGGGCCCTTTCTTGGTAGGATCACTGATGTCACAGGCTGGCCTTATCATTTTGGCCACTCTCCTGTAAGGCAGCACACATGCCCTGTGGACTGCTGTAATTGCCCCACAATGCACACAGCCTTGGAGTCAACACAAGGACGTATGTAAGATCCCACTGGAGACAATGTATTGCTGAATCAATTCTAGTCAGCACCTGCCAGCATGTCAGATTTTCACCCTTAAGATAGCCAGGACTACTTCGTTGTTATAAATTGTATTTTGAGATTTTTATGTTTTTGGGCTCAAATTTGCTTTCAAATAAGTTTTGAGTTTTTAATTATTAAAAATGCTTAATTCTCCACTATCTGTTTGGGGGAGAGAGAGGTTAGGATTTGGGATGGTATGGATGGTTAGGAAACCTAGTGCACATAGATAGGAGGTAAGATAGATTCCCTAACATTATAGATAACTTTGACTATATTACATTTTTCATATTAAAATTTTAACATTTACATTTTTTTGCTTTTGAATATACTCTTTTAGTTAATATTAAGTTGGTGTGTATCTTCTAAGATCATGTGAGGTAAAATATATTGTAGAAAGCAATAGAAATAGAACTTGGAGAATGGTCCTGATAATTTCTGAATATTATAATCTGCATAGAGATGAAACCAGAAATTGACCATGTTATTTGTGGGAATTTGTGGATGTTTTTGCTCATTTCTTTATCTTATTGTTTATTATTTCTAAGTTGGTAATACATTTATATGATTCAAAAATCAAAACTACATAAAAATATATAGAGAAATATCTCATTCCTGGACCCATATGTATTATTTCCCAGTCTCTCATAATGACTTACTAGTTTATGTATCCTCTATAATTTCTCAAGGCAAATAGAAATACATTTGAGTATCTACCTAATAAAAGAGTAGCATGCTAATTGACCGTACCTTTGCTACGCCCACCAGCCAATCAGGAGTGAGTATGCAAATTAACCCAGCAAAGATGGCCGGTTAATTTGCATACACAGGCGCCAAGTGGCCCAGGGCGGGGTGGGACGCACCACTCCAGCCACCCCAGGCCTCTGGGCAGCGTGGGAAGGCAGAAAGGCGGCTCCAGGCTGGAGAGGAAAGGTGGCTCTGGCCAGAGTGAAGGCGGTGCTGGCAGCCAGGGGAAGGAATGCCCATTCTTGCACGAATCTTCATGCATTGGGCCTCTAGTATATTATACAACAGATACTATAATCATGGTTCTGCATCTTGCTCTTTTGTTATTATCAGTGTATCTTGGAGATCATTTCATCTCAGCACAGAGACAGCTTCCTAATTTCTTTTTATAGCTGCATAATATTCTATGGTATGGTTGTACCATAATTAATTTAACCTGTTCTGACACTTGGATTATTTCCAGTCTTTTGCAATAACAAGTGATGCTGTAGTGAATAATTTTGACCATATGGCATTTCACCCATAGGTACACCTGTAGGATAAATTCCCAGAAGTGAAATAGTCATATTGTATGTGCATTTGTAATTTTGATAGTTATTGCCAAATCACTATGTACAGATTGTATCAATTTATATTCCCACCTGTTAAAGAAGGATTTCCCCAAGCCTTGTCAACATGGTGTGATGTTAAACTTGAATTTTTGCCAATCTGATAGAAAATTTATATCTCAAAGTGGTTTTATTTGCATTTCTTATTATGAGTAACATTGATCATTTATTACTATATTCAAAATCAAATGGTATTTTTTTTCCTGTAAATAGTCTGTTCATATTCCTTGCTTATTTTTCTGTTGGGTTTTTATTGTTCTTCCCCCCTCCCCCCAGTGTTAAAATAAAATGTCTATTTTGGAATACTTACAGAGAAGTTGTAAAGATTGCTTGAATTTTTTTCTTATGCCATTATTAGCTCTGTTAATTATGTTACATAGTTTAAGGAAGTTCATGTCTCCTTAAATTATGGGGCTTGTCAAATGTATGTCAACCTAAGAAGGACGCAAATCTTATTCATGACTCTTGGCAGCCTTTGGGGATTTTCCATATGGAGTGACAGATTTGGGAGATAATGCTGAGCCTCTGACTAGCCTCCATTGTGGGGCATATAATTCAGAGCCTGTCTTCCATTATTCTTCTTTTACTAGTATCAATTATTAACTAGAAAAGTTATTGAGCTGAAAACCTTGTCTCGGGTTTGTATTTCTCGAGATTTACTTCCAATTATAAATGTGGTTTTCAAGCAACTGAATTTTTCATAGACCAGGTTTCAAACACATTAAATATTTGGTTGTATCCCTTTTCTCTGCATCACATGCTAATTGAGAGAATGAGTAGCTATAATTTTTCTGAACATTATGCTGTCATATTGTCCTGTTAATTGGTTCTTGTAGTAAGGAGCTAGCACACGGAGGCAGAAGTGCTTTTCTCGAATGAAGACGTGCCTTGAAGCTTTGTGTCCCACAAGGGTTTGCCTCGCCTCTAAGTTAAGAGCACTGGTTCTGGACGAAGACCTCCCTGGATTTAAACTCCTGCTTTCCCATTGCTAGCTGTGTCACCTCGGACACATTATGTGAAGTTCTTAGCCTGGGCTCGGAACGTTGTAAGTTGCCAATAAATACTGGCTTTTAAAAGTAGTAAAAGGCAGTGATTTTGGAGATCTTGTGGTACAGTAGCTGTTGTGTTGCATTGACTTTTGTTGACCAACCTTTGTTCTCTCTCTATTCTTTAGTTTGTGAGGAATTTAACCTACTAACAAATGTCATTCACTCAAGCAGTATTTTGAGTACTTAGTGAGTGCCAACTCTAAACAAGATGATGTGTGAGATACTGCAGGGAGCCCTCAAGGAGCTTGCAGGCTGATAGGAACCTGAGCACAGATGCCAGTAAATTGCAAAGCATGGCATACAGCAGTGATTTTTAACCAGTGTGCCATGAAAATTTTTAAAATATGCAATACCTGCCTATTTAGTCAGGGGCACTGACCTCTTTTCCCTTAGATTGTCAAATAAAAAAATGACAGCAGCCTTTGGGGTATGTGTGTGAACTTTTGTCATGGGCATGGGGTGGTGGCAATGGCCACTGCATGCTGTTTTTCAGGATTGCACTGTGGATAGAAGTGATTTCTACTTTGGAAGGGAGGTTATTCTAAGCAGAGCTAGTATGGACCAGCACTCAGCACTGTCAGCATCACCTGAGATCTTATTAGAAATGAAAATTTGGGGACCCCTACCCCAGACCTACTAAATCAGAATCTCCAGGGGGTGGAGTTCAAGAATATGTATTTTAACAAGATCCCCATATCATTTGTCTACATGTTAACTTTTTGAAACCATTGCTGTAGTCTAGAGGCCTTCCAAGGTTCTTCTTAGGGTTTTCTGCCTCTTAAACTGTTATTCACTAAAAATCTGTTGACTTTTTATTATCTTGGCACAACATAAGGTGGACTCAGGTGTGGATCCTACTTTTCTAGGACTGTATAATATAGATGAGGAGACAGGATTGTTTAAAGATAGAAAGTATAAAGATAGAAAGTGTTAAGGACCAGTAAGGGAGGCATAGAGACTTCCTGTGAATGGGTGGAAGGTGGAAATGTTTCTGTGGGTGTGTACAGAGGGGTAGGTGATGTGCAAAGGTGGGGGCCATGACATTGGTGCAGAACTCCTGGGTGATTCTAATCCAGGGGTGGGCAAACTTTTTGACTCGAGGGCCACAATGGGTTCTTAAACTGGACCGGAGGGCTGGAACAAAAGCATGGATGGAGTGTTTGTGTGAACTAATATAAATTCAAAGTAAAGGAGCGGAGGGGAGAGCAAGAGAACCCTCCGCTCTTTCGGCTCCGCGGGCCGGATAGAACAGCCGAAAGGGCCGGATGCGGCCCGCGGGCCGTAGTTTGCCCACGGCTGTATCTAATCTGTGGTCTGTTGTTTCTTTGCAAGCCTGATGGTGGCCTGACTTGGTCAGCGTATGGCCACAGCAGTGCATGTACTGTCTGAAACCTATTCAGCCTCCCTCCTCACTTGACAAAGGTCTGCTTTAACGGCCTGATAAATCCTTTAAAAACTGCCAGGGTTATGAAAGTGATTCATGGAAAGACATCTATGTCACCTGCTTTTGGATCTCCTCTCACCTGCACTGCCTCTTCTCAAAAGCCTGTATATCTACCACTCTGTAAAAGAAAAAAATTGATTTGTCACTGAATTTCCATGTTTCAGCATGAGAGAAATGTATATGCTGTACCTGCCTTTAGTACTCTGCCTTCATGCCTAGATTTAGAGCTGATCATTATACTTTTAGAGTATAATGAAAATAGCAGCAGGTTGAAGAGTCAGAGGAAGCTGTTTGCTCTCATCTGCTGGTTTGGTCAGGGTGGAACTACAAACATTAATACAGTCCACTTAAACAATAAAATAACTCCCATGGAAGTGGAACTGTAAACTTCAGTAAATATCAGAGATGTTAAATGCTAAGAGTAAAAGCTTTGTGCAGTAGTTTGGCTCTTTAAAGAGAGGAGTGTTTATTGGTCAGGAGTACTTGTCTGTTTGGTCATATTTTGCTAATGCTTTTTTTTTTTTTTGTATGCATGTATGTAAATACATTAGAATGTAAATTAGTTAATTAAATAAGACAGTTTCTAGAGGAGAAATAGTCACCTGGCCAGCCAACTAACTCAAAGCCTTTGTCATTTTTTTGTTTTTGAAACAAGTTTCATCTTGGGAGATCACTGTGTCCTGGCTGTTTTACTTTTGAAGTGTACCTTGACTCTACCCTCTCCTTTCTGACCCCTGTTTTCATGACTCAGCAACTTGCACTGATTGCTCACCCTGACTTCATTCTCTCCCCAACTGTTCACTGTAACATCACCACTGGAGATTTCTCCCGGAAATCCCAAACTCTGCACATTGCAACTTGGGTCTAATAAAACCTTTAGAGGCTTCCTGTTGTCCACAGGATATATTGTTTTCCATATATCTTAGTATGCCATACGGCACTCTTCACAGTCTGGCTCCAAAAATACAGTTCCAGCTTCATTTCTAGACTTACACTTCCCTATTGTCCAGTTCACAGAATTATCTACCATTTCCAGGACAAATATGACATAACCACTAGCAGCCCTATATTTGTACGTACAACTCTAGGTGCTTTACAAGCATGATCTCCTTACACTATTAAATTCAGCATCAAAGAGTTTTGTCATTTGCCCAAGGTCATATACCTTGCAAGTGTTAGAGCTGGGATTCATATTCAGACATTCTGATATTCTGACTTCTGGTTCTTGCTTTTATATTTCTGTGCCTTATCTTATACTAGAGGCCCAGTGCATGAATTTGTGCACGGGTGGGGTCCCTCAGCCTGCCTGGCGATCAAGGGAGGGAAGGTCCACAAGAGGTTGGCTGGCCGCAGGAGGTTGGCTGTCGGAGTGCACTGACCACCAGGGGGCAGCTCCTGCATTGAGCGTCTGCCCCCTGGTGGTCAGTGCGTGTCATAGCGACTGGTCGACTGGTCGTTCGGTTGTTCAGCCCTAATGGTCACTTAGGCTTTTATATATATAGATGTTTTCTGTGCCTAAAATGCCCTCTTCGTCCCTTTTTTGCTTCTCATACTTGGAAACTTACGTGTTAGACATGCCTAACAAGGTTCTTCCATAAGTTTTTTTTGTTTATTTCAATTCAGCCTGATAATATAATTAGTACTAGTACTGATACTACCTAGTACAAGTAGTAGAAGCTGGTCCCAAATCTTAATTTTTCTTAATTTTCCCTACAAATAATAGGAGTCCAGTAAGTATGTAGAATAAATGCGTGGATAGATAAAAGGATGGTTGAATGTCTGGGTTCTTTTGTGATTTGAGTCGAGTCTCCCTTGGACAAATTCAAAGGTGCAGAATTACTATGTGGAAAGAATGCATGTAATTTCAGCTATCATATTGTAGCCAGGGATGGTCCAAGAAGCGAGGATTAAATACCAACAAGTTGTTGTTCTTTAATTTGGATCCAAGTGAAAATTCAGCTGAAGAATTGGGAATGGATCTATTAATGGGAAATTCCTTATTTTTTTTTTTTTTAAGAGTTGATTGTCTGATTTGTGGTTTTATTTATTTGCTAGGCTGCCATAACAAAGTACCAGAGACTGGGTGGCTTAAACAACAAAAATTAATTTTCTCAAGTTCTGGAGGCTAGAGCCACCCACATCAAGAGCTGGTTTCTTCTGCTCTGCCTGTGAGCTCAGTGGTTAGAATGTTGGCCCATGCACCAAAGAAACGGTCATGGGTTCAGTTCCTGATCAAGGGCATGTACCCGAGTTGCAGGTTTGATCCCCAGCCCTGGTCAGGGCACATTAGGGAGGAAACCAAATGATGTGTCTCTCTCCTCTTCCCTCCCTTCTACTTGGCTTGCAGATGGCTACCTTCTTACTATGTCATCACATGGTCTTTTCTGTGGGTGTGTTGTGTCCAAATTTTTTCTTCTTATCTGGACCAGTTATATTAATGAGGGCCCACCCCAAAAAACCAATTTTAACTTAATTACCTCTGTAAAGACCTCATCTCCATCTGAGGTCTCATTCTGAAGTGCTAGGAGTTAGGACTCCAACCTGTAATATTTTGGGGGAACACTATTCAGCCCATAAGAGTGTGTTATGGAAGTTTCTCCACTCAACTCCTCCCCTCTCAGCCTTTTCAAAAGTTTCCTTCCTTCTCAAAATTCTGTTTCACCAAAGGGCTGTAAGGAGGAGAAGTAAAGATAGAAGAAAAATAAACGTATTTTGGGTGAATTACAGGAAATAGCTGGTGAGGGGAGTGGCAGGATGTTATTGGTGAAAATGAGATTTTTATATTGTCTATAGATTTGTATTGTCCTGGCACATTCTGTTCTGGTTTTTGGATATATGAAAGCTGGCTGTATGAAGGCTGGGAACTATCTATTCTTTTATTAAGTGAAAAGGTTAATTGATAATCCTGAGCTTTTTTAACTGTTTGGAACAAGGGAGAACTCTATCCTTCTTTCAGCCCTTCAGACTAGAAGTAGCCCAGGGTCTGGGTGAGCATACTGAAGGCAGAGGCCCCAGCAGGTTAGCCTTGGGCCCTCAACCAGGGCTGACACCCTGCCTGGTATCTCATATCTACCAAATTGAATTACTGCATTTGTTTGGTTCAGATACCTCCCCAGATCTTTTGCAAGGAGTTTTTCTCTATCCTTGTTTGTTCATTCCTACCCTTTTCTCCAGTTCTCAGTTGTGGCTTATGTCTTTTCTTCTTATTCCCTTTGTAATTACAAAGTAATTTATTAAATGGAGACAAGCTTAACTAGACATTAAAAAATTGCAGGTGTACTGCTGAATTGAGCTGCTGTCCTTTACGAACTAATAGCTGTTTGTGTTGTTTTGTGTGATGAGATTACACTTCACTTTATTTGGTTACATGATATCATGCATATTGTGAGGTAAAAAATGTTGAAGCTTCTGCTCTAAGCAGTACACAAAGGTTGGTATGTTCCCAGGAAACCAACATAGAAGGTACTTGGAGGTCAGTGTGGAGCCTTTCCAATCTCTGATACTTCTCTTTTCTTGGAATTTATTCATTCCCCCCCCCCCTTTTTTTTTTCTTGATAGGGAACGCCTGAATTGCTCCTTGACTCTCAGACTCTCAAATGTGACCCGTTACCACATTTTAAAACTGTTTCTTTTGGTCACCTTAACGATGAAAGCATAGTTTTTCCTTCCTCCTAAGAGATCAGCAAAGTATCCAATAGGTTAGCTTATTGTGTGGTTTAATTATTAGACTTCATCTGCTTGCTTTGTATACAGATTTGCCCCATCAGTAAGAGTTGCAGTTTTTATAAATATCAATTTTCTTCATGGGTTAGGTTGTAGTGCCATCCATTTTCTTTCTTTGGCTAGTTTCATAATTTATAACAGTTGCTAAAAATAGATACCAATTTTTTTAGCACCTAGTTAGTGCAGAATTTAGAGTAAGCTACTAATAAAGGATAGCTTGATTACACTGGGCAGTAAGCCTAATGGTTACAGAAATATATATGGATCTACTCTGAAGACATTCATATTTAAGAAATGTCATGCTGCCACTTGCCAGCTGTGTGACCTTGGGCATGCCACTTATATGTATTAATCTTTAGTTTCTTTACTTAGATAGTTGTGAAGATTAACTTGGCATGCATACAGTATTTGCCTGCACACAGTGTGCCAGGTACTTTTGGATGCTGCTATGTTTGTGAATAAAGCAGACCAAATTCCTACCTTGGTGGGATTAACATATGAATCTAGTTTTGACTGTCAATAAGACAGAATTTATTTGGTGAGAGGACATGATAGCTACCATTTATAAAAAATTTTTAAAACTGAAATATGTACGTAATAATACTGGCTTTCTTTATTGTACATTTAAGCACTATCTAGTTTCATCTATGTCTGCCTTGTAGAATAGGTTTGAGAGAGAGCCCTTCTTCATGCTTGTTCATAACATATTTATGGTTTTGGCTGTTAAAAAAATTGGTTAGTTTCTGCATCTAGGCTTTGGGACTGTTGGTCTTGGGATGCTAACTTTAGAGCCTCTTTCTCTGAATTTTTGCTTTAAAAGGTTTTCTTGAAGGTTCTTGAAGGGGACTCAGAGAATGAACTGTGTGTGACATGTGTCATTCTTTGAATCTCCGTGAATGTCCAGTGTGTACAAGTAAAGCTAGAATGGCTCAGAGAGGACACTGTGATGTTTAGCTTACTTAGCCATGTCTGTATAACCAGTTTATTAATATCTGCAGAGACACAAGCAGAAAAATATTCTGGGGCATCAGATTGATCAGCTCTCCTAAACTCTTTTTCTTGGGTGACTGAAAGAAAAGACCTTTATGAGGCTTTTTTTTTTTTTTTTTTTTTTTTTTTTTTGAGGATGACTAATGGAAACAGAAAGACATTGGCAATATTTCAGAAGCATTGTGATAGCGTTCTGTGGAATTCTGGAGTTCAGACCTGTAAGGTGACCATATAGTTAGTGACCATATAGCAATTACTTGGAGGCAGGAGTGATTGTCATCAGTGAGTCTAGAGCTGCATCTTGAATGGGCAGTGGCTTCTGTCTGCAGGTACACAGAGATGTCAAGCATCCATTTCATGCCGTGCTGTTTGTCAGGTCTACAGTATTTGGAGTAGTTAAATGAGGCTTAACACATAGTCTGTGTTATTGGGAGAGATATATCAGGACAGAGTTATGACCCCATCAGGTGTTGGCCAGTTTGCAATTTTTATTTCCTGTAGTTTCTGTTAGGAAGACAATAAATAATATGTGATAATGAAGAAAGGCCGATTTTTGTTACTTTATTGAATGTTGATTTAGGATTCTTCATTGTGAATGTTTTTTGAAGGATGTAGAATTTGGTTGCTTATTGAGATAAGCAATATTGATAACATTAGATCTCTGACATACAGCCAGTCCCACATTGAATTCTTTCCATTTATTGCTGAATTTTTGTTGAAGCTGAGGGAAGAGTGTCCCGTGTTTGTTTATCAGAGCCACCGAAAGTACTCAGACACCCCTGATGACCCAACTGCTGCCCTTGCTGCCTGGTTGCGAGTTTGTGTATAAAGGACTTGCTTCCTTGTTGCGGACTGAATCTGTGACAAAACCGGATTACTGGGGAAATGTTACACTGAGTGGACTTAGCAGGATTGCACAGGGCTGGCTAGAGGACATATTTAGACTACCTCTACCTTGGAAGAACTAGCTGAGGGCATAGCGGAAAAGTTTAGAAAACTCCCTTGTTCTTTGGTGGTGTTACCCCCCATGAAACCATGCTAAGGCCCTTTTGTGCCCTTTCCGGAAATGGGTAGTATAGCTCATCTGGTCTTAAACTAGTTGGTTTGAATCAAAGAAAGGGGCTTTGTATGAGTGCCATGGGTAAATCATTGTGCTGTCCAGGTGTAGTTAAATTTGACACCAGAGGAATGAGCCCCAGCATGAGGTATCAATGTCTTGAGGAGTTCTGCAGTACAACCAGAAATTTTCACACTGTATGTTTTTACTGTAACTTCTCCCTCTCGGTGTTATATAAGGCCCATCTGGCCATTCTGATAGTTTGGGCAGGCTTTTGCCCATGAGAGTACTCTTACTTAAAGATGGTGACTGGGTCATTCATGGCTCCTTAAATAAAGGCACATTTCTGAAATCATCCGTCCTAGTGCTCAGCAGTGCAGATAACAAGGTACTACTTTTGTTCTCTTAGTTGCAAGCATGTGCTAACTCAAAGTGGAAAGGCCAAAACCAGAGATTTTTTTCTTCTGTTCGCTTGTTCCATCATGAGGATTTTGTTTTTTAAATAATACAAACCAGAACTCCAAACTTTATTAAGTGAGGAGTGTGGTGGAGTTACAAATGAGGCAGTTACGAATGAGGCAGGTGGAGTTACAAATGCTATTCTTATTTCTTATAATACTTTCTGGATACCTTTTGAGCAGTGTCCTTTGACCAAATTTAACTTACTGATTCAGTAACATTATACAAAACATGGACTCTCCTTTTTAGTTTCCTCCCTTAATTTTTTTTTAAATGCCAGAACCTTCCCATATCAGCTAAATAAACCAACCCAAGTATGAAATGATCTGATTTAAAATATTGATTTCAAAGAGGAAGGGAGAGAAAGATAGAAACATCAATGATGAGAGAGAATCATTGATCAGCTGCCTCCTGCACACCCCCTACTAAGGATGGAGCCCACAGCCCAGGCATGTGTCCTGACAAGGACTGGAACCACATATGGAAAGGTATCCAGAATGACTTAAACAAAGCAAATGTTTCTGACGTTTATACTTGGGAGACTTTCTCTTCTTGAAGGCCACCCCTTTAAATTGTGGGAAGATCCAAAGCAAAATCGAATTAAACAAGTCCCCTAATTTTCATAAGTAATTTCTAAATTATCCTTTTATATACCATGTATGCAGTTTGTGAGGGAATATCACTGTGAGAGCTACAGTTTGTCAAGGTTTAGATCTTAAATTAGCTCATGAGATTGCATCCTTTTGAAGCTGTATACCACAGGTTGTTGGCCAGTTTTCCAAAAGCAATTAAAATGCCTGTTGCTGTAATTAAGCTTGTTACTGGTTGTATGTTCTAGTTACAAAATGTATTTGGCAATTAAAGAAGTTCAAATTGAGGCTCTTGGCTGGGCTCTTTTGGATGCAGTGGACTGGCTTTCACCTTAATATTCTGTCAGGAGAATCACTGGATACCTAGATGGTGTGTCATATCTCAGGTTCTTGAGTATTTATTATTTGTCCAGAAGTAAGAGCAGGCATAGGTTTTTACTAGGTGTATCGGTTAATAATGCGGAGTTTGTAATTAAAGAAAATATGATAATTCCAAGAGAAACAAAAAAAGTGCTTTATTCAAAGTAATGTCCATCGCTAGCTACACATTTCCCCCATCTTTCAGGTAATTTGTGAATACTGTCCCAATAGAACTTTTCTTGTTTTGAGGCAAACCATTCAGAGACCCAATTTTCTACTTCGTATGTTTTGAAGTGCTGCTCAGAAAGTGCATGTATCATCGACCGGAGCAATTGGTAATCTGAAGGAGCAAGGTCTGGTGAATACGCTGGGTGGGTTAACACTTCCCAGGCAAGATCTTTTACTGTGTTTTTAACTGGTTTTGAAGTGTGGGATGGTGCATCATCATGAAGCAAAATTACTTTGCCATGTCTTCTGGCACATTCTGGTCGTTTCACAATCAAAGCATGGTTCAAATTGATTACTTGTTGTCAGTATCGATCAGTATTAACGGTTTCACCTAGTTTTAGAAGCTCATAATACACCACACCTTCCTGATCCCACCAAACGCAGAGAATTATCTTCTTTCCGAAGCGATTTGGCCTTGCAGTCGATGTTGATGGTTGACCTTAGGATTCTTCATTGTGAATCCCATGGGATCAACCCATGATTTTGTGCGTTTGGGATTCTCAAAATAAACCCACTTTCATCGCCAGTCACAATTTGACGCAAAAAAGACTTTCTTTCGTGCTGTTGAAGCAACATTTTACTGATGACTTTTTGGTTTTCCATTTGTCTTTTGTTCAGTTGATGTGGCATCCGCTTTCCTTCCTTTAAAATCTTTCCCTTTGCTTGTAAATGATCAGAAATTGTTTGCTGAGCAACATTTAATCTTTCTGCAAGTTGTTTTTTAGTTTAACACTCATCTTCATCTTCATCCACTAATGCTTGTAATTGTTGGTCTTCAAACTTTTTCGGTTGACCTAGACATTCTTTGTCTTTCACATTGAAATCATCACTTTTAAAGCGTTTTAAACCAGCGTTCAAAAGTATGTTGAGATGAAGCATGTTCACCATAAACTTCCCGAAGTATTCAGCAGCACTTTTCTTCAAAATAAAGTAGTTAATTAAAACTTCCCACAAATGCTCTTTTTTTGGCATGAAATTTGACATTTTAAGTGTAAAAATATCTATGATGTTAACACCTTCAAAAAATTTGACATATAAAGTTTTGAAGCTTGTTGTCAATACAACAAAATAGCATATATATCAAATGACATATATATCAACATATGTGTAACTCCATCTATTGAAAAAAATCTGCATTATTAACCGGTACACCGTATATGAAAGCTAAAGTTAGGGAATGCGTGTTCCTGATCATTTCCTACTGTATATCCAGGAGACAAAAATCTAAACTTCCAAATTATAGTCTTTTACCTAAGAAGTCCTTTTTAAGAAGCATTGTCTTATCTTTAAGAAGGTAGCTTGACCTCCACTATTATTGCTCAATGGTTGAGCACCGACTATGAACCAGGAGGTCACGGTTCCATTCCTGGTCAGGGCACGTGCCTGGGTTGTGGGCTCGATCCATAGTAGGGGGAGTGCAGGAGGCAGTGAACAATGATATTCTCTCATAATTGATGTTTCTATCTCTCTCTCTCCTTTCCTACTTGAAGTCAATAAAAATATTTTTATGACACTTAAGAAAAAAAGATGGTAGCTTGACTCTGAAAGTGAATGTTTATCTTTTCAACTAATCTCCATTGCTCTGGTCAGATTTCTTGTCTGATAGTTGAAAGGGAGGTTTGGGGAAAATGTAGATACAAGATGTGGGCAATGTCTGTTTCACATGTAAATGTTGTGAAGCTGTGTGTCCACCATATCACAGTGAGATTTGTTTGAACTGGCCTGTGGGAGAGGCTCTGATTGTTAGGGCTGGTCTTGATGTGAGATACAGATCTTAATGGCTTTCTTTGCATGTTACGTGTCTTCTATTCTTTCTTTGATTCTATGACCATTTTGGACTATTTCTTTGTTCCTTATCACCAGAATGGCATGGTTGCTGAGACCATGGAACATGAGTCATTAAGTGGACAGGTAGATATCAATATTTACTGGGATGTTGAGGTTTTCTTGTGTATTTTAATTTGAAACTAGAGGCCTGGTGCACGAAATTCGTGCACGGTGGGGGGGTCCCTCAGCCCAGCCTGCACCCTCTCCAATCTGGGATCCCTCAAGGGATGTCTGACAATTTCTGATCATTTACAAGCAAAGGGAAAGATTTTAAAGGAAGGAAAGTGGGTGCCACATCAACTGAACAAAAGAGAAATGGAAAATCAAAAAGTCATCAGTAAAATGTTGCAGGTAGGATCGGGCCTAAACGGGCAGTCGGACATCCCTCTCACAATCCAGGACTGCTGGCTCCCAACTGCTCGCCTGCCTGCCTTCCTTCCTGATTGCCCCTAATTGCTTCTGCCTGCCAGCCTGATCACCCCCTAAACACTCCCCTGCCAGCCTGATTGATGCCTAACTGCTCCCCTGCCAGCCTGTTTGCCCCTAACTGCCCTCCCCTGCAGGCCTGGTCACCCCTAACTGCCCTCCCCTGCAGGCCTGGTCACCCCTAACTTCCCTCCCCTGCAGGCCTGGTCCCCCCCAGCTGCTCTCCCCTGCAGGCTCGGTTCCCCCCCAACTGCCCTTCCCTGAAGGCCTGGTCGCCCCCAACTTCCCTCCTCTACCGGCCTGGTCATCCCTAACTTCCCTCCCCTGCTGGCCTTCTTGTGGCAGCCATCTTGTGTCCACATGGGGGCAGCCATCTTATGTGTTGGAGTGACAAGTCAATTTGCATATTACTCTTTCATTAGATAGGATACTTTAAGAACACATGGAGGAAAAACAAATCACTTAGTTTATGTGGTTCCATACCATTACCTTGCCTGTGTCCTGCCCCTCATGCAATTAAAATGAAAATGATGGTTTAAGAATGAGCTTAGCATTTAGAGCAGGGCAGAAGAAGGCTTCACAGGATGTTAAAATCAGAGAGAGAGAAAAGGGCAAGTGTTTTGTAATTACTATTTAGTTTTGAGTAATAGTGGAAGGATTCAGTCTTGTCTTAATGTACTTCTTTTCAGAGTTCCTTTAAAGTTATTATCATGATATAAACATTGTGTAGAGGGATTAGAATTATTAGAGATAATTTTTTATTGGGGAAAACTGTTTATTTGTAGTTCTTTGGACATATTTATGGTAAGTCTATAATATATTACTGTAGAATAAATTTTAAAGGCTTGTGGGTCTGAAGACATTTGCTTTAAATTCACTTACATAAGCACTTCCTGTGCTTCCTATGAAACAATTTTTCCATGATTTATTTCTACCTTTGTAAAATAAGAGGGGGGAAAAAACCAAACCAAATTATTAGCTTGGTTCTTTACTTTGAATTTTACAATATTTTCCCATGTATAGAACGAAATAAAACTAGTCTTGGTGGCAATCCTACTACAGATAATTATTGGTTCTGAGGAAATGACTACCTCTAAAGTGTATGATTGTATGTAATATATGGTATGTATTATGTGTAGTGTTCTATAGTAAAGTACAACATGATCATGGAGTAATAACACATGATATGAGATGTGATAATAAGATGAGATTGATTTAAAAAGAAACGAAATGAACATAGCAGCTTTTCTAAGCAATCTTACTACATATGCTTTGTGAAGCATAAGCTCAAAGCTTTTGTCCATTGGAAAGAAAGCGGAGTGGTTTGTTTTCTTCTTCAGTTTTAAGATTTTTTTTTTATGTATTCTTAATTCAGGTCTTTTACCAAATATGTGACTTGCAGACATGTTGTCCCAGCCTATGGCTTGCCTTTTCATTTCCATTAACAATGTCTTTTGAAGAGTGGAAGTTTTTAAATTTTGGTAAACTACAAATATCAGTCTGTTCTTTTACAGATTATACTTCTTATTAACAGCTAAAAAATCTTTGCCTAAGCAAAGGTCACAAAGGTTTTCTACTAGAAGTTTTGTAGTATTAGATTTGTGATACTAGTAGAACTATGATTAATTTTGAGTTAATTTTAGTACATGGTGTGAAGTAGGGGTGGAAATTAAAATTTTTTCATATGGATATACATTTGTTTCAACATCATTTGTTTAAAAAACTATCCC
Source organism: Plecotus auritus (assembly GCF_963455305.1). Classification (NCBI taxonomy): domain Eukaryota; kingdom Metazoa; phylum Chordata; class Mammalia; order Chiroptera; family Vespertilionidae; genus Plecotus; species Plecotus auritus. The sequence continues at coordinate 88,392,608 of NC_137774.1, read as the reverse complement.
TTCTCCACTGAATTGCCTTTGCAACTTTGTCAAAAATTAGTTGTCTATATATGTATGTGTGGCTCTACTTAAAAATTCCCTATTCTGTTCCATTAGATTTGTGTCCATCCCATCTTTAATATCACACTGTCTTGATTACTATACTTTTTTTTCTTTTCTTTCTTTTTTAAAAAATTTAATAAATCTTTATTGTTCAGATTATTACAATTGTTCCTCTTTTTTCCCCCCATAGCTCCCCTCCACCCGGTTCCCACCCCACCCTCTGCCCTTACCTCCCCAGCATTGTCCTCATCCATAGGTGTATGATTTTTGTCTAGTCTCTTCCCACACCCCCCACACCACTTTCCCCCTGAGAATTTTCAGTCCACTCCCTTTCTATGCCTCTGATTCTATTATATTCACCAGTTTATTCTGTTCATTAGATTTTTAATTCACTTGATTTTTACATTCACTTGTTGATAGATATGTATTTGTTGTTCATAATTTTTATCTTTACCTTTTTCTTCTTCTTCCCCTTCTTAAAGAATACCTTTCAGCATTTCATATAATACTGGTTTGGTGGTGATCAACTCCTTTAGCTTTTTCTTATCTGTGAAGCTCTTTATCTGACCTTCAATTCTGAATGATAGCTTTGCTGGGTAGAGTAATCATGGTTGTAGGTTCTTGCTGTTCATCACTTTGAATATTTCTTGCCTCTCCTGTCTGGCCTGCATAGTTTCTGTTGAGAAACCAGCTGACAATCGTATGGGTGCTCCCTTGTAGGTAACTAACGGTTTTTCTCTTGCTGCTTTTAATATTCTCTCTTTGTCTTTTGCCCTTGGCATTTTAATTATGATGTGTCTTGGTGTGGTCCTCTTTGGATTCCTTTTGTTTGGGGTTCTGTGCGCTTCCTGGAGTTGTAAGTCTATTTCTTTGACCAGGTGGGGGAAGTTTTCGGTCATTATTTTTTCAAATAGGTTTTCAGTATCTTGCTCTCTCTCTTCTTCTGGAACCTCCATAATTCTGATGTTGGTATGCTTGAAGTTGTCCCAGAGGCTCCTTACACTATCTTCAAATTTTTGGTTTCTTTTTTCTTTTCCAGTTGAGTGTTTTTTTCTTCTTTGTATTTCAAATCTTTGACTTGATTCTTGCGGTCCTCTAGTCTGCTGTTAGGTCTCTGTATAATATTTTTTATTTCAGACAGTGTATGTTTAATTTCTAGTTGGTTCTTTTTCATATCCTCGAGGGTCTCGCTAAATTTAATGGCCTTTTCTAGGAAATTCTTGAAAAAGTTTATAACCGTGGTTTTGAACTCTATATCTAGTCATTTGCTTTCCTCCATTTCTTTTATTTGTGATCTGTTTCTTTGTCTCCGCATTTTTGTTGCTTCCCTGAGTTGGTAGAGTAGCTTTTTGTGCTAGGTGTCCTATAGGGCCCAGTGGCTCAGCCTCCCCAGTTACCTGAGGTGGACACTCTTGGTGCACCCCTTTGTGGACTGTGTGCACAGCCTTGTTATAGTTACGTCTTGATTGTTGTTGTTATCACTGGGAGGAATTGATCTCCAGGCCAATTGGCTGTGAGGATCAGCTGTTTCTATGCTGGGAGAACTTCTGTGCTGGAGACACCTTTATGAGACAAGACTTGCAAAATTGCAAAAGCCTCTGTGCTCAGCTTGGATGGGGCGGAGTCTCAGGGCAAAGTAGACAGCCTTGGCTTCCCGTCAGCCCTGCCCTATGAGGCCCCTGTGTCTCAGTGACTCTCGGTATTCTCAGCATCACCTCTGAGAGAAAGCCGCCCTCGAGTTTCGCCTGCTGCCAGACCGTCCAGTTTCTCCCCTAATGGGTCTGTTTGACCCAGATTCTCACCCGGAACTGGAGTTCAGCGCAGTCGGGAGCTTCTGTCTTCCTCCCGCTTGAGAAAGCCAGTGGCACACTCAGCAGTCAGTCCTCTCCACTTGTGCTCACGCACACATCCCCGGACCTCTGCCTTTCGCAGCTCCCCTGAGTCTCTGTGTGCTTTTCTCTTTTCCTGACAGTCCAGATTCCCTCCCTATGAGTCTGGGTCCCCAGGGTCTCTCCTGGAACTGAGGTTCAGTGCAGTCGGGAGCTTCTGTCTCCCTCCTGCTTGGGATAGCCAGCCAGGCACTCAGCCACCCATCCTCTCTGCGCGTGCGCGTCTCCGTACCTCAGCCTTTTGTAGCTCCTCTGATTCTCCGTGTGCTTTTCTCTTTCCTTCTAGTTGTAGAATTTCCACTCAGCCAGCTTTCCTGTGGTTCTGGATGATGTCTGTTTTGTTTGTTAGTTGTAGTTTTGAAATTGTTGTGCAAGGCAGCAGTTTAGGTGTTCACCTATCCCATCTTCTTGGTTTCTCTCCTTGATTAGTATACTTTTATATTGTCTTATAATCAAGTAGTATGAATCTTCAGCTTTATTCTCTTTCAACATTATTTTGACTATTTAGTTCCATTGCCTTTCCATATACATTTTAGAATCATCTTACCTATATTTACAAAAATATCCTCCTGGGAATTTGATTAAAATTTCATTAAATCTAGATCCATTTGGGGAGAATTGTTTAGTATATCGAATCTTCTAATACAGGATCATAATATGTCTCTTCATTTATTTATCTCTTTTTATTTCTTTCCATCAACATCTTGTAGTAATCAGCATACTTGTCACAGATATGTGTTATACTTTTTTAGTTTTAATTTAAAAAGTTCAGAGATTACTCTTCGGTGCTGTTCTGGAGACATGTTTATATTACTTCTTTCTAGTAATAACTTGAGTTGTGTTAGTTTTTAGTATTGCCTAAATTTTCCTGAGGAAGCCAAATTTTATTTGGAGTTTAATTGCCTAGAGGGTTATTTACTACCTAGCTAATCCGCCTATATTTAACATCAATAAATGACTTTATAGTAATTGATGTAGCTCCTTCTTTGGCTTACATAATTTTTTTTGAGGCACAAGTAAAAAACAAGTGGTATCAGAAATGTTTCAAGCAATTGTAATCCAACTGTGGTTCAAAGATTTTTCAAATGGCTCAAGAGCTGATCACTTAAAAAAAATTGTTGTTTTTGAAAGTATTACAGATGTCCCCTTTTCCCCCACCATTGACTCTCTCTCGCCTCGGCCTCCATCAGGCCTTCATCACACTCTTGTCTGTGTCCATGGGTTGTGAATATATGCATATAAGTTCTTCGGTTAATCTCCGACCCCCCCCCCCTTCCCCGCCCCTTTCCTCTGAGATCCATCCGTTTGTTACATGCTTCTATGTCTCTGGATCTATTTTGTTCATCAGTTTATTTTGTTAATTAGATTTTACATATGAGTGAGATAATGTGAAATTTGTCTTTCTCTAATTGGCTTTTTTTGCTTAGCATAATACTCTCCGGATCCCTCCATGCTGACTCAAAAGCATAAGGTATTTTTCTTTTTACAGCTGCATAGTTTTCCATGGTGTAAATGTACCACAGCTTTTTTATCTACTCATCTACTGATGGGCACTTGGGCTGTTTCCAGATCTTAGCTATTGTAAATTGTGCTGCTGTGAACAAAGGGGTGCATATTTCTGTCTGATTGGTGTTTTGGGTTTCTTAGGATGTATTCCTAGAAGTGGGATCACTGAGTCAAATAGCAGTTTCATTTTTTATTTTTTTGAGGCAACTCCATACTGTTTTCCATATTGGCTGCACCAGTCTGCATTCCCACCAAAAGTGGACTAGGAGTGGTTCACTTTTTATTCTAGGACTTTCGAAGCATTACCAGTGTTTCTTATTCAGATAGCAATCAAGGATATATTTTAGTTTGGGAACAGATAATTCATGGAACAGTGGAGTACTCTAGGAGAAGGATTACTTAGAGATCATCAGTTCACAGAAAGGGAAACAGAGCCTAAAGACACTTGTTTACTTCGTTTCTTGGACGATCATATTCTCACTGAACTTTTTCTGAAAGCCAGTCTGTTTTCATTTTACACCCCCCCACCCCCGCCCCACATACACACACACATAGTGATATAATCCTTCCCATGCAGCAGATTATATAGAGTCAGGCTAGGCAGTCAAATTGAAGAGATAAGGAATTGGTGTTGGGTTATTAGAGCCAGGATGGGTCATTGGTCACAGATGACAGCGTCACCAATAGGGTCATTATGAGGGACAAATGTGGATGGTAATTGCTTACATAAACAAGTGAAGTTGTGTTCTGCAGGCACTACTCTAAGTGATTTATGTGTAAGAACACATACAGCCTTCTTAACAATATTGTGTGGTATAGGTACTGAAATTATTTTATTTCGTGAGTGAGAAATGTGAGGCACAGAGGGATCAGGAATTTTTCTAGTATGTGATGCAGGTAGGAGAGGAATCCAGGCAGTCTCTCTAGAGCAGTGGTTCTCAACCTTCCTAATGCCGCGACCCTTTAATACAGTTCCTCATGTTGTGGTGACCCCCAACCATAAAATTATTTTCGTTGCTACTTTATAACTGTAATTTTGCTACTGTTATGAATCGTAATGTAAATATCTGTGTTTTCCGATGGTCTTAGGCGACCCTGCTAGCGGTTCTCAACCTGTCGTGACCCACAGGTTGAGAACCGCTGCTGTAACAGGGGTCCTCAAACTTTTTTTTTTTTTTAAATATATTTTATTGATTTTTTACAGAGAGGAAGGGAGAGGGATAGAGAGTTAGAAACATCGATGAGAGAGAAACATCGATCAGCTGCCTCCTGCACACCACCTACTGGGGACATGCCCGCAACCAAGGTACATGCCCTTGACCGGAATCGAACCTGGGACCTTTCAGTCCGCAGGCTGACGCTCTATCCACTGAGCCAAACCGGTTTCGGCATGGTCCTCAAACTTTTTAAACGGGGCCAGTTCACTGTCCCTCGGACAGTTGGAGGGCCGGACTATAGTTTAAAAAAAACTATGAACAAATTCCTGTGCGCACTGCGGGCCTGGGACTAGTCGGCTGCTAAGCAGGACAGGCAGCAGCACCAGGCGGGCTGGATAAATGTCCTCGGCGGGCCGCATGTGGCCCGCGGGCCGTAGTTTGAGGACCCCTGGACCATCGGAAAACACAGATATTTACATTACGATTCATTAACAGTAGCAAAATTACAGTTATGAAGTAGCAACGAAAATAATTTTATGGTTGGGGGTCACCACAACTTGAGGAACTGTATTAAAGGGTCGCGGCATTAGGAAGGTTGAGAACCACTGCTCTAGAGCATATACTCTTAACCAGTGCACTGTCTGATAGATGGCTAAAGAGCATGTCTATTAGCAGAACCATTAAAGAAATGATTCCTAAGTCCCCCTCTGCTAGTCTCAGGGACCTTTTCTTTAACTTCAATTTTTTTTTTTTTTTGGTTTTAAAATAAGACACCTGTCAATTACAAGATTGACATTTTTCATTTCTGAAATTCTAAATTTAAAGCTCCTGGGAACATACAGGTTTTGAAATATTGTGTATGTGTGTGTGTGGGTGTGCGTGCGTGTGTAAGTTTCCTTTTTTAAAGTCCCTCCTCTTTCACAGCTGCATATTAATCTGCTTTAAATGTCTGTTTCCTAAGTTTTTTCCCCTTCCTTTCTGAAGAAGACAGGCTCAGGCTTATATCAAAATAGAGTTGATTGTGCCTTTGATTTAGAATGTGGCAATAAGAGACAGTATGGCTATGTATACTTACATGGGGCCATATATAACAAGTACTTTTAAAGAATCCTAGCCACCAAAAAATAAGCAGGTATTGGGGAGCAGAGGCTGTGGAGCTGTTGTGCTTGGCTCTGGTTGACATAGCACTCTAGGTGGCATTTGCCATCAGCTCCCTGCATGTGGGCATTAGAGATTATAGCAGTCAGATTGGTAGGCTCTGTGTATCTTGCTTTAGATTTTCTATCATTGGGGAAACTATACCTCTAGTAGTAGCATTTTGGGCTTTTGGAAGGGGTGTAGGTAGATCTTTCGGTATATAATTTGGGATGGTTATTTCTTGAAGGGGTAAGCATAGGGGAAAGGCGCGCTCTCTCTCTGTCTATCTCATACATGCTCACATATATACATTCTCCTTGTTTTTGCTAAACAAAGGGCAGTTTGATAGAGTTCTTCCCACTGTTTTAACCCTTGGGTGAGGTCATTAAGTGGTAGACCCACATAGTTGTTAGCATGAGTGTCTTTTTGACCCTATCAGTGAAGGAGGCCAAAGATGGCATTTGAACTTTGATTCTTAAATTTAAATTACTAAACATTTATTAGGAGAAAAATTTATTGGGAGGCTTTTATGTGCCAGGTATGTCACGTGAACATGGAATATGTCATCTAAAGGCTAATTGTTAATTTTATGTTAGTCTGGATATACTTCTATTAACCCATGCTTCTCATATAAGACAAAAATTATCAAAGATAATTAAAGATTAAAATTTTAAACTAGAGGTCTGGTGTACGAAATTCGTGCCCTGGTAGGGGGTGTTCCTCAGCCAAGCCTGCACCCTCTCCAATCTGGGACCCCTCAGGGGATGTCCGACTGCCTCTCACAATCTGGGACTGCTGGCTCCCAACCGCTCACTTGCCTGCCAGCCTGATCACTCCCTAACCACTCCCCTGCCAGCCTGATTGATGCCTAACTGCTTTTTTGCCGGCCTGACCGCCCCCAACTGCCCTCCCCTGCAGGCCCGATTGCCCCCAACTGCCCTCCCCCGCAGGTCCAGTTGCCCCCAACTGCCCTCCCCTGCAGGCCTGGTTGCCCCTAACTGCCCTTCCCTGCTGGCTTGGTTCCCCACAACTGCCCTCCCCTGCTGGCCATCTTGTGGTGGCCATCTTGTGACCACATGGGGGCGGCCATCTTGTGCGAGGGTGTGACAGTCAATTTGCATATTACCTCATTATATAGGATGATTCAGCAACTATTACCCATTCTTTCTGAGAATATATAGGCAAATCAGGACCTTTGGTCAGTGTATGTGTTTCCTGTTTGATATGGTAATAAATTACCACAAAATAAAATGATTTAAAACAACACAAATTCATTATCTTAGTTTTATTAGGTCAGAAGTCCAACATGAGTCTCACTGGACTAAAATCAAGTTGTCAGCAGGACGGTGTTCCTTCTAGAGGCTCTTAGGGGAGATTCTGTTGCCTCATCTTTTTTAGCTTCAGAGACTTCTTGCATTCTTGGCCTGTAGTTCCTTCTTTCATTTTTATAGCCAGCAATAGCAGGTTGAGTCCTGCTCATGATGCCATCTCTCTGTTTCCCACTTTCTTCCTCTTCTCACATCTTCCTCTTCTGTTTAAGGAGCTTTGAGATTGTATTAGGCCCACCTGGACAATCCATGATAATCCCAGTTATTTTAAGATCAGTTTATCTTCATCTTTAGTTTCATCTACAATCTTATTTCCCTTTTGCAATGAAAGATAATATATTTAGCTTTCAGGAATTGGGACATTTGACATCTTTGGGAAGTCATTCTACCTTCCACAGTAGGGGGGAATTTTTCCAAACTTTGCTCATTTCCTTACTCAAGTGAAGTAATATAATGCCCTTCCCATAATCCTTTGCATAACATATTGTTATCTATGCTGTGTATGTGAGTGTGGGAGACTTACCATTTGTTGCCCTAAACTCTCACTGCTCTTCATGTGGTTAAAACCCCAGCCACCTAAACATTTAATGATTAGTTTTGTACAATTGGAAGGAAGCTAGAGATCCTCTTAGCTAGCTTGTCCTGCAGGGGCTTGTATTTCTTCCAAATGGCTGTCTCACCTTTGCTGACATGGAAAGACTTGCCTTGACATACAATATTCTCCTTGAGCAGCTTCATTTTTCTGAGAGTTCCTACTTTATTTTGAGGGGATGTCTCTTTCTTTGCAGGTTGTAGAACCTATTGGTTCTTTCTTGTTTTACTCTCTGGGGTCAGGTTGAATAAATCTAATTTCCTCTTTCACATTTGAAGCCCTTGAAATTTTTAAAAAGTCAGTTATCATATTCCCCAAGTATTCAGACTTAAAAAAAAATCTCAATTTCTTGAACTGGGTCTCACATGAAACTATTTTGAGACGGATAAAGCACTACTCCTAGTCCATCTCCTGAGTATGATACAACATGAAGAAGGGGAGACTGAAGGATGATTTAAAAGAAGCATTCAAATGCTTGGGGAATTGTCATACTGATGAGGCTGGTAAGATCTTTGCCATCACCACAGACACAAGAAATCACAGGCTTATATTGTGGCTAAAGAGATTTCGGTATCAGGGGACCTGTCTTAACCTCATGGACTGAAATACTTGAATGGACTGCCACGGGAATTTGAGGGATCTTTTGCCCTAGAAATATATGACAAGCCTTTAACCTTAGATTTCATTTTGTGTAAGAGACTTTACTTTCAGTTAAATGTTCTGCTTAAGTATTCTTGTCATTGCTTGTCATCTATGCCTGATGTCTGGATTTCCCTCTTGTGTTGGTTCATTGGATGTAAAGCATCATCATGACTGCTGTTAATCACAGGGGGAAGGAATATGGTTCATGGCTTTATGAAGGAAGGGAAACAGTGGCATAGCTCAGGATAATTAATAGCAAGTAGAGTGACAGTTTGATTCCCTGGTAGGGACCCTGGCATTGTTGAAGGAAAAAGAATCACTTTATTCTTTCACAGAGAGAGACAGCTGTAATTCTGGTTGGATGAAATCCAATTAAGAGGAACTGACATGCAAATTGATGATCAGACAGTGTGAGCATAGAAAAAGTCCAGGAAGAGTTCTGTAAGAAGTGGCGGAGAACAGTGTAGGTGATTTGGCATGATAATGTGTGTGCATAAGAAAAATGGACACATACAGTCTGGCTAGCTGAATGAACAAGTATAAGTATGGAAGCTCAGCAAGGAGAGAGCAGGAAACTGGTTGGTTTGGTAGGTTTTTAGTTACTATACGTTTTGGAGTTGAGGCATACATTTTATGAATTACAGCCTTTCACAATGGACTGATTATAAATCAACCCTTGAGGGTATAGGTTTCCAAATTGGTGGTGGTTAAGTATAATATTCCCAAGAATATATGATTAGCGTCCAAGCCTGGCTCTTGGAAAGAAAATCTCATTGTTCAGGTACACTTCACCTGACCTAATGATGTGTCCTCAAGATTTGTTTGAGAATTGACTCCTAAATTTAGTATGAAATAGGAGAGCTTGCCATTTTTAGTAATGCTGTTCTGAATCATTTTTCTCAAGTAAAAAATACTTTTGTAACCAAAGTCATACCCAATTTATCTTTTGAGTAAATTCGTAAGTCCATATACTACGAAGGTTTGCTTAAACAAAGGTATTTTTCTTTGAAATGAAATAATTGTAGGGGCAGGTAGCAGTTAAGCCTTAGAATAGCAGAGGGAAAAATAGGGAGAATTTTGTATGAAACCAGTATATTGCTTTTTAGGGAGCCAGATTCTGCTTAAGAAGTAAGATAGCTTCTACTGTTATTATGGGAGAAGGAGAAGGAGAAGGCTGCCTAGTGTATTGCAGGGAGATTTATTAGAATATTTTGGGAACTGCAGCAGAAATGGCTATGAAATACTTTAAAGTAGAAGGAAATGGGACCACAGCATTTACTAGGCTTTTTTTAGAGGGGAGCCAAAGAAGGTGAAATGGAGTTCACCCTGAGAAAGCTGTGGAAGATTGAGAAGCTAAGAGAAGACTTAGACAGCAGCCATAACAAGGAAGAAACCAGAGTATTGTGGGCAGTTTCCACTCAGCACAGAAGCATCCAGTTCTCATAATGGTCAGCAGCAAGGGACATTCCCAAATGGGACTCAGAATGACCATGGTCAGTTTTCATTGGTCCATGTGTGAGTAGCGTGCTGCATGTGGTGTGAGCCTCATGCGATTTTACCATCTGTTGCCACTCTGTTCAGGAACTTCGGGAGCCATGCATTCTATTCCCAAGGTTGTCACATTTATGCTAGTCCCCCTTATCCTAGGTTTTAGTTTCCACGGTCTTAGTTACCTGAGGTCAACTGTGGTTTGAAATATTAAATGGAAAGTTCTAGAAATAAACATTTCATAAGTTTTAAATTGTCTACTGTTCTGAATAGCATAATGAAATCCTGCTCCATCCCACCCAAGATTTGAACCATCCCTTTGTCCAGCATATTCACACTGCATATGCTCTCTATTCATTAGTCACTTAGTAGCTATCTCAGTTATCAGATTGGTTATGAGAGAGAGAGAGAGATACCACATTCACATAACTTTTATTAAGTGAATTGTTATAATTATTCTATTTTTATTAGTTATTTCAACCTTACTGTACCTAATTTATAAATTAAGCTTTATCATAGGTATGTAAGTATAGGAAGATATAGTATATATAGGGTTCAGTACTCTTTGCTGTTTCAGGCATCCACTGGGGATTTTGGATAAGGGGGGACTACTATACTTTTAACTCTGTTTAGAATTCTCTTACCCTTAAGGCTCACTTGATTCAAGTTTCTGCTAGAAGCCCCTTTATCAGGTAGCTCTTCCCTGATAATCTAAAGTGAGCACTTACTCTTTTATTCTGCTTCATTTTTCTTTATAACACTCATTTCTGCCTCAGGCTTATGTTTGTTTATAAAGTGTTTTTCTCTTTTCTTTCCATTAGAAGTAAGCTCCAAGAGAGTCGAGGCCCAGTTTATTTTGCTCATCATTGTATTCCCAAGCACTTAAACCATAAAAATGTGTAGAATGGATTTTTAGGGAGCCTTTGTGCTTATCACTGTGGTAAGACATGAGAATGGGAAGGGGAATGTAGGATTCAGTCACTGTCCAATATTACTTAATACATTATATAATTACGGTAGTTGTAATAGTCTCAGTACAGAGTGCTGTGAGCTTTGAGGCTGGAGATAGTCATCCTATAACTAGTTTTGGAGTGATAAGGAAGACTTTTGTTCAGTTGTAAAGACAAGGATAGCGTAGGCTGACAAAAGATGGTGAATGAAGTTGGAGAGCCTTAGAAATGAATTTTGTTTGAAAGTTCTTGAGTGGGTTCAGTGTGACTGCTGGAGCACAGACGCGTGGTGAAGCATGAAGGAGAGGACTGGGATGTATGGTTGGGAAGGAGATTTGACACATGTGTTCAGGTCTAACTGGGGAGATTCTTGAAAGGAGTTTGGACCTTTTCTTCACCAGAGCCCCAAACTCTTTAAACAGGGAAGCACCAATATCCAAAAGATAGTATTGAAGGACGAATTGGTAGGGGTAGGATGTAAAGCAGGTGTGGATGTGATATTCTTAACTTGAAATAGATGTGAACATTTGGGATCCCCACATTGAACGACAAGAGAATGAAAGCAATATTCTGTTTATGGATGCATAGTGACATTCTTTGTGTAGATGGTGGCTAAATATTAAAGACTAGTCATTCTTGCCCTAGTTGGTTTTGCTCAGTGATTAGAGCATCGGCCAGTGGACTGAAGGGTCCTTGGTTTGATTCCAGTCAAGGGCATGTACCTTGGTTGCAGGCTTGATCCCCAGCCCTGGTCAGAGTGAGTGTAGGAGGCAGCCAATTGATGTCTCTGTCTCATATTGATGTTTCTCTCTCAGTCTCTCCTCCTCCCTTTCACTCTCTCTAAAAGCATATATGTGTATATATATGTATATTTATATGTATACACACACACACACACACACACACATATATATATATATATATGAAAAAATAACAACAGACTAGTTATTCTTGTAATTGTTCAGTTTGTGTTTTTTTTAAATAGAGGCAAACCTTTGTCATTGGGACACAAGGAGAGAAGGATGCTATTTTGGTTCATAGATAGAATAAAGTAGTTGAAAATTGCCTTGGCAAACAGGTAGTTATTCTTATTCTAACTCATATGTTTAGCAGCTGTGTGACCTTGGACAATTCATTTACCTGTACTGTTTCCCTTTCAAGAATGGACTTTGTTGATATGCTTACATTGTTGATGTGCAGAACAGAGTATGGTATGTGGGAAATATCATATTAAAATTCTCTTCAGTAGTATTAGGCAACATTAGGAGTCTTTTGTTCTAATAGAAATAGATCTGAAGTGAATAGAATTTAAATCTTCCAAGAGAGAGAAACAGATACAGATCTGGATTTGCTTTTTTCCTGGAATATGGTATTACCAGAGTGTCAGGGCAACTCACACCCCACCAAACATGACTGTTTCTAAGAAGTGCCTGTGCAATCTTTAAAGCAGACATTAGAGGAGCAGATTTTTGCTGCTTGTATTCCATAGGTTAAAATATATTCTGTTTTAGCAGTTGGCTAGAACTACTGTGGAGCAATGCAGAAGCAAGAAGGGGGATTGGATCATGTTAGATGTGCTACTGCATATTAACCTGCAGGACACATTAATCTGCAGGACACAGCAGTACTTGTTCCAAAGGGCTGTGGGAGACTGTTGGACACTTGATCCTCATTTTACTGCCTTCATCATTCACAGCATCTCATGTAGGGCACCTCTTGTCACTTTTGCCTTTTTCATCTAGAATAGCCGAATTGTGGTCTTGTATATATATGGAATGTTAAATAGGCTGTGTGATTTTCTGAGAACTTTTTAGGAAATTTGGGAAACTTTGCATTTTTGGAATGCTTTACTGTTTTTGAGAAGGGAGAAGAAAAGGAATGTTTTATACGGTTTGCTTTGAAATCACTCTAGTTTGTAGAGTTTTAATGTAGACAAAGGACAAAATAGCTTAGTGGTTAATATTAAGTAAATTTCTTGGAGTGTAACAGACCTGGTGCCAATTTCACCTTTACCACTTATTAGTTATGTAACCGTGGGGAAGTTAGTATTCCCATCTGTAAAGTGGGCGATAGTAATAGCACCTCACCAAAGGGTGATTGTGAGGACTACTTGAGAAAAACATGCAAATCACTTAGACCAAGGACTGGCAAACAATACATGCTCTCTAAATTTAGCTAGTGTTATTTTTGGCATTCTCATAGCCATTGGTATTTCTGAGGCTTTGCAATAAAGCCTGGACAAAGCCAAGCCTTTTCTGAAAGTGACTTGGTGGCAGAGTGCTAGAAATGATCAGTGGTTAAGTAATGGACTGTTGCGCTTCACATCCTAGTCCACTGGCATTACATAAGAAGCAACTCATTACACTCTAATGGTAGTTTAATGAAATGGATGACTACTCTCAGTTGACTTCCTCAGGCTGAGGCAGAAGTCAAGCCAAGTATCCTGGAACGTCTGGTTAATACCTGGAGAGAATAGAAGCCTGGAGCACAGTGGCATAGGATGGATGAGTAGGACCCAAGAGTAAACTACAGAAGCAGTGTGGCTTGTGTTGATTTTAGCAAGTAGAGGGGCCTCCAAGTACTCCCGAGTAAACAGGGATCCTGTTAAGCTGGGGGAAAAAAAAATCACTCAGTTGGATAAATCAGACCACCTGGGTCTCCTGACCCACCACTAATACTGTATGTCACATACCTGTGATGAGCCATATTTTCTCTCTGCCCCTCAGTTTTCTTGTCTGTAAAATGATTAGATGAAAAGTAAATTTTTGGGAGTGGTCTTCTTTTCTACTCCAGACTTTGTGACTTTGCAATTTCATTGGCTTTTAAGAACTCTGTGAGGCAGGTAGTGTTGCAGAACAGCTTGCTGTAGACATTGGCCTGTGTGAATCTTTAGTTTTGTTTTTTGTTATTTCAAAGAAGTTCCTGTACAGAAGACCATGAAGCATTTCATCATTGGACTTGTGAGGGAGTTGTTTCTTTAATCTCTCACGTTTCCTTTTTCCCCTGCAAATGATATCCACAGGACTGCTGTTGTCTTGTGCCCTCTGGATCAGCACTTTTGTGGAGAAATGAAAACATTGCACTTTTAAAGGCACAGAAAGCAAAACTGTAGCATCGGGATTCAAGGTGAACAGAATTGGTTAACTTTCTGCTTTGTTTTGCTGAGCTAGATGAAAGAGATTTGATTGAATGTTACTGCTTAGGGATAAATATTAATAAACCACGAATATCTCCCAGTGGTAATATTTTTACCTTCTTTGCAAAGAATTTCAAATTATGATCTAGGACTTGGATCATCATTGTCAACTGAATATGAATGTGAGAAACGTGGAGTGATTGGATAGAGGACTTGGTTGGAGAAGAGCAACTCTTTGGGAATGCTTGTCCCGAGGGGAAATCTGTTCTGGATTGTGATGTGCATAGCTTAATTTTGATTAGTAATTTGTTACAGTTCAGATATGTCAGTATCTAACAACTTTTGTAGACCTTTATAACATTCACTAGTAAAAATAGTGTTAGAAAAAAGTCATCAAAAGTAGATTTTTTTTATTTAAGAACTGAAGTGTTTTTTAAACTTTAATACTCCACAGAGAAGAATTTGTTATGTCAAGTCTGTGAGCTTCCAGTATTTCCCAAGTAGATCTTCTCCACAGAGAAGAATTTGTTATGTCAAGTCTGTGAGCTTCCAGTATTTCCCAAGTAGATCTTCACCATAGGTGTAAATACACTTGTATATAGTCAGTTTTCCCCTCCTCTGTCCCAGCTGACTTTACTTTAGGGTAAGGGAGATATCGTATTAGTTTTAATTTATTTGTAAATTCAATAGAAATACACCAAGCACTTACTGAATGCCAAGATTTACCATGGTAAATAAGAGATGGTCCCTTCCCTTAAGAAGTCGACTTGAGTATGATGCAAAGTTTGAAAAGTAAACATGGTTATCATGCAGATAGATGACTGCAAGAGGGTGGTGATAGTCATGCTGTTGCTTCCAGCAGGTTGCTTACCACAGCCTACATGTGTGAGAGATACATATGAAATACTTTAGGAGCATGGAAGAGGGGACATTTGTAGTTTGGAGAGAGATCAGAGAAAAATTCATGAAGGAGGTAACACAATGATGTTTCAAAGGACAGGAAGGAGTATACTATGTAGATAGGCAGGGTTCACATTCCAGAGAGAGAGACTAGCATGGACTAAGGCATGAGGATGTGGAGATGCCTGGCCCCCTTTGGGGATCTGAAAATCAGTAGTGTTGCGGGAGGGCTGGGTTTGTCTTCAAAGGCAGTGGCAAATCAGAGTCAGAGTGCAGGCTCTTTGAGGGCCATCTGCTCAGGCTGCAGGGGAAGATGTACCTGGGGAGTTGTGTGCTGGGAATAGTTGCTAGCTCTCCCAGATTTCATTGTCTCCTGGAACAGGTGTGTACACTGTGATGTGGAAGAGCCAGGATCAGATCAATTCATCAATATCCAGGTAATGTGCATGCAGGATTTGGACAGCAAGGTGTAATATATAAGGTGTTGTATGAAAATATTACATGTTAGTCTTAGTTTGTACAATAATTCATTGTGATGCTGACTGATGGAGAGCTCAAATGAGGAAGGGGTAGGAAGAGATGTTAGATTAGCTCTATTCCCCCAAACAGTGCTTCTTAACTTAGCTACAAATTCGAATCATCTAGAGATCTTAAAAAATCTTTTTAGGTACAACTTACATGTAGTGAAACACAAATCTTGACTTTATAACTCAATGAATTTTGACAAATACACACACCCATGTAACCCACATTCCCATCAAGTTAAAGAACATAATTATTACCTGAAAAAGTTCTTTAGTCCTCCCTTCATTTTTTAAATTGTTTATTGAATTTATTAGGGTGACATTGGTTAATAAAATTATATAGGTTTCAGGTGTACAGTTCTATAATATATCATCTGCATATTGTATCCTGCGTTCACCACCCCAAGTAATCCTCCCAACCTATTCCTCCTGTAGGCAACTACTGTTCTGATCCTGTCATTGTTTAGTTTTTGCCTGTTCTTGAACTTTATAAAAACAGAACCATACAGGTTGTACTTCTTTGGGTCTGGCTAATTTTGTTAAACATAATATTTTTAGATTTTTCTATGTTGTTGCATGTATCAATTCATTTTTATTGTTGAGTGGTAGTATGTTGTATAGATATACCATTGTTTATTTAATCATTTCCATGTTGATGGACATTTGAGTTGTTTTACATTTTTGGCTATTGTATATACATCTGCAATGGTCAATATTGTACTTGTTTTTTTGTGTGTGAACATACGTCTTCATTTATTTTGGGTAGATGCTTAGGAGTGGATTTGTTGAATCATAAGGCATGTAAGTTTATGCTTAACTTTATAAGAAATTGTCAAACAGTTTCCCAACGTGGTTGTGCCAATTTACATTCCCACCAGCATTGCATGAAAGTTTGGATGTTCCATATCCTCAGAAACATTTGGTGGTATTAGTCTTTTTAATTCTAACCATTCTAGTGAGTAGAAAATGATATCACGTTATGGTTTTAATTTGCATTTTCCCAATGACTATGATGTTGAGCACTATCTTCTTTTGTGAGATGTTTGTTCAGGTGTTTTGACAATTTAAAAATTGGGTTCTTTGTTTTCTTTTGTTAGAGATTTAAGGAATTTAAAAAAATATATTCTGGATACATATCCCTTGTCAGGTATATGTAATATGAATACTTCTAGTCTTTGGTTTGCCTTTTCAGTTTCCTAATAATGTCTTTTGATGAGTCAGAAGTTTTAAATGTTGATGAAGTCTACGTTATATTACTTTTCCCTTACATGTTCCATGTCTTTTGTGTCCTCTGTAAGAAATCTTTACTTATGTTAGGTCACAGAAATATTCTCCCTTGCTTTCTTCCAGAAGTTTTATTTTCATTTTGGTTTATGATCCACCTTAGATTTTTGTGTGTACTGTGAGGTAAGAGTAAAAGTTCATTCCTCCCCCATCTCGTGTTTATCTAGTTCTAGCATTGTTTGTTTGAAAGACTTCCACCAATGAATATCCTTGGTGCCTTTGTTGAAAGTCAATTGCCTGTTTAAATCTATTTCTGCTTATGTTTATTTTTGTACTCTTTATTCTGCTCCATTGATATATTTGTCTATCCTTATCCCAATATCACACTGTCTTGATTAGCTTTGAAATGTAGTAGTGTGAATTCTCCCACTTCATTCTTTTTTCAAGATGATTTTAACTACACTAGGCCCTGTGCTTTTCTATATAAATTTTAGAATCAAATTGTCAAATTATTTTTTAAAAAAAGCACCAGGAGTGCTTTATAAAATCCTGTGATATCCAGGCCATACACCATGGCAGTCAAATGTGAATCTTTTGAGGTTGAACCCAGGTAATTATCTGTTAAAACTCCCTAGGTTATTCCAAGTACAGCAAAGGATAAGAACTAATGTGCTAATGGAGTTTTAGTGTGGTACACAAAAAAAGAAATTCAGTCGTGGATTACTGGGGTGGGACTCACTAGTGGAATGTATGCATGGGAGTTGAAGTGGGCCTTCAAATGGAAGAGAGTGTCCATACTTGTGGAGAAGAGAGAGTTGAAAGAGGATGATGGGGGGAGTGAGAAGCTGTGTGGTATACGAAGTTCTCTTTCCCAGGGGATGGAGTCCAGTTGCTTAAGTGTTGCTTTTCTTGATTATTCAGGATATTCTTACCCTAAGTGTGGTGAAAAGGTCACCTAAAAACCAGTAATTTAAAATGTAAGGAATGCTTTTGATTGGTAAAGCATATAGGGGTGGACAAAAATAGGTTTACAGTTGTTTGTATGGAAAAATATATAATATGAGAATAAATAATAATGGAAAAATAAACTCTGTGTTTCACATACTCACAACTATAAACATACTTTTGCTCATCCCTGTATAAGTGCATTATTGTAGACAATAGCTTTCCTCTGGACTAGGGAAATGTTGGTGAAACCTGCACTGGGTAGACACATTCTAAAATAATTATGTGGCCAAAACCGGTTTGGCTCAGTGGATAGAGCGTCAGCCTGCGGACTGAAAGGTCCCAGGTTCGATTCCGGTCAAGGGCATGTAACTTGGTTGCGGGCACATCCCCAGTAGGAGGTGTGCAAGAGGCAACTGATCGATGTTTCTCTCTCATCGATGTTTCTGACTATCTATCCCTCTTCCTTTCTCTCTGTAAAAAGTCAATAAAATATATTAAAAAAAATAAAATAATTATGTAGTTTTCGATTTTTGAAGGTTCTTGTCTTTTTTATTTTAATGTCTTTAGGCCAATATTGATTCATCCATTCTTCCTATGGGTAGGTAGTTCTATCAAAACTGCTTTCTCCCTAAAAGGTTTTAAAGAAAAAAAAGAGACAAAAAGTTTCAACCAAAATGATGCTGTTCTTTGGGAACACAAACTATGTGAGTTGGTAGGTGATGACTTGTGGCTTTTTTTTTTTTTTTATTAATACTTTTTCCTTCTTGAAGAGAGAGGTTAGAACTACAGTAGTTCCCAGCTACCTTCAGTTTCACTTTCTGTGGTTTCAGTTACCAGTAGTCAAATGTAGGCTGAAAATATTAAATGGAAAATTCCAGATATAAGCAATTCATGAGATTTAAATTGTGGCAGAGTAGTGCAGTGGAACCACGTGCCATTCTGCTCAGGATGCGAATCATCCCTTTGTCTAGTGTATCCATACAGTACAATAAGGTATTTTGAGAGAGAACATATTCACATAATTTTTATTATAATACTAGAGGCCCGGTGCATGCAATTCGTACACGGGAGGAGGGGGTGCTCCCCTCAGCCCAGCCCGCACCCTCTCTAATCCGGGACCCCTCAGGGGATGTCCGACTGCTGGTTTAGGCCCAATCCCGCAGTTGGACATCCCTCTCACAATCCGGGACTGCTGGCTCCTAACTGCTCACCTGCCTGCCTGCCTGATCGCCCCTAACTGCACCCCCTGCCAGCCTGGTCACCCCCAACTGGCCCCCTCCCCCGCCAACCTGGCCGCCCCTTAACTGTTCCCCCTGCTGGCCTGGTCGCCCCTAACTGCTCCCCCTCCCCCGCCGGCCTGGTCGCCAACAACTGCCCCCCACTGGCCTGGTTGCCCCACGCAGCCTGCTGTTCAGTCGTTTGGTTGTCCCTCTTTAACCTCCCTGCCAGCCTGGTCGCCCCTTGCAGCCTGCTGTTTGGTTGTCCGTCTGGTCATTTAGGTCATGATGGCTCCTTGCTTTTTATATATTAGGATATTGTTCTATTTTATTATAGTTATTATTAATGTCTTGTTTATATAAAAAATAATTTGACAATTTGATTCTTGCCTAATTTACACATAAAACTTTATCAGGGGAATATATGTATGGGAAAAATATAGTATTATATAGGGTTTGGTATTGTCTGCAATTTCAAGCATCCAGTGGGGGTCTTGGGACATATTCCACATGGATTGGGGGGACTACTGTAGTCAGCTGAGTCTCTCTTTCCAAAATACAAGTTCCCTAAACAGCTGTAGAGAATTAATTTCAGTCAGAGCTAGCAGAGCTTTAATCTCAACTTTCTGCTCAGTGTTATGGAAAATCATCTCTAGAAAACAGCAGTTATCTACCTGCTATGGGATGTTAAAACATTCAGATGAACATTGGATTTTTGAGTATTTTCCTAGTAGAAGCAGCATGGAAAATCCTTTAGTGAGCTAGATATTACAGTTCACACAGAAAAGCAAGTACTGATGATACATTTATATTTTTCTCTGTGTGTGACATGTTGGTTGTACTATTTTTGTTTTCCAAATTGAATTCATATATATCATGTCCAGCTCCAAACCTCATTTTTCTGTGAGGGGTGAGACACTTTAGGCAAAGAAAGTTTTGATATTAGCAACTTTTAACTTCTTTACAAGTACATATATTTCTTCAAGGCAGGGAAACAGCTGGGAAGAGGGTGAGAGGAGAGTTGCTTTTCTTTCTCATTTACCATTGTATTTAATAACATGCACACTTCTTTTAATAATAATTTGGTACAGAGGGAAAAGCATTTATAGACTCCAGATCAGATTCTTCCTTAAGAAATCACCACCTCCCCCTTCTTCAATTTTTACACCTTTATTTCTAGGATTTATCTGTAATGCTGACATTACTTCTATGGTGATGCAATCATAAGAAAAAAATGTTGTTTTTTACTTAACATGTAAAAGTCATTTTCTATGTTGCTATATTATTTTCTTAATAATTTAATGACTACATATAGTATATCAAATTGTGCCATAATTTCTATTCTTCTAATGTTGGAAGTTTTCAGTTTTGTGCTGTATTAAGGGTTTTGTCAGTGTACAGTTTACACTGTATACTATGATCAGCAATATAAGGCGAACTTAAAAATTATCATTAATTACATTTTTAGGGATAAAAAGCTACAGGGTCTTTTATAACTATCACTAAAAAATTATAATTTCACTTTATTTTTTGTGTATAGTTTGAGCCCCCTTTTACTGGTTTATGGCTTGGAATTTTTTTTCTTAATAAGTTGAAGTTTTTTTGTTATATATGTAATAACCCTCTGCACTATTTGTTATGAATATTTTTTCCAGTTTTTTCTTTTCTAATTTTATTTTTTTAATTTCAAAGGAGGTCAAGAGATTGAATTTTGTGTGTGTGTGTGTGTGTGTGTGTGTGTGTTTTACTTCTTCTGTTGCCTTAAGATGAACTTGTCATCCTTTGAGAGCTCTAACTCTGATTCTGTTTTTCACCCTTTAAAAATTCTTAAGCTTCAATGAAAAGAAGTTTCTTGAATTCATATGAGTTCCTGTTGATTTTTGTGCCCTCTTCTTACCTGCAGTGCAATGAGGAAAGGTGGGTTAAACCTTGAGGTAGTCTTATTTACAAGTCTTGGGAGAGGAATAGAAACAGGCACAGTTCTTGTATCAGCTTCCTTTAATGTCTGTAAGTCTGTGTTTACTCATCTGTAAAGCTGGGATGAGAATGACAAATATATACAGAATATCTTTAATACACTAAGTCTTAAGCACTGTTAAGAACCTCAGGTAGGAGTGTTTGACATATCAAATAGCCGTAACCTTTGATTAATATGTGTGCACCATTATACCTTGGATTTTTCTCAATAGTTAGAGGCTACATGGGATTTTTTTTCCCCCTGAAACGAACCACAATCCTACTACCTGTGGACATTGAGGATCTGGGTATAGAAAGACCTACAAGTTGAGGCTATCCATTAGCAATATATAGTATGAAAAGCATATCTGAATATTTGGTTGGTAAGGACTTTGGAGACTAACAAAAATGAATTAGAAACATCGGAGGCAATACAGATGGCAGTTAAAAAACACGGGCTTTGACAGAAAGACTTGTTGAACCACTTTTGCCATTATGTGACCTTGGGTAAGTAATTTAACCTCTGTAAACTTAGTTTCCTCAGTTATAAACTGGGGATAATATTGGTGAATTCTTTAATTAAATAAGGAAATGTATGTGAAATAGTCAACATGGTGCCTTGACCCATAGCAAATACCAAGTAAATCATTGCTGGTATTACTACCTTTATTAACAGCTAACATTTGTGTAAACTTATAACCTATAAACTCTTTGACATGCTGTTTCTCATTGATGAATCTGAGTGCTTTATGCAAAATGGATTTTTAAATGTTCCTTGTGCTTTGTATTCATTGCCTCAGGAGGTTGTTTCCTTTTAGTTACCTGCACAGCTGTGTGCACTCAGTTGGCATTTGTCATGTAAGTTCATGCCAATGTCTTCTTATTAGAATTTCATTCTGAAATCCTATGTGAGTACAAAGCTTGTATCTTATACAGCTGGGCTGTCCCTGTCCCCAGAGCTGGGCCTCAGAGTCCAGATCCAAGGTCTTGGAACTCTTAACTCTACAATTTATTATTTGTGACCTTAGGCAAGTCAATTTCTAGCTTGCCAAAGTCACCCTTTTCTTATCTGTAAAATGGGTAATAAGTTTCTTGTGCGGATTACTTTAAGCAATGTATTAAGGAGTCCTTTGTATAGCAAATTACCTATCTTTTTTACATATCTCACTGCCTAGCACAGTGGTCGGCAAACTCTTTAGTCAACAGAGTGGCAAACCACAGCGCCGCAGTTTGCCGACCACTGGCCTAGCACAATGATCGGTGTTTAGAAAGTATATGTTTACTGGGTTGGAAGCTTATGAGAAGATTGTGGACCCAGTTCTTGAGTATCACAGTGCACATGTCATTTGGCTATTGTTCATGCAAGGTACTATGCTGGGCATTTATTATAATACCATGGTACCTTACTTTTGAAGTGTTTGCTTCTTGCTGTTCTAAAGGTTAGTATGTTATAGTTACATACATATAGGGGGTCAAAGCAGGTTCAATGATTTAATCCCACCTTGAGGAAGTAATGATTTAATCTGAAAGTATTAATCTTTAATAATTTAATAAGCATTTCGGGGTACGTGGTCTCTGTGGTCAGTCTGCAGGCGTGCTCATGCGGAGATTCAGCAATTGGACAATAAGGGAATGCTGCCTCTATGGGAGACTCTTGGCTGAATCAATCTTGTTTCCCATGGAGTTCCTTTCTCTGATAAACCACTGGTGTTATCTCTATGTGTCCTATGCATTTTTGGTTTATATTTTTTCACAATTTGATTTTCAGAAATGACAATGTTGAAATGTTGGCTGTGGTCATTTTCAGTAGAAAAGGCCCAAATACTAGGTATCCATTTCTCTTTTGAATAAAAAATAACTCATGTTAGGGAGAAAAAAGGCACAAGTATTTAATAAAAAATTCCTTTGTTCCATTTTGGAAAATGGTATCTTTGTTAAGCCCTTAAAATACTATTTTTGTGTTTGTATTCTGACAATATCTTTGAATTGTTAAAGAAAGCATGATGTCTCAACTTGAATTTATTTTTCCTCACACAATTTTTATTCCATAGGATTTGTCCCTTTAGGAAGAGGATGTTGTTTCTCATAAGAAGGGTGAGTGCCTAGTGCCAGAGAAAGGCAGAATGATACATCTTTGAATAAAGATTGATGTTTAATTTCCAGTTAAGGTCGTCTCTGAGTAGAACATGGTCAATTGTATTTAGTAGGTAACTTTTTGCTAATTTTTGAGTGCATGATATATTTTTGTCTAATCCAATCCATCAAGTCCTTTTTATGCTTTGGGGATATGGGGAATTGGCTTTGGCACAGGAGAGGTGCACAGGGCACATGTAATTTCTCTCCTCCTTTGGGGATATGGGGAATTGGCTTTGGCACAGGAGAGGTGCACAGGGCACATGTAATTTCTCTCCTCCGAGGGTAGAGATGACAAGCTTTGTTTGTGTTATCACTATTGAGGGCTGGGACACAGGAATCTTTGGCACTCTCCTGTTTAGTCAGTGGGTGCCAAATTTTGATGAAACTGTTTTTCTTAAGCTATGATATAGTACCGGTGTGATTAACTCTTTGGAGGCCTTTTAAGTACAGAAGAAATTTGCATTAGGAGCTTTGTATCCAAGAGTCTTTGATTTAATGCAGTTTGAGAAGTGATGACTATTTTTTTCAGTATTTTGGTCATATTCCATAAGTGTCCCCTTAGTCCACTTGTAGAGAGAGGTGCAAACATGATGATTTTGGTGATCCCTTCCTCCGAGAAGGGAGTAGTCGGGGACCACTTAAAAGTTTTGGGGCAGCAGATGGGAGTATCCTATTTTTTTTTTTAAATGAGATGTAAACTTTAGGATTTTTGTATTTGTGACTATGCTACATTAATATGAACAGTACGCAGTGTTACGAATGTACCTCACAAATCAGCACTAGCATTCCTAGTGTAGGTGTATTGTCCTTTCCTGCTCAAGTCAGCAAGGTGTTGCTAGACTTTGGCACCAAGGAGTTCCACGACATTCAGCATTGCTAAAACACACTTCCTGCAGTTTGTTTATCTTCTTTGGGGTTCCTAAGTAAAAAATCACAAACCACTCACCTTTTTCCCGTAATGTTAATGTTCTAAGAGGGGCTGTAAGTTATATTAAAGTCAGGGTAGTTCTCCGCGGGAAGCCTGGTTTTTAAATGAGACTTATTCAACCTCTTTTTAGCTGGTGTTTCATTACCACTGAGGATTTATAACGCAATAGCTCTGAGGCGAAGCTGGTAAGAATGCCAGCTTCGCTAATATTTAGAGTCATAAAATGCTGGGTATTGGACAAGCTCTTAATTACCCTGAATCCATCTTTGTCTTAATAAAAGTTGGATTGTACCCACTAAAACAAGATGGCTGTGTTTGCATTAATCTCCAAATGTAGGTTAATACCTTTTTAAAAGCTGTGTCTTAGACAGAGACTTGAAAATTAATTTCCCATTTTCAGCTTAAATTGGAGAGCTCTTCTACCTGTGGAGTTTGAAGGACTGCCATTTTTCTGATGTTGTAGATTCAAGTGCCAATAATAACTCTGTTCCTCTGTTATTGTTGTTTTTTAAATGTCTTAGGTAAGGAAAAATGTCTTTCTCTTCTGGTGCTTAGGGGCTTGTGTTTTTTAAAAAAATCTGCTGCAGAGTAAATAGATGAAGTTTTGCTTTCTCATTGAAGTTTGAATCACTGGGAATGAGGGGCAGGATGAAGGGGGAGATAGTGGGAATCCTATTACAAGCCATGCCTGGAGAAGTCTGGGTTTTACATATGTCATTACTACCAAGCTACACATTTTGATATTTTCTATCCTGTAAGCCCTTACATATTGGGGTATGGGGCTTAACCGATTTTTTCTCAAGTGCAAGATAGAAACTTTCTTTTCCTTTTTTTTTTTTTTTTTTTAAGTCTCCAGAGTATCTACTGCTATATAAACGCTTAGCTCTACTAATTCCAGAACTCCTTTTTGTGCTACAGATGGCCAATAAGATTATAAGGGCTCCAAAGATTTTTATATAAATTGAGGTCTTCTCAGTTGAGAGTCTCTGTCTGACACACTAATTTTTCTAACCCAGCTTCAATACAGGAGTGTCCAGTGTGTTATATTAACTAGATTCTACTTGGATCAGTGGGCTCAGGGAGGGCAGAGGGAATTAGGGACAGGTGTAAGGACAAGTAGAAACCAATATAATAAAATGAGAGGAAGCAAGCATAAAAATCTTCCTCTTATTTTATTTAAGCTACAGGTGTTAAGTATTATTTTCCTATATTTCAGCCTATGGATTTCATAAACATTTATTAATTTCAGAGGGAAGGCAGGAGTAGGAGGGTGGATGGGGAGAGATTAACCATGGTCACAGACAAGAGTGTGGTGAAGGCCTGAGAGGGGCGGTGCAGGGTGGAGGGGTTAATGGGGAAACAAAGGGGGTACCTGTAATACTTTAAACAACAAAGATAAATTTAAAAATATGAAAAAAAATTATGTAATAAATAAGAACCATATGGGGGCATTTATTAACAATGTAGATTTCTAGGCATTTCCTCCTAGAAAGTCTGATTCCGTAGCTCTGAGATAGATCCCAGGAGGCTGATTCTTATGATTAAGCACATTTGCTATTCAGACAACTCCATTGTGTTCTTCAAAAGCTCCAGGTTTCCATGGACAATTTGTAGGATACTTTTTTCCTTTCCTTTATCAAGTCTTTGACCTAGTATGACTTTGGAGGGGATGTCCTAAATGGAACATTTTTCAAAAACTTCTATATAAGACAATACTGCTGCCAAAACACAAACCACTCAGGTGGAAGTGGGCTGAGGGGCATGAGCAAATGTAGCCTCTTTTCTCCCCGAAGCTAGTTAAGTAGGGACCCTTCACTAGAAGCCTGGGACTCCCCAGAATGGCTGCAAACACCACTGCAGTGTCATGAGTTCTGTTTAGTGAAGATGGCTGCGCAGCCCCCCAACAGGAGTTTGTGAGCTTCATAAGGACTGAGCCTTATGTGGTTCACGGCTATTGACAGCTAGCATAGAAGTCTGGCCCAGAGGGCAGGGCTTAGTGAAATGTTGGTTGAATGAAAGCCCTGGGTGAAATTTGTCTCTTACATTCAGTGCTGAATGAGAGGATTTCTAAGATCCTTTATGATCTAGGAATGATATTTACTTGGAAGGTTAAGTCTTAGACCACAGTGTGGATGACGCAAGGATGTAAGTAAGCTCTGTGAGTGCAGGGACTTGATTTTCTTCAGTGCTGCATTTCCAGCACTTGGCATCACTGGGTACTCAGTGAATATTTGTTGAATATATGCATTTGTTGAAAAAGGTTAAAATTGTTTAAGATGGTACTTTGGGAACCCTTATTTTCCTGTTGCTCTGGAGAATTGTCCTTTAACCATCCATCTCTTTAGTGATCCAGGCCTCCTCCTCCCAGTGGCCATTCATCCTCATTTCTTGGCTCTCATCTCTTTCTTTCCAATCCATATTTGGCAGAGGGGAATGAGGACACCAAGGATATTGTGGTAAACCAAAGTCATGTGAGAAACAGAAAGAAATTTCTTAGGCACACAAATTGAGGAAGCTGTTGGCTGATGTTTCCTTGGATATTTCCTGTGATTTTCAGTTGCTATGGTATATTTCTGTTCTTAGAAGGAAGTAAGAATTGGTTGTGGGGCGGGTGAATGGCCTAGGGCTGTGGTCAGTGAACTGTGGCTCGCGAGCCACATGCGGCTCTTTGTCCCCTTGAGTGTGGCTCTTACACAGAATACCATGACCTGGGCAAGTCTATTTTGAAGAAGTGGCGTTAGAAGAAGTTTAAGTTTAAAAAATTTGGCTCTCAAAAGAAATTTCAATCGTTGTACTGTTGATATTTGGCTCTGTTGACTAATGAGTTTGCCGACCACTGGCCTAGGGCCAGTGGTCGGCAAACTCATTAGTCAACAGAGTGGCAAACCGCGGCTCGCAATAGTGTGGTGAAGGCCTTCCGTTTGCCGACCGCGGCCTAGGTTAATGGGGATATTTTCTGACACCTCTGAAGTATTATCACTTCATCTTTATCCTTGTCCATTATTATGCATGAAAAGCATTTGAATTATTTCAGAGAAGGTATAAATGTGTTTGCATTATCCAGTATCAGCTTTAAGCTGATTAGCATTTTGCATCAACTTTGCAACTCCTAACTCATCCACTTCCCTTCTCAGTGAGCAGGCTGTAAGTCAGCAAGGAAGCACCTGCTGCAGGACCAGCCACCTCTTGTCCTGTGATTAAAAGAACACTCCAGACTTTCTGTGGGCCCTTCCTTCTGTGGTTTGATAAGTCTTCACCTACATGGAATTCTTTTGGTGGATTTTTTTCAGGAGGTCCTGTTGGTTGTTTTGGATAGGAGAGGTCCCCAGACTTCATTTAGTCCATGAGCTAGCCTGGTCCAGCTCCGGGCATGGTTTATTTGATCTACTTGGCGTTTTAAAAAAACCTTTAAAAGCCAGGAGATGTCACGTAAAAATGCAGATTTGGAGTTATTCTAGGAAAATCAAAAGGTCTGGCAGCACCAGGCCTTATCCCATGCAGAGCTCCAGTTGGTAGTGAGAGCAGGTGGGTGCTAGGAAGGGCTGGGATTTCTACTTCTCTGCAGATGCCACCCCGTCTCAGTTTTTCTCTGGGGTGAGCCATTTACTCAAGGTCCTGCATACATATTTGTATTTGTGACATCCTGCTATAGTGTGTGAGGTTTTTCTTTTTATTCTTTTTTTTTTTTTTTTACAAAGTAAATACTACACATTTAACTGGATTGAATTACCACCAAGAGGCTAGCATTTATTGAGCTGTTATTAAAGTACGAGGTGCTGTGCTAAATGCTTATATGTGTTTATTTATGTAGTCCTCACAATAATCCTAATTTTATACATGAGGAAATTAAGGCACAGAGAGGTTAAATAACTTGCCTCAAGGTCACCTAACTTGTTTAAGCTCACCTATCTACTACCCTAGCCTGCTCCTCCAACACATATTCCATTACGGACAGTGGGCATCAGTTGAGAAGGTGGGTGACAGTGACACACTCCCTGAATCCCAACCTGCTCAGGTGAGAAGCAGCCTGCCTTGCTCAAGGCACAGTCACAGCAGGGACATTTGAAAGGCAGCCCCTTATATAATACCATCTTGTTTTCATCATTCATCCTGCTTACTTGTCATATATAAAAAGCCTTGTTACTGTGAACCCAAACAAGTCATTGACATTTAAAAATGAAATTGCAACAGGTATTGTCAATAGCTAAACTGCTCATTGACAGAGCATCACTAATAACATTGAGAGAACATCCTAACTGGGTATATTCTGCCAAATCAAATTGGAAACATTGGCTCTCTACCAGGAAATTCATTTTTGACTTGCAGAAGGTTTGGAAATCCACAGATCCCTCACCAATCTCAAAGTATGGGAATATGGAAAACTTAAAACATTATTTTTTTACTCAATTTATTGGGGTGACATTAGTTAATGAAATTATATAGTTTGCAGGTGTACAATTCTATAATACATCATCTGTATATTCTGTTGTGTGTTCACCACCCAAAATCAAGTCTCCTTCCCTTACCACTATTCCCCCTTTACCCTCTTATACCTACCCCCAAACCCCTTTCCCTCTGGTAATCATTATACTGTTGTCTGTATTTATGAGGCATTTTTTTCTTTGCTTAATGCTTTCACCTTTTTCACTGAACCCCCTAACTCCCCTCACATCTGACAGCTGTCAGTGTGTTCTCTGTATCTATGAGTCTATTTCTATTTTGTTTGTTAGTTTATTTTGTTCATTAGATTTCACATACCAGGTATAAGTGAAATCTTTTGATATTTGTCTTTCTCTGACTGGCTTATTTCACTTAGTCTCCAGGTCTATCCATGTTGTTGCAAAGGTAAGATATCCTTTTTTATGGCCAAGTAGTATTCCATTGTGTAAATGTATCACAACTTTTTTATCTACTCATCCACTGATGGACACTTGCGTTGCTTCGAAATCTTGGCTCTTGTAAATGAGGCTGCAATGAATATAGGAGTGCATATATTCTTTCAAATTAGTATTTCAGGTTTTTGGGATATATTCCTAGAATCACTAGGTTGTAAGGCAACTCCATTTTTTATTTCTTGAGGTAACTCTGTACTGCTTTCCATAGTGGCTGAACCAATCTGCATTCCCACCAATAATGCACAAGGGTTCCCTTTCTCTATATCCTCACCAACACTTGTTTGTTGATTTATTGATGGTAGCCATTCTGACAGGTGTGAGGTGATACCTCATTGTGGTTTTAATTTGCTTTTCTCTGATGATTAGTGATGTTGAGCATCTTTTCATATGTTCATTGGTAACTTTTAATGATTTTTTTGCTGAGGTTCTTTGCCTTCTTCATCTAAGGGAAAGCTGTGTCTGTGAAAGGGAGATGCCATTATCCCCTGCATATTTGGGATGGGATAAAGTTCAATGCAAAGGGTAGAGATGGGATTGGCTATTAGGTTTTATCTATGTACTAGGGCCCCAGTGAACAAAATTCTTGCATGGGTAGGGTCCCTAGGCCTAGCTGGCAATTAGGGCTGATCGGGGCTGTCCAGCTGCCAGCTGGGGCCTTCCTTCCCCAGCTTCCTTTCCTGGCTGCTGGCTGACTGCCCGGGCCTTCCTTTGTTCCACACTGCCCCCTGGTGGTCAGTGCACATCATAGCAAGTGATAGAATTCCCAGTCTCGGGATCAAAATCCCGTGGGGACACTTTGCATAGTAGCCTTTTAT
Source organism: Plecotus auritus (assembly GCF_963455305.1). Taxonomy (NCBI): domain Eukaryota; kingdom Metazoa; phylum Chordata; class Mammalia; order Chiroptera; family Vespertilionidae; genus Plecotus; species Plecotus auritus. Next base: position 88,363,198 of record NC_137774.1, on the reverse strand, counting down.
ATATATACTAGAGGCCCGTTGCACGAAGATTTGTGCAATAGGCCTTCCTTCCCCTGGCTGCTGGCACCGGTTTTCCTCTGGCACCCGGGACCCAGGCCTTCGCTCCGGCCACAGCAGAGAAGCCAAGCCTCGAGGCTTCTCCGCTCCGGCTGCAGCGGAGATGCCAAGCCTCTTCAGTCTTCAGTCTTCAGTCTTCAGTCTTCAGTCTTCAGTCTTCAGTCTTCAGTCTTCAGTCTTTCAGTTTTCAGTCTTCAGTCTTTACTTGGGCCGGAGCCTTCAGTCTTCGCTCCATGCCTGTGTATGCAAATTAACCCGCCATCTTTGTTGGGTTAATTTGCATACTCACACCTGATTGGCTGATGGGTGTCGCAGAGGTACGTTCAATTTGGATATTTCTCTTTTATTAGTGTAGACTAGAGGCCCGGTGCATGAAATACGTGCATGGGGGGGGGGGTCTCTCAGCCCGGCCTGCACCCTCTCCAATCAAGGACCCCTTGGGGAATGTCTGACTGCCAGCAGTCAAACATTTCTCTTGCAATCCAGGACCGCTGGCTTCTAACCACTCGCCTGCCTGGTCACCCCCCAACTGCCCCTCTGCCTGCCTGGTCGCCCCCCAACTACCCCCCTGTCTGCCTGGTTGCCCCCCAACTGCCTCCTGCCAGCCTGGTCACCCCCTAACTGCCCCCCTGCTGGCCTGGTCACCCCCTAACTGTCTGGAAGGAAGTCGGATGTCCGGAAGATGTCTGGTCACCCGGTCTAATTAGCTATTACCCTTTAAAAAAAAAAAAAAAAAAATATATATATATATATATATATATATATATATATATATATATATATTGATTTTTTACAGAGAGGAAGGGAGAGGGATAGAGAGTCAGAAACATTGATGGGAGAGAAACATCGATCAGCTGCCTCCTGCACACCTCCTACTGGGGATGTGCCCACAACTAAGGTACATGCCCTTGACCGGAATCGAACCTGGGACCTTTCAGTCCGCAGGCCGACGCTCTATCCACTGAGCCAACCAGTTAGGGCAGCATATTACCCTTTTATTAGTGTAGATATAGATAGATCTAAACCACATTCTTTGATTCGGCTTTTTTTTTTCTCCTACTTTTCCTCCTCCTTTCTCCCGCTTTTCATCTCTTCTCCCTCCTTCCCCTACCCTCATTTCTTCACTTGGAGAGAGGGATGGAGGGAGGAGAAGAAGAGAGGGAGGAGGGGAATGAAGGAGGGGTATGGGAAGGAAGCCTAGGCGGGGAGGGAGAGAGAGGGGAGGAAAGGAGGAGGAATCCTGCAAGCAAGCTAGCAGCGTATTTACTCATTAGGCATTCTTCCTAGTGCTTTATGTGATTTAATCCCTTTGAATCCCACAATAACCCCAAGGTAAAGGTATGCTACAGATAAAGAAACTGAGGCACAGAGAGAATGAAACATTTGTTTCAAGTCACCTGGTTAATTTACTCTTCCTAGAACATGCAGAGGCTGTCTGTCCTGAGGCCAGCGTTTCCATCTCCTGGCTGACATGGCTTGTGCTCTTAGGGTAAACATTTAAGCCTCAGTGTCTGTAGATGCTAGGAGTTTCTCTGGAGGCCTTGCAAATAGCAATTTGGTTGGCAGGGCAATTCAGTATTCTGGGTACCTTATGCTAAGCAGAGGGAAGGAAGGAATGGAATCTAGTCTTTGCTTGCGTTATACATGCTTATTGGTTAGTGGCAAGCATGATTGACTCAAGAATCAAAATGACTTAAAGCAGCTTCCCCAGAGAAACACTACTGTAACAGTGTTTTCCTCTTTGTTGCCTCAGGTCCCCTGTGAGTAGGATTTAGCTGTGATTCAGCTGCTGTTGTCCTTTGGCTAATCAGTGTGGAGGAGGGAGATGAGGGCTCCTGTTAATGGCTTCTTATTTTGCATTCTCCTAATCAGATATCCTGCAGTTATTAATGTACATACAAGATGCTCTCTGGTGTCCCTGGGTGGTTTTGTTAGGTGTACTGGACTGTTAAGCTTTCTAAGATGGAATGTTTCATTAGGTTTTGGCCTGCAGGGTTGGATGGGTAGAGCTTGTTAAAAACCACTAAGTGAAAGGAATATGGTGTAAAACCAAGCTTATGATCTTGGCGGGGGAGGGTATGTAGGTGGGTGGGATAGCACCCCACCAACTTTACCTCCTCCTCCTCTTGCCCTGAAAACCTTACCTTGTTATTACCCTTCAGATATTAAAAGTGAAACAACTGAGAGAGCTATTTACTAGGCAGTTAAATGCAAATTCTTTCCCCCATTAGTTTTAATTAGGATGAAATCATACATTTAAATAACCACTTCTGTTACTAATAACTGAACTTCTGATTCACTCTGAACCCAGGCAAATGCCTCTTCTGGTATGAATGACCCACCTCTGAGTCATTCCACACCTGCATATTGACACAGTCCAGTTCCTAATGTAGATACACACATCGGGGATTTTAGAGCATGACTAGCATGAAGTATTTTGGGTGTATAGCTTTCTGCACTCAACTTTGGGGACAGGCAGGATAGTCCAACCAGAGAATAAAGAGTTGTGCAAGTTTAAAACAACCATCCAAACCACCTCAATCTGATTCTACTCGGTTTCTATTTTGCTGTTTCGTTAAGTGCTTAAAGGGCTGCATTTTTAATCCTTCCCTTCTCTTCTACTTAAATAAATGTCATTAACAACAATATAATGTCAGCACAGTTGAAAATAAACATTCGAGTTGAATTGCGTCTTTGAGGCTTTTACAATCAGTTATATTCTGATTTTTTAGTACTTCTTTGATGTAGTTAGTGTATGTGGTCTGTTTTGAGAATCTGTGGATGCTGTGGTGGTGTGTACAGTGGTGACTAGTGTGTGTGTGTGTGTGTGTGTGTGTGTGTGTGTGTGTGTATGTTGTGTGTGTGTACAGGGGGAGGGTCGAACCTGCTGTTTCCAGGATCAGAAACAAATAAGCAGCTTGGCTTCAGTCCCTCAGTGGCATAACCAGTGGCATAACCAGCTAATGAATGAGAGGACTGCTGAACTCCCAGTTGTCTTCATGACGAGGAAGACTACCCTTAGTGGGCTAATGAGGTGGTAGCAAAATCAACAGAAAACATGTAGTTTACAGCAACCTGAAATGTGCCAGAAACATGACTAGCTGCATTTTCTGGCCCTGGGGAGGTGTGGCTGGCCCTGTGTGTATCCGCCAGGAATAGGAATTGCGCCATACACTAGCTAGTCAAGACCAGCTGCTTCTTCGATGTTCTGTGGATATGACTGGCTGTTGCTTTTGATCAGGACACTGTTCCTAATGAAGTTTGATCAGCATCATGTAGACAGTAATGAATGACAGCTGATGTGCAGGATTTTTCTTGATTGGCAGCATTTGGAACTAGTAACCATAGGAGGTGGGGGAGAAAAGCCAGCTCTGATTGACAAGAACTTATCTTTATTTAATTTACTTCTGAGCACTGCAGTTGAAGTTTTAGGCAACTGAAAGAAAGGAAGACACAATTGTGAAACATAATTAAAGATCCTTGACATAAACATACCTAAGTCAGAACTGTTTTCAATAGGCGTCCATGTGTGAGGTTAGCACAGCTCCTCGGGTGTGAGAAACATAGACAAACTTAAAAATAGTGCTGGGCATGGATAGTTCTAGCTATAAAAACGTGCTGATTTTAGTTACCATTTCTTTGACTTGCCAGCCTGCTTGTAAAGATTTCCTGGGCAGAGGCCAAAAATGAGTATGGTGTATGGGGTGTGGCCTGTGTTGATAATTTCTCATCAAATGGATCCAGGAGAACTCAAATCTTAAGTCGTCATGTGTTTTGGGAAAAGATGACAAGCAGGAATCATAGGCTTGTTTCCTAAGGACTCTTGTGACTCCCTGAGAGTTAACCTTGTACAGTGCAAAGTACTGTTTTACACATAGCCTTGGGAGATGGGCATCCTGGATTCAAATCCTGGCACCAACATTTCCCCCTTGTTGCTTATTCCACTTAAACCGCCCACCCCCACCCCCTGCCCACACACACACTCTACCCTGATTTGGTTTTGAAGACAGACACTGTATCCTTTTAGTGGTTACCTTTGAAATGAAATGACATATACTTTATGTCTAAAATTAATGCATATTTTAACCCTCTTGGACAATGTAAGTGACCAGTCTTGAACTGATCACCCTCCTACTCCCAACTAAGTCTAATAGTTCTGTTTTTCCTTTTTGAAAATATGTAAATTAGACATTATTATTCTTTTTACAGATGATATTTTAGATTTACCTATGCTTACCAGTTTCTTTGTTCACAGTTAATTTCCTTTAGTAAGCCTCAGTAGTAAATGCTTTTTCTTTCCATTGATATAAAATGTCTGTATTTGCCCTTCACTGGGTACACAGTTCTAGGTGGAAAGGTTTTTTTCTTCCACCTGGTAGGACTATGGTGAAGATTACCTGAGTTCATATCTATTGCCCTTATCGTTGTGCCTGGCATATGTGCGTGTTAAGCTCAGCAGCTGTCAGAGTCTCAAAAAATATTGACAGTTGGAGACAATTTAGGTTTAGTTGGATGTCTGTACTTTCATTTTTTTTAAACTGTTATTTCCTTGACACTTTGATTTCACTGAGATTGGAATGGGAGTCGATTTAAGCAACATTAGTAGTTTTGAGATAGATAAACTTGAATTCAACTGTGGGTTCTATCATTTGCTAGTTGTATGTACCCTTTGCAGATTATCTTATCTGCCTAAGATTCAGTTATTTCATGTATAAATGGTCAGCATAATATTTCCTCATTCTCATAATATTTCCTGATTCTTTTCTGAAGAATATTCTTCTTCACAGCATAATATTTGCTATGAAGGTTTCATGAGAATACATTTAAAACTCAGTAAAGCCTCACACACTAAGTGGTTAATTGTTAAAATTACTTATGCCTCTGAACCACTTTTATTACTTTTATATACAGATGTTATCAACTTTTCTTTTTCTGTTCTAGCAGCCTCTGTTTTTATTTGCTATTCCCCAAATCCATGAAAAGAAGGTGTGTCTCCTGTGCAGCTTTCTGCTCTGCTGACTGGGAAGGCCTTCTGCATACTGGTGTCTCTGGCTTGGAGGCAGCAGTTTTATTCTTGTCTTCAGATGGGAAAATAGCTTTCCAGGCCAGTACTTTGCTACCTGTAAGGCTCTCCTTTGCTTATCCAAATTCATATACTCTAGTTTTTCTTATGGCTTTGAGCAAGCGTCTCAGTTAACTCTTTTGTGCTATGGAAAGAATTATAATAATAACTAGAGGCCCAGTGCATGAAAATTCATGCACTGGAGGGGGGTCCCTCAGCCCGGCTTGTCCCCTCTCACAGTCCGGGAGCACTCAGGGGCAGGAGGCGACCTGGCGATCAGGGGAAGGCGATGCCCCATTACACCTCGGCTGCTGCCACTGCCGGCAGTGCAAGCCTCGGCCGGCCCTGGTTACCTGAGCCTTGGGCGGCCCTGGGCAGCTGGGCAGCCGCCATCCGAGGCTTGCCTGCAACTCAGGCCTGCCCTGGGTGGCTGGGCACCTGCCATTCGAGGCTTGCCTGTGCCTTGGGCCTGCCCTGGGTGGCTGGGCACCTGCCATCCAAGGCTTGCCTGTGCCTTGGGCCTGCCCTGGGTGGCTGAGCAGCTGCCATCCAAGGCTTGCCTGCGGCTGGGGGGCTGAGGGGACTGGGGAACTCGGGAGGCAGGCCTGTGGAGCGGCCGCGTGCCTGCCACCCCAGTGGGGCTAAGGGGACTGGCTGCCGCCATCTTGTGGCTGTGGGCGCTGCCATATTTGAGGGTGTGGCAGTCAATTAGCATATTCCCTCCTTATTGGCTGTGGGTGCCACCATCTTTGAGGGCAGGGTAGTCAATTAGCATATTCTCTCTATATTAGATAGGATGCCCTCCTCATAGGATTGTTGTGAGGACTAGTTGAGTTGATGAGTTGATATTTGTAAAGACCTTAATTAAGTTCCTGGCATAAAGAAAGTGCCAACACTAGCATTTATCATTGTTAGCTGGGACTGCTTTACTATTGGATTTTGGAGTTAAAAATGTGTTGTTTGCTATGACTTTATCCTTTACCTATGTAATCCTCAGTGCATACCTCATTTGTTCTTTAATAACATTGTCATGGGTTAGACAGGACGTGTATTTTTTTTAACTTTATTTTTGCATACAATACAATGCATCCATTTTAAGTATATAGTTCTGTGGACTTAGAACCATAGTCATCACCATATTCAAGATACAGAACATTTTTTCACCCCTCCCCCAAGTTAATCTCCCACTTTTATACTGATCTCAGGCAACCACTGATCTGCTTCCTGCACCATAGATTAGTGTTCTCTTTTTAGAGTTTTATGTAAATGGAATTATATATTATGTACTCTTTTATGTCTGGCTTCTTTCACTCAGCATAACTATTTCAAGGCTGACCTACGTTGTTGGTATGTATCAAGAGTTTGGTCCTTTGTATTGCTGCGTGGTGTCTCATTGTATGGATGCAGTGTAATGTGTTTAACCATTCTCCTGTTAATGGATTTTTGGGTTGTTTCTAATTTGGGACTGTTATGTATAAAACTGCTATGAACGTTTATGTACAATTCTTTTTATAGCTGTGTTTTCATCTCTCTCGAGTAAATATCTAGGAATAGAGATTACCAATGATGAGGGATTTATAGAGATGGAGTAGACCAAGCCCACATAGCCATTAAAGGCACCGTATTTGGATTAGTGTTTTATTATTCATCTCCTGATTTCTCTTTAGGATCCATTCCATTAGACCAGTAATTCCCACACTTTAAGAACACCAACACCATTTTTCAAATAAAATACCACTCAGAATCCCCATTTAAAAAAGACGAAAGCAATGTAAACAGGCTCCTCAGAAAGTTCAAATGGTCCCCTTTTGGCTGTTGACCTTTGAGCACCCACCCTCTTCTCATGGAAGGCCCTTTGTAAAGTGTTGCACTGCTGTTGGCTATTTTTTGAGAGCAGAGTCTTGGTCCCCTGAGGTCCACTCCTTAAACATCTTTTCTTCTTACTCATCACCTTAATTGTTTCAAAACAGGTCATTGAGCAATTCACCTTTGCATTTTCAGTGTTTTAGGGAGCAAGAAACTCCTGCTATTCACACACCACACCACACCACACACACACACACACACACACACACACACACACACACACACACTCACACACACACACACACACACGTACGCATACAGAATATATAGGTTAGGCTGTATACCTGGTGAGGTTAATAACATTACCATATTGCTATCAGTCACTGCTGGTTATGTATCTCCTTGATCTAAAGGGCTCTTCAGGGAATGTAGGGCCAGATAGGTACATTCAGACTCTTAGGCTGTTTACCTTTGTCACCTGTTACTATTTACAGATGTAACCAATTCCCATTGCCCTATTCTGGAGCAGTGAATCTCATCTATGTTATGGGAGCCCAGGTTATGAAATTTGAAATGCACTTTGCCTTCCTTGCACTGTTACATCTACATCAGAGCATTTTAATCAACTTGCTTTCATTGAAGTGTACAATTTTTCTTCTCATTACATCTGCAAGCTCTCAGATTTACAGACATGATCTCCTTGGCTAGACTAATATTACTTGGTCATTCTTGCATGCAAATTTAAAATTTAATATCTTGCTGCAGGTCTGTTGAGTTTTATGCAAATTCCAATATAGATTATATTTTGGAGCTGTTTGTAAATTAGAAATTACGTTCAGGGGAAGTAATATTTGTGTGTGCTTAGAAAAAGTAATCTTGCCGTTTGCACGGTACATGTCATTTCTTCTGAAGAAATGGGATTTTGAGTATTCTGTATGGGTTTGGAAGTTGTGTTGCCTAATTGTGTTACTGGTAATAAAAAGACGAAAACAATGCCAGTCCATGCACTAACATTTAAAAAATGGGATTTGGCTATTTGGGGCAGTCATTGGCATTAACTGGGGTTTTCCATTTATTTATTCATTGAACATATGGTTATAGATGCTTAATAGGTACCTGGCTCTCCGTTTGGCTTTTCTGACATAACAAGCAAAAACAGTTTCTGCCCTCTTGAAATTTACCTTCTACTTGGGAGGAGCAAGCTACATGCAGATAAACAGGTAAATGTTTGGCATATCTGATGGTGATACATTCTGTGAAGAAAAGTAATTCGGGGTTTGGGAATAAGTATGTGCTAGCATGGAGGTTTGGGGTCATGGATGGCCTCTCTAAATTGACATTTATGCAAAGACTTGACAAGGGAAGGAGATGAGCTGTGTAGTATTTCTTAGAAAATTACCCAGTTACAGCTAAGTAAAAGTGCTGTAAGTGGGTACTTTTTGCCATATTTGAGGAGCAGCAAGGATGCAGAGTGAGAGGCGGAAGAGCAGAGAGAGATAGGAGAAGCATTCAGGGAGAGGTTGGTTGCAGGATGGATGGGGAGGTATCATGGATCATATAGGGCCTTGTAGGTACTGTGAGGACTTCGGCTTTTGCTGAGTGAGATGGGGATCCATCCTGGGGGACTTAAATTGACTACTCGGTTAAGAATGGAGTTTATGGGGCAAATACAAGTCTTTAGATGATGGAGATGGAACACCAACTTCAGCCATTGTAAGTCTGTATCTTAGGAGCTGACTGTAGAGGGATGGTGGCCAAAAAGAAGCTAGAGTTGGGTAGAAGGGGAGGCATTGTTGGCATTTTCTTTTCAAGCATTCTTGCATGTCTTTGCCTGTAGACAAAGTCTAAGCATATGATTTGCTTGGGCCCAGCAACCTGTATTTAACAAGTCCTCCCGGTGACTCTAATGCACTTACTAAATCAAAGAATGCTGGGCCACATCTTCTGATTCAGGAGGTTGGTGGCAGGGACCAAGAATTTGTATTCATTCTATCTTCCTGTTCCAAGGACCAGATTTTGAGAACCATTGCTCTTGGGAATGAAAACTTATATACTGTTATCTGTAAAGTTAACTTTCTGCACTTCTGCCTTACAAAATAGTGGGTAGAAGCCTTGGCTCTGCCTGTCAAAATGCCTAGGTTTGAATCCCAACTGTGCCATTGTGTTGTGACCTTGGAGAGGGCATTTAGAATGCTGCCTTTATACGTAGTAAGTTCTCTGTAAAGGCTGGCTATTATAATATGGCATATAAATATACAGTGATGTGATGGAAACAAAACATGAATAATTTGTTGAATATAAACTCTGGGCTATGGGCATTATAAATGTGATCTTGTTTTGTTTTCAGAATGACCTGCAAGGCATTAATAGTTCTATTCTATACACAGGGAAATGGCTTACTCATGATCAGCTAGGGGAGTGGCAAAGATGGATGTCTCAGGCTTCAGTGCCTGAGGTTTACCACTATGTGTGTTGCCTTCAAGTATTAGGTTGGCTCTCAGAGATAGAGATAGAGATAGAGATAGAAAGAGAATTTGGGTAAGTTTCTAAATCACTGTTAGGCAACTTTTCCATACATAAAATGGGGATGAAGCATGCAAATTCATAGGGTTTCTGCACTAAGTACTGTATTTTTCTGTGTATAAGATGCTATTTTTTTCTAAAATCGTTAGACTGAAAATTTTATACATGGAAGTCAGCTGAGGAGGGAGCCATGTGGGTATGAAAGCTGCCCATACCTTGTCAAACAGGCTTCCTGCAATCATGAGCCTTATTGTTACTGATGTCAGTTGATGCCGTAATTGGAGGTGGAGAGTGTGCAGATTCAACAAGGACCAGAGCGTTTTGAGCCCATAAAGATGTCAAAAAATAAAAAGATAAATACCAGTAAGCGATTGTTTTACTCTGCAAAATTCAAACTGAATGTAATCAGCTATGCAAAAGAGCATGGAAATAGAGCTGCAGAGAGACAATTTGGACCTCCTCCCACTGAGTGTATGATCAGACAGTGGAGAAAACAGGAAGAACAACTTCTTAAGATGCCAAAAAAGAAGAAGGCCTTAAGAGGAAAACCAGCAAAATGTTTAAAATATTGATTTCTTAATTTTGGGTTGGAAAAGTGGGGGTTGTCTTATACATGGGGGCATCTTATACATGGAAAAATACGGTAGAATATAGATCAGCTAGCATTGTTAGTTGTTTTCTTTCGTGATTAAAAAGATTTCATAGCCAAATCCAATTTAGATAGAATGTTTTTTAAAAAATATATTTTTATTGATTTCAGAGGGGAAAGGAGGGGAAGAGAGATAGAAACATCAATGATGAGAGAGAATAATTGATTGGCTGCCTCCTGCACACCCCCTACTGGGGATTGAGCCTGCAGCCATGGCATGTGCCCTGACTGGGAATCCAACCGTGGATTCTTAGGTCGATGCTCAACCACTGAGCTACGCCAGCTGGGCTAGATAGAATGTATATATGGAATTTTTCTTTAAAATTCCTTATAACAATAGATTTTTCTAATATGAAAGTCTATAGGAATTTTTCTAATACAAAATTACTGATTTTTGTGTGGATAAGATTCTTGTCATCAAGATCTAGCTTGTGAGAGAGATCATGTTCCTTTTAAAAATAGCCGCTTCTGCTCGGAGTTTTAGATTCCTTATTTCAGAAGTTCACACACTGTTAGCATAAAGCTCTCTTAGATTAGACATCTGTACAGAGGAATGAAGTAGGTGGGAAGGTAGATGTGTGGGGAGACCACATCTCTAATTTTTAAAAGGTCTGGCATAGCTTCTTGGTTTGCAAAAATTAAAAGTATTACATAAAAGTCAGATATAACAGTAATCATTGTTATTGTTGTAAAGTCCTAGTTATCAAATAAATGACAGCCTCATCTTTTGAAAACCTGGTGATAAAATTGAGAAAACTTATTGATTGACAAATAGCTGTGACAAAGCTCTCGAACTTTACTTCCATAGTAACAGTGACTGGTGAAGCTCCCCTTGGTTCCTCCTTATCTAGTCTCCTATGTGGGATGGAATGGGAAGTGTTATATTCTGATATACATAGACATTTAGAAAAAACTCTCATTAATTGCAAGAGGAAGAGATACAATAGTTATTAAAATAAAAGTATGGCACTTGGGGCAAACAGGCAGCTCCAACAATCCTGGATTTTCCCAAGAGTGACACTATTCAGGGACGGGCAAAAGTAGATTTATAGTTTTGAGTACAAGAAACAGAGTTTATTCTTGTATTATTAATTATTAATTACTGTATTATTTTCCATATGAACAACTGTAAACCTACTTTTGCCCCACCCTGTATATAGAGTGAGATTCTTAGAGAAAATTGTGTCTTGAACAAGCTTGTTTTTGGTAACATTTTAAGAGTAGAGATAAATAATGAATGGATCAGAAAGCCCTTGTGACAAGTTTAGTTTCAATAAAATAGTTTGCATAGGGAAAAGTTTAGTTATTTGCAAAAAAAAAAAAAAAAAAATCACTAATAGGCATTGTTACTCAGTGGTGTGATTACCTGACCAGGGAGGCCGTGAGATGATCTGGAAAGAGTGTGGGCCTTGGTGAGAGCTACCTGACTTATCTTAGTTGTCTCTGTGCCCCAGATTCCCTACCCATATATTGGGAATACTATCTGAAGAGAGTTGGCTATTAGGATTAAATGAGATGGCACATGCAGTGCTTAATAAATAGGGGTGAGGCTGGTAGATTTCAGGCATCTAAAGATCAGTGAGGGTGATTCAATAGGCATTTCCTATTCAGCAACTCATATTCCTGTGACACCATTGCCCACCTCTCCCCTTTTAAACACTTTATGAGAGGAAATTTACATACAACCCAGTTCACAAATTTAAAGTATACAATTCTGTAGCTTCTGGTATATTCACAGATATGCTAGTAGGTAGCCATCTCACCACAATTTTAGAACATCACCTCAAAAAGAAACCCGGACCCTTTAGCTTTCACTGTCCTATTCCTTCATCTTCTTCGCAGGTCCCCCTAGTTCTTGGAGGCCACATCTTCTTTCCCTTTCCTTATCTTTTCAGCTGTGGACTAGGCCAATTTGCTGTTGTTGGATCATGTGATTGAAATTCTTTGAATTTCTGTGTAAATAACCAATTTAGCTGTTCCCCTTATAAAGTATTTGTTTCTTTGGTTGTTCAAGCTGCTGCTGCAGCCAACACAAGGGCTCACCATTTTGCACTATGTGGCTGTTCATATGGCAGCTTTACTCAAAACTGCTCCTGCACTGCTTAAGTTATTTGTTTTATACAAAAACAGTTCTCCCTGGCTTGAGGCTTCTCTGCTGCCATGTTGACGAATGTTGCTTCTAGTGAAATACACAAAAATAAATAACAGCAAGGGAGAAGGGAGCACAGAGCTAAGTGAATTCATTTTGCTTCTTGAGTGCCATTCTCATTTGTTTCAAAAACCACCCTGGCATTACAGGCAGGAAAGGAGGAGGGCACGGGAATGCAGGGAAAGGGTGGGCCACATCTGAGTCTTTGAATTGGGCTGAAGCGGCTGATGGCACAAGCAAGCTGAGAAGTATCTGGAATGCAGGGCCTGGGGAGGAGGAGAAGTTTACAAGGAATCTGAATACCTTGACTACCTTCAGATTGTGACAATAACCTCCATTTGTGTAGACTTCAGAGGACATTTGGTGCATTCACTTGTTTTCTCATTCTGTTTATGAGAAAATTTAAGACTTGCTGACACAGTTGTAAATGGCTGCAATTGGTTTGCGTGTGATATTTTGGTAGAGCGTGTGGGGAATTGTGAAAATCAAAGGTGTAAGGCTGATGGAGTTGTTGGTGTTCAGACCGAAGTTCTGACCTAAGTGAGGAGGCAGAGGGGATGCTAATAAATAATGAGTGCCTATTATGAGCCAGGACTTTCCCAAGCATCATTTCATTTTGAATAGTCCACAAAGGCTGTGGCTCTTATCTCCATTTTACAGGGTTAGGAAGAACAGGGTTTTGAGGAATTATGGTACTTGTCAAAGGTCACCCAGAAACTAGGGGGTGGAATAAAATGTAAACCCATGCTTCCAGTCTTCAAACCTCTTCTGTTCCATGGTAATAATAAGCAGTAGAACGTATGGAAGGAAAAAAGTAAAAGGGGAGGAGCGTTGGAAAATAAGAAGCAGAAATAATAGTAGGCAGTATAAGCCAAACCATTTTGTTTAGAAAAATGAGTTGTACATATTTTTTGAGGTTTTTTATTAGATAAAAATCACGGGGAAAACTAACTTTTAAGTACACATGGAGCTTTTTGGGCGGAGGGTGGGTGAGTTAGAAATGACCACTTGATCAATTATTATTTCCCTGAGCTTTCATAGATTGTCTTAATAGGCATATTGGCAAGGCAGTGGCTGCTAAATAATAGCCCAATTGGGTACCCAAAGTGTATGGGAGGTTTGCTCAGTCAGAAGTTGGTTTCATTCTTAGTCTTACAGATTGCTTCCTGCCCATTTGTTGAGTGACTTTCAATGGTATTTATGTCCTACATACTCTGTTTCAAGTTTATATGTGTATTTATGACAATGGCTGCCTTTGGGGAGGAGAGGTGGAAAACATTATGATGTGAAGGGGCTTTTCCTTTTATTCTGCATACTTTTTGGATTCTTTCCACGTATTCTATATGATGGAAGGCGGACAGAAAGAAGTAAAACAGGCAGAATGAAAGAAGGGAGGGAGAAAGGATAAGTTATAAGTCTGAACTTCAGGCCACTCATTAGTGGTTGAACCTGTAGGATTGTTTTTCAACATATAAACTTCTTTAGCCACACAGCAATAGACCCCAAACAGGTGTTTGTTCAGTTTATTGCATCTGCAAACATACTGCCAGGAATCCTCATGAGGAAATATAGTGTTTAGGATTGTAAGAATCTAACCCAGACTTCCTAGGTTTGAATCCTGTCTCTACATCTTAGTGGCTAGATAGATGTGACTTTAGACCTTCCCTTCTCTTTCTGTCTCTCAGGTATCTTGTTTTTAAAATGGTGATTATATAACATTTATTTTATAGAGTTGTGAGGATTAAATGTTAATTTATCTACATGAAGTTTTTGTAATAGTGCCAGCACATATTGCTCTCTAAAAGTTAAATATTCTTGTGACTATGACCACCATACATATTAATTTGCCGCATTACCTCTGCATCCCTTTCTTCCTTGTGTGTCCCTATTCTGACAAAGGAACTGTTCCTCTGAGTTTCACTGGTGTGGCACTGGAGTGCTATTTCCTAGCAAGAGCGGGATGTTCAAACCACTGGGAGAGTGAGCAGGCTGGGGTGGGCCTTGGCTCTCTTTAGAGGTGTTCAGTCTCCCGGTGGGAGGAAACACAACTTGTCAGAACACAGCTTTGGCTTGCCCAGGTTTCCTGTTGTACAGATGGGCCTGGAGTCTCTCTGGGCCCCATGTCATGGATCCAAGCCAATATTGTCGCTTACTGAGCCAAGAATAATATAGGAATTAGTCTTTTTCTTCTTTATACTAAGCACTAATCAATCTACAGCTAACTCTGTATCTAATTTCTGAACCAGATGCCGTGAATAACTGCCCCTGAATGTGTTTGCCAATAAACGGATAAATTTAAGGCTTTTAAATCAATGCTGCTTACACTCAGTATTTAAGGTCAGAATCTTGTGAGACTTATTTTGCTGAGGATAATTGTTAAGTTAAAAAATGAATGGTTTGTGGAATTGTGACAATCATGGGTGACTATAGTCAGTTTTTCAGAGTTCTCTTACTCCTAGTCCTTAGGGTCACTTATGGAAAAACTAGAGGCCTGGTGCATGAAATTTGTGCATGGGGGAGCGGAGTGTCCCTCAGCCTAGCCTGCACCCTCTCCAATCTGGGACCCCTCGAGGGATGTCCGACTGCCTGTTTAGGCCCGATCCCACTGCTGGCTCCCAATTGCTCACCTGCCTGCCTTCCTGATTGCCCCTAACCACTTCTGCCTGCCAGCCTGATCACCCCCTAACCACTCCCCTGCCAGCCTGATTGATGCCTAACTGCTCCCCTGCCAGCCTGTTTGCCCCTAACTGCCCTCCCCTGCAGGCCTGGTCACCCCTAACTGTCCACCCCTGCAGGCCTGGTACCCCCCAACTGCTCTCCCCTGCATGCCTGGGTCCCCCCTAACTGCCCTACCCTACAGGCCTGGTCCCCCCCAACTGCCCTCCATTGCAGGCCTGGTCCCTCCCAACTGCCCTCCCCTGCTGGCCTGATCGCCCACAACAGCCCTCCCTTTAAGGCCTGGTCCCTCCCAACTGCCCTCCCTTGCTGGCCATCTTGTGGTGGCCATCTTGTGTCCACATGGGGGCAGGATCTTTGACCACATGGGGGCAGCCATCTTGTGTGTTGGAGTGATGGTCAATCTGCATATTAATCTTTTATTAGATAGGATAGAGGCCTGGTGCACGGGTGGGGGCCAGCTGGTTTGCCCTGAAGGGTGTCCCGGATCAGGGTGGGGGTTCTCTTGGGGCGTGAGGCAGCCTGGGCGAGGGGCCTGTGGGTGGTTTGCAGGCCGACCACGCCCCCTGGAGACCCAAGCGGAGGCCCTGATATCTGGGGTTTATTTATCTTCTACAATTGAAACGTTGTAGTCTGTAGCGGAGCCAAGCCTTCTGCTTGCTCTGTGGCAGCAGCCATTTTTTTTGGATTTATGTATCTTCTATAATTGAAACTTCGTAGCCTTAAGCGGAGGCCTGGGCCAGCCAGGGTGTGCGGAAAGCTTGACTTCCTCCATCACCGGGGGCAACCCTAGCCTCCTGCTCTTTCCAGCTCCGTGGCTGCCGCCATTTCTGTTTGGGTTTATGTATCTTCTATCATTGGAACTTTGTAGCCTTGAGTGGAGGCCTAGGCTGGCAAGGGCAGGCAGAAAGCTTGGCTTTCTCCATTGCCGGGGAAACCCAAGCCTCCCTCCTGCTCTCTGTGGCTGTAGCCATCTTGGTTGGGTTTATTTGCATATCCGCTCCTGATTGGCTTGTGGTTGTGGCTTGTGGGCGTGGCTTGTGGGTGTGGCAGAGTGATGGTTAATTTGCATATTACTCTTTTATTATATAGGATATGACTTTCAGGAGGAAAGCATTCTTTATTAATGTGAAGAAATAAGAGGCTAATATAAATTTCTAAGGAGTCACTGATGGAGGAGCAGAGGAGAAATTGGAAATGAAGCTGAGTACTTTAGGTCTACAGTGAGCTGCAGGGCTAGAGCTATGGCTGCTGTTTGTATTTTAGTAAATAGTCACTCGAAATTGTGTGTTTCCAGCATACCTTCCTCAAAGGAAGCCATGTTTCCTGGCTAAAGTTTCTGTATTTCCTAGAATAAAGTAAGGAGGTTAGAAATACCTAGGGTTTAGATGTTGGCTTCATTGAATGACCTAGTTCAAGTTAGTTAGGCTCCTTGACCTTTCGTTTTCTAATCAGAAAATCAGGATGGTAATAGCTACCTCACATTTGGAAAAATTTTGTGTGATCACTTAACGTTGAGAATGTGAAATGCAGTGACTGGAACATAAGAAGTGCTGATAGTGGGGTTTCCTCCACTTCTTTTGCAGGGATAGGCAATGCCAGACAGTTTGGTATCACATATTTTTTCTGGGGTGCATCAGATAGATGTAATATGGACATTTTCTGACCTTATGCCAGTGAGTAGGAGATTGTTCCCGTTAACTTGGTTTTTGTGCTCTGTGTGTGAAAGGGATCAGAGAGGACTCATTCAGGAAGCCAGCAAATTCTGGAATGGCTCAGTGGTAATTCTCTTCCTCTGTTGCTCTCTGGCTGGACAGTTCTGCAGGTACAAGGATTGGTGCATGTGAAGAACTCGGCTCTGTTCCTTGGCACATGGGGAGGTTACTTAGTCTTTCTAAAGTTGTTTCGTCACCCATAATAAGAGAAATGTCAATAACTTGGGTTGCTGTGAGGGTTCAGTATGGGTGATGTTTGTGAAAGACCTTTGTAAGTGTCAGGGAATTCTAGAACTGAGTGGTATCTTCATCACTGTTGGTAACAGTGCTTATCCAGAAGTTAGTTCTGGTATTTTGCCAACTTTTAAAGGCTCAGGAAATGTCCTCTAACTCAAGGAAGACCTGCCTCCACTCCACAGAGGAGCTTGTATCCAGAAGGCAAGGCAGCTGGACTCTGGGGATTTCTGGGAGAGCTGGCAGTCCTCCCTGAGCACAGGCTCTCAGAGCTGCAGGCCAGGTGTGGGGATTTGCAATTAAGCTAGTGATGAACACTGCTACAGTGTAGGCCTTCGCAGGTCACAGTTTGGTTTCTGCTGTTCACCTGCAGTCAGTCTAATAGTGGCTTGTTCTCCTTAGCATCAGTTGTGACACCCCTTCTCAGTGTGACCTTTAGGAAGATAGAGCTGGATCTGTTCTGCTTCTTGCTGCCTACTGTGCTGTTGTGTTCAGAGTGCTCTTGCTCTCCTTTTCCTCCTCTGGTGACTTCACAGGTGACTAAACCAGAAGAGGAGGCTGCAGAAAGTCAGATGGCCTCCATGCTTCTACACACCTCAGCGCTGTCTGGAAAGAGGTGCTCATCTGGCAGACTGGATGTGGGGCCAGCGTCCAGTACATGCAGAGGTCTTAGGATATTATGATGAGCTTAGAGTTGGGTAGGAAGAGCAGCAAAAGACAGTTTCAGAATTGGGGGTTAAAGTCGGCTAGTGCCAGTTAGTGAAAGGTCTTTTCTATCTCTACTAGAGGCCTGGTGCATGAAATTCGTGCACAGAGGGGGAGGGTGTCTCTCAGCCCAGCCTGCATGCTCTCCAATCTGGGACACTGCGAGGGATGTCTGACTGCCCAGTGGGATTGGGCCTAAACGGGCAGTCGGACATCCCTCTCACAGTCCAGGACTGCTGGCTCCCAACCACTCGCCTGCCTGCCTGCCTGATTGCCTCTAACTGCTTTTGCCTGCCAGCCTGATCGATGCCTAACTGCTCCCCTGCCAGCCCGATTGCCCCTAAATGCCCTCCCCTGCTGGCCTGGTCCCCCCTAACTGCCCTCCCCTGCAGGCCTGGTCCCCTCCAACTGCCCTCTCCTGTAGGCTTGGTTGCCCCCAACTGCCATCCCCATGCAGGCCTGATCACCCCCAACTTCCCTCCCCTGCTGGCCTGATCACCCACAACTGCCCTCCCCTGCTGGCCATCTTGTGGTGGCCATCTTGTGTCCACATGGGGGCGGCCATCTTTGACCACATGGGGGCCGCCATCGTGTTGTTGGAGTGACGGTCAATTTGCATATTACTCTTTTATTAGATAGGATGAGGCTTTTGACTTTAACTCTGTAGGATTTCCTGGAGGTTGTTAAGTAGCCGTACATAGTATGAGAGATGCATTTCCAAAGGTCACACTTGCTCATGGCAAGATGGATGTTAAAGGGTGGATGGTGATGAGACTGGAAATAGGAACATAGAAGACTGCTGCAGACTTTCAGGTGGGAGATCATGTGGAGCTTATCTAGGGCATTTCCAGTGCAGGTGTCAAGGAGAAGTTGCAAGAGGTTTGGTAGGTGCAAAGGAAAGTGACATTTGAGTACCTACTTTGTGCCAGGTACTTTAAGTATCTACATATATTAGTTCATCTGATTCTTACAACAGCAATAAAGTAAGGTGGTATTTTTTTGGACATTTTGCAAATAAATAAACCGAGGGTTACAGGATATGTAACATGCCTGAGGTCTCTGGCAGCTGGTAAGTTCTAGGGTCTGACTTTAAACCTGATTCCATCAAACTCCAAGTCTTTTCCCACTACACTACATTGTGGCCCTTAGGACATAACCCTCATATAGTGGTTTTGCATTAGCAAATAACTTTGCAAGACTAGTCTATTAATAGTGATCTCTTTCAATATTCCCCGAGATGAGGGAACACAACTTACTGTTCAGCTGAGGGATTAGAGACATGGGGAGGTTAAGTGACTTGACAAGGTCACACATCAAGTGGTTTGGGGGAAGGCAAGCAGAGGTGAGGTTTGGAGAAGACCATTTTGAGTCTGTAGTCTTATAGAAAACAAGAATTTGCCATCCCCATTTATAAATCAATTTTTCCTTTAGTTGGTAGATTAGGAAAACTATAGTGTGATGGTATGCACAGCAAGTGCCGGAGGCTGAGATGGCACAAAGTATGGTGGTATTTTGGGTTGCTTTATAATCAAACTCTTTTGTGTTGCATAGTCTTTAATTAAAACAACAATCACCCCCACAAAAAACTAATCATCTTTATTAAGCATGGAGATTAGAGTAAGAGTAGGGAAACTTGTCTCTTAAAAAAGATCTCAACAATATATTATTTCCTTTGCTATAGGAATTGTATTGCTCAGCTTAATAATTAGAATAGTTCTTACTTTAACTCAGCTTCTTTTTTCTATTTGATTTTGTGAGTTTGATGTTACTTTTGGTTGCCGTGGGGATACTTCTGGTTACGCAAAGAGTTAACATTATGATGAGAGCCATGGGAAGCCCTGTAGTTATACTGTGCCTCTATATCTTGTCTGTCAGATTTTCTTGATTATTATTACTAATTTATTTTTGAGGGAAGATAATGCATTGGGTACAGTGGGCCCTGAGAACAAGTCTAGAGCTTTGTCTTTTACTTGACTGGACACTGTGGGCAGGAGGTATCTTGTGATGGGAGTTGGAAAGGGGAGGGGGAGTAAAGGCCAGGGATTGGAAAGATGCTAAACTACAAAACTGAATGATTTAATATTTTTTAATGGTTGTCACTGAATGTCATACACCTTCATGATTTAATAGAGCCTTGCAAACAGAGACCACACTTGGGCCAATCCCCAGTTGTCTATTGCTTTCTCCCCAGAAGTCTCAGAATAAAAATAGGTAACACTGGCTTGTGCACATGTTGTAGGTAATGAGGTGGCCACGTGCCCTATTGAAACCCTGTGTAAAATACCAATGAAGTGGTCTGATTTCTGTAGTCAAGGTGCTGAGTATGGGGGAGAAGGAAGTGACAGTCACTTACAGTGTCATGTTTAGTCTTTTGCAGATGTGCTTACAGTTTTAACAAAGGCGGAGAAGAAATTATAGGGTGGAAAAGAAATGCCTACAGACAGCCTGCTAAAGCCTAGGAAGGAGGAAACTAGTATTTGAGTGTTTTAGGAATGCTTAAGCCCTTGCTTACATATCAACAAGCAAAATATTGGCATTCACTTCTGACTCGAGGAAGGCATCTCTGAAGTTAATAGAAGGAAATGCCTAAACACAGGCCTTACTCAGAAAGAAAGAACCATGGAAATGCTCAGGATTATCTCATAAAAGCCCTTTGTGTATTTGCAGTCTCTAATGAAATCAGCCTTGTTCTCTAGGCCAGACAACTCCAGTTGTTGTTCCTATCTTTCTTCATTGTATCTTTTCTCCTGTCTTTTATGCTTTTGACACCTCTTCCTATTTCTTTGTCCTAAAAGATGCCAATCAAAATTGAACTTCGTGCCCTAATGTAGGGCTGACTTGTTAGTGGCTGCTAGTTTTGATGAGGAAACAGAGTAGATACCAGAGATGTTGATGGTGAGGATGACACAATCTTTTCATTTGCCTCATCTGATTTTTTTTTGTTGTTGTTGTTTTTTTTTGTTTCTTCACCTGTGCATAGTGTTGGTGCCTGGAATATGGAGGGCACAAAAAAAAAATAACCATCTGCTGAATGAATGAATGGAGAGCTACCTTATTCTTTGTTTTAAGCGTTGTTTTTGGCCTGGCTGGCATGGCTCAGTGGTTGAGCGTCAATCTGTCAATCTATGAATCAGAAGGTCATGGCTCATGCTTGGGGTTGTGGGCTCGATTAATCCCTGTTGTGGAGCATGCAGGAGGCAGTTGATCAGTGATTCTCATCATTGATGTTTCCTCTATCTCTCTCTCCCTTCCTGTCTAAAATCAATAAAAGTATATTTAAAAATTTTTTTAAAGTTGATTTTGCTCAATTAAAAGAACCCAAACCTTTGCTTTGTTTCTTATTATGAACACCAAAATCATAGGAATAATTGGCTTGAATTGCCACAGCACTCTGCAGCTTGTACAAAGACATGTAAGAGTTTCCCAAAGAAGAAAAATTCTCCCTTTCCTCTTAATTAGTTCCTCACTCCCTCCTTTGCTTCTTCCTTTCCTTCTTCCCTGCCTCCCTCCCTTTCCCTTCCTCTTGCTCATTATTCAACTTCTATGCGCTGGGCAGTATTTTAAGTGCTAGGGATATTATAAACAAAATGAAATACCTGCCTCATGAAGCTTATATTTCAGGGGACTAAGGGACATAATTGACCAGAAGTAATCCCTGTTGGTGACAGTGCTTTCAGAGAAGTGAATTTGGTGGTTGTGTAGGTGATAAGAGGTAACTATTCCTCTTTTGTGAGAGACTTGCTGGCAAGATAGGCTGTGATTTCACTTTCCTTTTTATCTACATAACCATCTAGTCCCTATATATCATTTTATCTGACAAGTAAGATTCCGTTTGGATAGGATTTTGTCAGTTATCGTTTATATATCCTTTCTTGAAATTGGATTAGATTCCTTTGATTTATTTGCAGAAAGAGATGGGTAATGCACAATGTGCTTTTGCTGAACCTATTTTGTTACGGTGGTGACACAGTAGTGTGTGCCTTATTTTTATTCCAGTGTGTTTTATTTAACATTGCATTATTCAGAGATTGGTGATTTTTTCCTTACCTTTTTTCTTAGACTGCTTCCAGTTTATTAAAAAAAACAATGGAGTTAATATTCTTAATGGTCCCAACCCCTTTCTTCAGTATAGTTAACATTTTTATGAATCCTGAGCAGTAATATACCTATGGAATCATTACCACAATTAAGAAAAAGACCACATCCAACATGCCTAGAGGGATTCCTTATGCCCCTTTGTAGCCCATCCCTTCATCTGCCCCTGGCTGTAGACAATCAGTGATCTGCCCCTTATCACTATATGCTTCAATTCTCTATACAAGTGGAATCATGTAATATACAGTTTTTATGTCTATTTCATTTCAAAGTGGAATATTATTTTTAGATTCACCCATGTTGTTGCATGTATCATCAGTTCACTTTCTTTTAATTGTAGAGTTGTATATATCATTGAGGAGGTTTGCCATCATTGGTAATCTACTTACTTGCTGAGCATTTTATCCTGTGCTCATCCATGATTTTTTTTCAAAGTGTTTGTTTAAATATTTTGTGTACTTCTAAAGAAATATTTTCTTAGATGGCTAGAGAGGTTATTTGTGCAAGCTATTTACATGGTTGGAAAATGATTGAGCAGGACTTGGAATTCAGAAATTTGGCTCAGGAGTCTGTATATGTAACGCTTAGATCATAGCTGTCTTCTTCAAGGAGATATGTGAAATAAATAAAAAAGTTTAAAAAAATCAAATGGAAATAAAGCTCAGGGATACAAGCCTGTAATCAAGCGGAAATAAGGGAAGTGAGAAATGAAACACAAGTTTTATTTTCACACCTCTAAACAAGTGATTGCAAAGGACGAACTTAAAAATATTAATGCAATCTTATACTTGCCTCACACCTTCTAATAAGACGGTTTAAAAATATTTAGGGTGAATCTTCACCAGGATGCTTTAATTGCCTCAGCACAATTGAGTAGTTCATTGGGTGATGCCTCCACTATGCTGAAGATCCTAGCAGAGGTCAGCAAACTCATTAGTCAACAGAGCAGCAAACCGCGGAGTTTGCCGACCACTGTCCTAGGGGAAGATGCCGGAGGCGGCGGGGGGTGGGGGGGTGGGGGGGTGGCGGCAGCTGAGAGGCAGTGTCACTCAGGGATACATTGAGGATGATATGAGGAACCCCTTCAGGTCTCGGGATCTCATTTTCCTCTCAAATGCATGCTGTGGGAGTAGAAGCCAGGCCAGTGTGAGTATAATTTACATCTATTTATCAATGACTGCTCTTGAAAGAACAGGTACATAAAGCATTCTTGATTATATCTCCTTGTATGTATCATATATAACAGTATAACAATAGCCTCTCATCCTTCTAGATCCATTTCAAATACCTCCATCTCTGTTACATCCCTAACTGGCCATTATATATCAGATTTTTATATTATTACTAGAAGCCTGGTGCACGAATTTCATGCACTCTGGAGGGGCCCTGTGCCCTCTTGCAGTCCAGGAGCCCTCGAGGGATGTCCGACTGACGGCTTACCTGCGTGGAGTGGGCCTAAGCCATCAGTCAGACATCCTTAGTGCTGCTGCGGAGGCGGGAGCGGTTCCTGCCACCACTGTTGCGCTCACCAGCTGTGAGCCTGGCTTCTGGCTGAGTGGCGCTCCCCCTGTGGGAGCGCACTGACCACCAGGGGGCAGCTCCTGAGTTGAGCATCTGCCCCCTGGTGGTCAGTGCACATCATAGGGACCAGTTCTGCTGTTGATCCAAAACTGGCTCTCCAACATCCCCTGAGGGATCCAGGATTGTGAGAGGGCACAGGCCAGGCCTAGGGACACCACCAGTGCATGATCGGGGCTGGGGAAGGATGCAGGAGGTTGGCCAGCCTGGGAGGGGTCACGGGAGGGCTCCAGGGCATGTCCAGCCCGTCTTGCTCAGTCCCAATCGGCCATACCCTAGCAGCAAGCTAACCTACCAGTCAGAGCGTCTACCCCCTGGTGGTCAGTGCACGTCATAGCAACTGGTTGACCAGTCGACTATCTGTCCCCTGGTGGTGAGTGCACGTCATAGTGACTGGTCGACTGTCTGCCTCCTGGTGGTCAGTGCACATCATAGCAAATGGTTGAGCAACTTTAGCATATCATTAGCATATTATGCTTTGATTGGTTGAATGGCCAACTGGATGACTAGACACTTAGCATATTAGGCTTTTATTATATAGGATATATTACATATATTTACATTATATATTAGACTAAAACTCGGGGTTTTTATGCCACTTAGGGGCTGTTTGATCTTGGGCAGATTACTTTGCTTTTCTGTATCTTTATTTCCTGACCTGTAAAGTAGAGATAATAGGAATACCTTCTTCATAGGTCATGGTGATTCCTAAATGAGTTAGTGTGTGTGATTTTATCAGCATTTCTAGAGGCCTGGTGCATGGATTCGTGCACCGGTGGGGTCCCTCAGCCTGGCCTGCACCCTCTTTCAATCTGGGACCCCTCAGGGGATGTGGGACTACTGGTTTTGGCCTGATCCCTGAGGCCAGGCTGAGGGACCCCACCTGTGGGGATTGGGGCGAAAGCAGTACGACATCCCTTGAGGGATGTAGTAGTGCGTGAAGCAGCAGGCAGCGGGGAGGAGACTGAGCCTGGGCCGGGTGCCTTGCTGCTCCCACTCATCCCGGCCCCACTGTGCCTGCTGCCATTGCTGCTGTTCAGTAGCGCTGCTGCGGAGGCAGGAGAGGCTTGTGCTGCTGCAGCTGCACTCACCAGCTGTGAGCCCAGCGCCTGGCGCCTGTCGGTCAGCTGAGTGGCACTCCCGCTGTGGGAGCACAGTGACCACCAGGGGGCAGCTCCTGTATTGAACGTCTGCTCCCTGGTGGTCAGTGCACATCATAGCACCCTGTCAACTGGTCCTTTGATCTGTTGCTTAGGCTTTTATGTATATGGATTATTTTACTTCCCCTTTAGTGCATAGTTCATGTTCTCTTTTACTATACTTCCGTATTTATTGTCTTAAATTGTGATGGGTTCCTCCAGGTTATTTTGTTGTTGTTGTTGTGAATCTTCACTAGAGGATATTTTTCCATTGATTTTTTTTAAGAGAATGGAAGGGAGAGGGAGAGACAGAGTCAGAGAGAGAAACATCAATGTGAGACACATTGAATGGTTACCTCCCACATGTACCCCAACCAGGGCTTGGGGATCAAGCCTACAAACGAGGTATGTGCCCTTGACCGGAATCGAACCTCGGACCCTTCACTCTACAGGCCGACGCTCTATCCACTGAGCCAAACCGGCTAGGGCCAACTCACAAATTTTTTTTAACAGCCGATGGTGGTGCTTGGACATGGTAGATATCCAGTGAGCCTTCTGGATTGAGTTCGAACAGAATTTTTATTAAGAATTCAAAGCAGAGATATTCTCATTCTGCCTTTTCAAATCTTTGAATGGATGGGGACTGGTCCGTCTCATTTGTTTCTTAACTGCTGAAGCTCTGGCACCAAGGCTGAACACTCTCTCATGGCCACCCACTTGGTGGCTTGATAAGAAGGCCAGTCACTCAAGGCTATGGATTTCACTCTATTTTTGCTGATATTAGTAGCATAAAAGATGGCTTTTGATAATTCTCTGAGCAATTTAGGCCTGGTTAATACTGGCTAGTAATTTCCTAAAGTGCAACCAAGTGGCAGAAATATGATTTATGTAACATGGGCCCTTGTAGCTGGGATGAGCACTGGAGGCCCAGCTGTGCTTCTGGAATTGTGAATGCCTTTCAGCGGAGCTGCTTTTATTCCAGAGAACTTTTTTTTTTTAAACCCTCAAGTGAGTCCCTATTGTGATGAATGGAGAGGTGCAGGCTGAACTGGCTGGTTGTGGATCTTTCCTCAGCAGAATTTAGAGACAACAGGGATTGAGGACATTTTGGCTGGCTGCCATCTGGTTTGAAAGTACAGAATTAAAATACAAAAGTGATAAATGTGTGAGGAGGAGCTTAAAAAAGAAGTGGTACTTGGTATTCCAGCTGTCTTTTCTAAGGTAGGCACTTTGACACATGCAAAATTTGCATGACTTCAGCATGCAAAAGATTGCACTTCACTTATCAACCAAACCCAATTCACATTAGTGACAGTACTGGTGAGCATGAGAAGTATGTGGTTTGGACATGTGTTAGGGAGAAGCCATTGTTAGGGAGCTGATGAGTTCTTGACTTTGAACTCTGGAGGGACAAACAGCCCCTTGCATTTAAGAAGAAGAAGCCTTAGCCCTAAGGCTGTAACTTTAAGGGAGTTTAGTTACATTTGGGCCTGTGGGACCAGGCCCAGGAAAAATGGTGGATTCTTGTCCTCCAAAGCCTTGTAGCCCAGACTCAAAAAGATCTCCCAGATCCTCTTTCCAGGCTGCCCATCCTATATAATGAAAGCCCAGCGACTGAATGGCGGAATGACCAGAACGACTGGTCGACCAATCTCTACAACTTGCACTGACCACCAGGGGGCAGACACTCAATGCAGGAGCTCCCCCCTGGTGGTTAGTGCACTCCATAGTGGGAGTGCAACTTGGCTGACCGGGATGAGCAGCTGCTCCCACAGAGGGAGCAGTCGCTCAGAGGGCAGGTGCACAGCCACTCAGCTGACTGGAATGAGCGGCTGCTCCTGCAGAGGGCTGATCCCCACAGGCCACGCCCCCATCAGTGCACAAATCCCATGTACCATGTGCCTCTAGTGTAAGTATATTAATAATGCCTCTGAGAGGTTTAAAGAATTCTCCAGAAGAATCTAGAGAGGGTAGAGGGATCTTCTTGATAGTATATGAATGTTAATCTTAGTTATTGATTGGTTGCATGTTGTTTGGCTTCTGGTTAGGCCAGAATCTTGTTGGTGGTTATGTTGTCTTTCCTTCACACCTCTCCCTCCTCCCTCATTCCCACCTTCCGTATAGTCCTCAGTATATGGGAAACACTTTAATTGGACTTTAATAGGTTTTGGGTTCTATGTATACAGCCTTTAATTATGGTAAAGTAAATATAACATAATATTTTACCATCTTATACCATTTTTAAATGTACAGTTCCTTAGTGTTAAGTACATTCCCATTGCTGTGCAACCAATCTTCAGAATTTTCATATTGCAAAACTAAAACTATACTCATTAAACACCAACTCCCTATTTCCCCCTTCTCCTAGAAGCCCCTGTTCTGCTTTCTAGCTCTATGAATTTGACTATTCTAGGTAACTCATGTAAGTGAATTTGTCTTTTTGTGACTGAGTTATTTCACTTTGTATAATGTCCTCAAGATTTACCTACATTGTAGCATGTGTCAATTTTATTTATTTTATTTAATTTCCTTCCTTTTTAAGGCTGTATACTATTCCATTGCACATATATACCACATTTTGCTTATCTGTTCATCTATTGATGATACTTGAGTTGCTTTCACCTTTTAGCTGAGCAATGTTGATTTGAACATGGGTGTACAAATACCTCTTTAACGTCCCTCTTTTAATTCTTTTGTATATATACTTAGAAGTGGAATTGTTAAATTTTATGATAAATCTGTTTTTAATTTAAAAATATTTTTCATATGTTTTTATTGATTTCAGAGAGAGGGAGGGAGAGGGAGAGACAAAAACATCAGTGGTAACAGAGAATCATCTATCAGCTGCCTCCTTCACATCCCCGACTGGGGATTGAGCCCACAACTAGGCATGTGCCCTGACCAGGAATCGAGCCGTGACCTCCTGGTTCATGGGCAGATGCTCAACCACACTGGCCAGGCAATCATTTTTCAAAATTTAAATTATTGCCCTAACTGGTTTGGCTCAATGGAGAGAGCGTCGGCCTGCGGATTCAAGGGTCCTAGGTTCGATTCTGGTCAAGGGTATGTACCTTGATTGCGGGCACATCCCCAGTAGGGGGTGTGCAGGAGGCAGCTGATTGATGTTTCTCTTTCATCGATGTTTCTAACTCTCTCTCCCTCTCCCTTCCTCTCTGTAAAAAATAAATAAAATATATTTAAAGAATTTAAGTTATTTATTGTTTAAAGTATTACATATGTCTCCTTTTTCCCCCATTGACCTCTCTCTGCCGTTCTTCCCCCCAACACATGCCCTCACCCCCCTACTGACTGTGTCCATGGGTTGTGCTTATATGCATGCATACAAGTCCTTTGGTTGATCTCTTACCCCCCCCCCCCCCCTCCCGCCGGCCTTCCCACTGAGGTTGGATGGTCTGTTCAATGCTTCTATTTCCTTGGATCGGTTTTTGTTCATCAGTTTATGTTGGTCATTATATTCCACAAATTTTGTGAGATTATGTAATATTTATCTTTCTCCGACTTGTTTTGCTTTGCGGAATGCTCCCCAAGTCCATCCTTCAGGCAATCTTTTTTTTTTTTTTTAATTTTTACTGTTTGAGGAGCCACATACTCTTTTCCACAAGCAGCTAGATTTAGATTTTTAAGAAAGTCATTTGAATTAGTTTTTGTGGGTTTTGCTCTTTAAGCTACATTGAGTTGTCCCTGGATACGTAGTTTCTCAATCATACTTCTGAGCTTTGACCTGTATATGGCTCATTGGCTCTTTTTTTGTTTTATTTTATTAATTTTCACCTGAGGATATTTTACCGTTGATTTTTTAGAGAGTGGAAAGGTGTGGGAGAGACACACACAGAGAGAAACATCAATGTGAGAAAGACATATCAATTGGTTGCCTCCCTGACTAGGACTGGAGGATCCAGCCTGCAACTGAGCTTTAGGCCCTTGACTGGAATCGAACCTAGGACCCTTCAGTCCACGGCCTGACAGTCTGTCCACTGAGCCAGACTGGCTAGGGCTCACTTTGACTCTTGTAAGTTGGTGCCTCTCATTAGATTAGACCCAGAGGAGAACCTTCTCAGGACCTAAGGCTAAATAGTGGAGGAGCCAGTTGAATCTTAAAAAGCCTGAGCACAAATGTTCACCTGGTGTTATTCCTTTTTGTGCTCAGATAAGGGTTGCAAGTGATGTGTCAGTCTCTCACAAAATATAATGGTATAGCTCCAAATATCTTTCCTGTAAACCTCTCCTCTGCCATTGGAGTGGCATCATTAGAAAAGTATATGAAGCAATAATCTGCTGTAACCTCTAGTACTATATATTTGAGGGACAATTAAAGCCTAGATCAGGAAGTGAGTTGCCTGTGGGTCATAGTTTGAAACAGTTGTGTGTGTATGTAGGTGATAGGTTGTAAGGGATAGAGGGAGAGAGAATCCATAGATCCATATATAGTCCACTGATTGCATTAGTTGGGCTGGGTAGGTTATAGTCATATTCCTTCCACATGGGCCCTTCCATGCTGAGGCCTCAGGCATGCAACAATATCAAGGATCAAAATAAGGGTAATTTGCCATTTTTCTTTCATCAGTACAGAAATGATAGGGGCCAGGAAGGGATGATCATTCCATTGTTTGTGTAGCCTGCCCAATCTTTTTGTCCTGGGTTTGTGGACATGATCGTTAGCTGCCTCTAGCATTCTTTCCAAGACCTTAGCCAGTAAGCTGTTTAGTGAGGTCTATGTTTTAGATCACTGGGGGCTCAAGAGACAATGTTGCCTTGAATAGGAAGGAGTGGAGCTGGGGGAGTATGGGTACCACAGGAAGAAATCTGAGGATGAGGTCAATGAGGTGGCTGGAAAAAATAGGTTCCCCCAAGGAGGGGCTTAGGTTTTAGGCAGCCTCCAAAGGAGGACAAGAAAATGTGTCCTGATGGGATTACTCCAGATAAAGGGCCAACTTTCTGTGTGTACTGGGCTATGGGCTGTCCAAACCATGAAACATGTGAGGCAGAGTCTGGGCACATACGTTCACTTATGATACTTTCCCCATCCTGTGTAGTGAAGCAGTACATGAAGAAAAACTTAACAAACATCCCAAGTCTTTTGACACATAGATCAAAACGTATTGATGGTATCTTGCAACTCTGATAATTTCATTGAACTGTATGAAGCTTAAAATTGATACATAGTAGGCATTCCCCTGATTAACATTAAGTGCTGCTGTCAGTCTGACATAGCTGGATAAACCAATATTGAATAATCTATTAAATATGTCACACTTGAACAAGGAGCGTAAATCATATTATTTCAGCTGTAATTATGTGGGAGATAAAAATCACAAATAGACGGTTTAGCGAATATTTCTTAGTGTGTACACAGTATCACTGGAATTTCTTTGCTTGCTCCATGGGGATGAAGAAGTTGACTGCCTTCCAAGTATTGACTGCTGCCCAGGAAGTGGAGGTTGAGGGGTGACTTATGTAATGTTCATAGAGTGGGTTTCATTTATAAATTCAATGAAATTAGCTGCAATCTTCTTGAAGTTAATGGCAATGGAAATGCACACTTCTACAATTAGCTGGAAATAGCTGGCTCTCCAACTTGGAGACCTAATTGTTCCGCAGGTTATGATATGTTTGCCTTTATATCTGCTATCCCTCTATTCTGTTCCTGGCTGCTATCTTTATTGCCTGAGATTAATGATGCAGACCAGAGATTGTGGGTGAACAGGGCGGTGCGCGCTGCTCAATCCTTTGTGCTCCTCTTTCCCAAGCCACAGAGTAAAGTCGATTATTGAGAATAAATGAGGGACATAAACCAAGACAAAATATAAAGACACTAGGGGCCTGGTGCATGAAATTGGTGCACTGGGGAGGGGTCCCTCGGCCCAGCCTGCCCCTTCTCACATACTGGGAGCCCTCAGGTGATGTCCTACTGATGGCTTAGGCCCGTTCCCTGTTGGGAATGGACCTAAGCCGCAGTCTGGCCTCCCTTTGCAGGAGGCGACCAGGCTGATCAGGGGAAGGCACCAGCCCCATTGCCCCACTGCTGTAGCCACTGCCAGTCACCGCAGCTGCCAAGGTATTTTCATCAACACGGACTCCAGTCCCTTCACCATGAAAAAATGACAACTTACTTTAAGCATTTTCAAGATGTGTCTTTCATAGGATATGACATTTCTTTCTTTACTTTTCTTTTTATCCTCACCTGAGGATATGTTTCCATTGATTTTTTCCCTCTTCCCTCCGATCCCAGGCTCGGCCCCTGCCCAAGCCTAAAGCCTCCGCCCCAGGCTTTAGGCTTGTGAAGGGGTTCCCCCACCCGCACCTCCGATCGCAGGCTTGGCCCCTTTCCAAACCTAAAGCCTCCACCCAGTGGCCGGCTGGGAGTGACCTGGGTGCTGAGGAGGTTCCCGGGACCCAGGTATGTATGCAAATTAACTGCCATCTTCGTTGGGTTAATTTGCATACTCACTCTGATTGGCTGTGGGCATAGCGGAGGTATAGTCAATTTACATGTTTCTCTATATTAGGTAAGATTATTTTAAGAGGATCCAAATAAACTGCACTGTAGCTAAGAAATGGAGATACTTTTAGTTATTTCTTCACAGGGATGTTATAAAGGGTAAAACATAAGTTGATCTTTCAGGACAGTGCTATCACATAGCAAGTATTTCAGTACTTATTTGTTGCTTTCTTCATTATAAGGAAATCAGTTGGTGTTTACAGTGGATGTTCAGTGTTATACAAATGTGAAATTCAAGAGCATAAACAGACTGGAATAGTTGAGCCTCCTTCCAAATGGTTGGTTTAGTGAAACAAGTTAGGAAGTGTTAGTTACCATTTGGGGCTGTTAGCATGTCACAGCATGTTACAAGCAGTATATACTGGCTATACTCTCTTATTGAGAGGCTCTGATGTTGTCAATTATGTTTTATTTGTTGTTGTTGGTTTTTTAGATATTAGTTTGATCTATTTCAGGTGATTCTGTTACTGTAGCCAAGCATCTTTTGCACTGTTATATTATACTACAGGCCCGGTGCACGAAATTCATGCACGGGGGGGTGGTGTCCCTCAGCCCAGCCTGCAACCTCTCCAATCTGGGACCCCTTGAGGGATATTTAGGCTTGAGTTGGACATCCCTCTCACAATCCAGGACTCCTGGCTCCCAATCGCTCACCTGCCTGCCTTCCTGATTGCCCCTAACCGCTTCTGCCTGCCAGCCTGATCACCCCCTAACCCCTCCCCTGCCAGCCTGATCAACACCTAAGTGCTCCCCGGCCAGCCCGATTGCCCCTAACTGCCCTCCCCTGCCAGCCTGGTCACCCCTAACTGCCCTCTCCTGCCAGCCTGGTCACCCCCAACTGCCCTTCCCTGCTGGCCCAGTCACTCCTAACTGCCCTCCCTGCAGGCCTGGGTCCCCCACAACTGCCATCCCCTGCTGTCCTGGTCTCCCCCAACTGCCTTCCCCTGCAGGCCTGGTCCCCTAAACTGCCCTCCCTTACAGGCCTGGGTCCCCCCCCCCCAACTGTCCTCCACTGTAGGCTTGGTCCCCCCCCCCCCCAACTGCCCTCCCTTGCTGGCCTGGTCTCTCCCAACTGCCCTCCTCTGCCAGCCTGGTCACCCCCAACTACCCTCCTCTGCTGACCTCGTCACCCCTAACTACCCACCACTGCCCTCCCCTGCTGGCCATCTTGTGGCGGCCATCTTGTGTCCACATGGGGGCAGCCATTTTTGACCACATGGGGGCGGCCATCTTGTGTCTTGGAGTGACAGTCAATTTGCATATTACTCTTTTATTAGATCGGAAGGGAAGACCTTAGAGTAGTGGTTCTCAACCTTTCTACTGCCATGACCCTTTAATACAGTTCCTCATGTTGTGGTGACCCCCCAACCATAAAATTATTTTCGTTGCTATTTCATAACTGTAATTTTGCTACTGTTATGAATTGTAATGTAAATATCTGTGTTTTCCAATGGTCTTAGGTGACCCTGCTAGCGGTTCTCAACCTGTGGGTCGCTTTGGTTAAGCTCTAAGGTTGAGAACCACTGCCTTAAAGCTTTTTATGGGTGTGGTAATCATTCAGCCAAGTCCTGTGATGTACTAGGTATATGTGTGTGAATATTTTTGTATGAAAGGTTTCCTTAAAGTTTTCTACACATGTGATGCTCTCCTCAGCCTTGAGTTCAAGGGATTTCCAGGAAGGCAGGTGGAGGGGCCCAGTGGGTGCATGCCTTCTGGCTGTCTGAGACATATTTTGAGGTATCAACTTCTTGGTTCCAACATTATTGGAGCCAGTAGTTCTGTCTTGAGATAACTCGACTATTGAACCTGAACTATGTGGCATATAGCGTTTAGGTTGAGCTTCATGGAATTAGAGGCAGTTATCCTGCTTCCCTAGATCAAGCTTTGAAGAATGCCACATATAGTATTATTGTGAATTTCAGAGAGGGTATGCTTTATAAAGCAAGGATTTCAAGAGACCTGCAAGAGAACAACAGATGGCTGACATTTCCCCCTTCAGGCCAATTGCTTGTCTTTGATTACTTTGCATAATAACTTTCTAACAATTTCATTTTCTTTCTTTTTTATTGAGCTCAGTTGCTCAAAGAAGGACTTAATGGCACCATTTAAAGTTAGAGGACAAATATAAAACCAGTCTGTTCAAGAATATCAATTAGTTGTACACATAAGGCAGGAATAGGTTGCTACTTGAAGGAGCTAATGGCCAATTGGTTTTAAAGTAGATCACAAAAGGAACTGTTGCTTCACCTGCTGACCCCTCAGTCCTAGGAGATGTGTGTTCTGAGTTAGAGAACTGTTGGTTGGGGAGGGCTCAGAACCTGTGATCACAGTGCACTCATGGCTTCTGGACATTAATTGTAAACTACCGTACCATCTGAAATCTACTGAACCACCCAGAGATCTTTCTACATGGGCTTTTATTTAATAACTCCGAGAGGCCCAGTGCATGGATTCGTGCACCGGTGGGGTCCCTAGGCCTGGCCTGTGCCCTCTTGCACTCTAGGACCCCTCAGGGGATGTCGGAGAGCTGGTTTCGGTCCAATTCCCACAGGCCAGGCTGAGGGACCCCAGCAGTGCATGAATCTGTGCACCGGGCCTCTACTATGCATATAACATCTTTGGTTAATCTTTTCCCACCCTCCCCCTTCCCTCTGAGATTCCTCAGTCTGTTCCATGTTTCCATGCCTGTGCGTAGAGCATCTGCCCCCTGGTGGTCATTGTGTGTCATAGCTACTGGCCGGTTGGCTGGTCAGCCGGTTGGCGGTTGCTTAGTCTTTTATATATATAGATTTGCTTTACTGTTCTATGATTTGTTTTCAAAAGTAATTTTTCCTGTATCATTAACAGCTACCTGAAAATGGTAATGTGAGAATGTGGATTTGGGGTTCCAAAGGGAAAAGTGCTTGGTTTTGAGATACACAGTCAAAATTATGCATTGAGTGCTGCTAGTTCCCAGGCATTGTGCTGAGCACTGGGGATAGGGAAGTGAATAAGCACAGTTTCTGCTTTCAGGGAGTTCACAGTGTCAGGTGGACAATCTCACTTGAGCAGATGGTCTTTGTGCAGCAGTAGGAGGGGCACAAGGTGTGGTGGAAACACAGCACCTGGGCTGGGGATGAAGGTGTCCAAGAGAACTCTTCAGTCTGGATGGGTTTGGAGTAGACGACGGTGGAGAGTTTGCAAAATAGACAAGAAGACAGATCACCAGGGCAGAGGGACAATGGTGTCTTGGGCTGGGAGAGGGGGTGGCGAAATAGAAACTGGGAGTCCAATCCAGAGGTTGGGATTTTTGGTTTCCGTTCTACTGCATACCTGTCTGCCACATGACCTAATTTTTTACTGAAAAGAAAAAAAGAGAATTGGGGGTCCCCATGTCCCCCTCCTTTTTGTTTAGCATAGGAAGCTGGACTGCATCCAAATTTGTGATCTTGTTCACAACTGAGGATCAGTGAGGCTTACAGAGTCTGAGGTGTACACAACTTGTTAAGTCAGATCCAGGTTCAGCTCAGACATTCATGTTATTCCTGTGCTGTTTCAGCTGCTCTAGGTCCCAGTTGTTGCTCTGTGGTTTCTCTGCTGTGGGATTCATTCCTTCTCTTATTCATTCCATAAATGTTTACTGAGTTGGTTATAAACAACTGTACAGTCTGACAGAGGTTTATGAGGGTCTTCCTGCCAGGGAACTTACAGTCTTAAGGTGGGAATTAACTTTGAAAATATTGGCTGAAATTAGATTATGAAAAGCCAGACTAACAGGTTAGGACTTAATGATTTATACCACCCAATCCAGAGAGGGTGCCAGTGAGCCTATGAATTTATATCCCAAGGCAAATGCTTTTTGATTCCTGTGTTCCTTGACTTTATTACTGTAGAATAATGCTTTAGTGTGTTTGAATAAATTTTAAAAATACACACATAAAAGTAGGCTTTATAAAGCCTTGCATTGTGAGAGAGAGTAGAGTATGTGAGGTTGTAGGCTCTGAGAGCCCAACAGCCTGATTTTGAATCCTAGCTCACTATATGAGCTGTGTGTCCTCGGGCAATTTACTTAAACTCATTGTATCTTCCCTTATATGGAAAATGGTGATTAAAGTAATACCCACCTAAAAGTTGTCAAAAGGATTAAATGAGCTAATAGAAATAAAATATTTAGTAAGATGCTGGTACATAGCAAGCCTTAGTAGGTATTAGCTATAATCGGGGACTTGCTTGATTGAACTCTTCAGTTCGTCTGGTTTTTCTGTGATGCCCTAGTTCTATGTTCTAAGAGTGTGAGATTCTGGAATCTATTGATTCATCATAATCATCCAGAGAGCATTTTAATGCAGCCTAAAGACTTTCAGTCCTGCTAATATTGTATAGCCCATTCCTCCCAGGTCTTCCTCTTTACACCAAAGACCTTGGGCATGACACAATAAAGAAGCACAGGAACCCTCTGAGAGGTAGAAAGTGGACAGGCTGCCTATGACTTGGGGACTTGAAGAATAACATTACATGAGCCCCCTGGGTTTGCTTATTGACTCCCATATATTTTGGACAGGGTGCTGCAAAAACCTCCAACCCAGAATCACTAGGAGGCACTGACCAAAACTTTAAGAAAAGCCTCTTTCCCCTGGCCAAACATCAGGGAAAAACCAAACCCAACACTTCCACACTCTTGCTGTTTCAACTGGGCCAAGCTGAAAGTTGATCTCCCACCCTCCCCCTTGGAATCAGGCAGTGCACTTCAGTTCCCCTGTGGGGGTAGTGTCAGAAGAGCTGAGCAGGGTACTGACCTTCCATTTCCTTCTGAGCAGAACTAGGCAATGCTCCTGGGCAGTGTCAACAGGGTCCACCTTTAAGATGAACTTCCCATCCCCATCCTAGCAACAAAGCATTTTGAGTCAGACCTCTGCTTCTCCCTCCCTGGTGGCAGTCGGACTTAGGTGAATCTAATTTCATACCCTCTCTTAGAGGTAATGAGGCAGTGCCCCATTTCCCCTGGGAAGGTGCCACCTGGCCAGGCAGGGAGCTGAACCTCCACCCCACCACTTGCAACAGGCTCAGTGACTCAGTGCTCTACTTTGGCCAGGGTAGTGTTGGCAGGCCCAGCAGGAGGCAGAAGCTACATACCCACCCAGGACTGTTGAATAAAGATGTCCAGGTTTCAATAAAAAATCCTAAGAACCCAAAAAGTCACAACATGAATGAAAACAGCCAATAATGGATACTAACACTGTGATGAATCAGATGTTATAATTCTGACAAGAATTTTAAAGCAGCTATCATAAAAATGCTTCAACAAGCAATTAATGTCATTATTTTTGAAAGAAATGATAAAAAGGGAAATATCAACAAAAATCCATGGGTCCAACTTTTTGGGGTGATGGAAATATTATGTATCTTGATTGTCATGTACACATTTGTTAGATTCATCAAACTATACTTACAGAGAGAGTACCTTTTATTCTAAGTAAATTACACTTTAGTGAAGTTGATTTATAATGGTTCATAGGGCCAGTCTTCATCCTTGGAGATTCTACTCAGGGGGTCTAAGATGAAGTCCAAGGATTTTTATTTTTTTAAATGAATGCCCCCGGTGATTTTGATGTAGCTGGTGGCTCTTGGGAACTGATCTATCCAGAGTAATATAGGCTAGTTGTGAATTCTTCAGAATATAAATCTGTTAGCAATCTGTGCAAATAGAAACTTGTTCTGATAAATTATGAATTACTAGATAAGTACTTGCAGAATAAACAGAATACATAATTAGAAACCATTAGGCATATTATCTCCACATGGAAATAATTTTTTGTATGTTTTTGTTGGGTAATGATGTAAAGAATGTTACATGGTATCCTTGAAGCTGTACATTGTGATGCTACATTATTAAAGCACTGCATTGTGGTGTGTTTTTGCTTTTTTTCCCACTCTGCCACATCTTTCTCTCCATTCCTTTTCAGGACATTATCTTCTTGTTGGCTAATGACAGAGTGGATTCCACATCTGCTGTGGGAGCTGCTGCTGCCTTTATAGTCATGGTTTTCACATCCCTGGGGATGGTGCTTTCTGTCAACATCCTGCTCTCAACAGAGGCTAGGAATGATTTCTAATCCAGTCATCGCAGCTTTTAGGCCTCTCACATTGGCCTCACTTTAACCTAATGGCTATCATATTGACTTCTAGGTTGGGGTTTTAACCCTTCCAAGGAGACTCATGGGTTCTCCCCCACTGATGGCCACTTCCAAAGCAGGGCCTGCGTGAGTCAGGCCTCCTTACATTTCTTACTCTCCCTCTTGACGTTAGCCTAGATGTGGAGCAAAGGGGCTAAGGCTGGAAGTGAGGGGGTGGGGAAGTTGTCTTTGGGGGATACTTTTATCCCAGGTCACAACTTTCAGAGCAACTGGGTTATTTGTCCTGGAGCAGAACTAGTTAAATCTGCATTGGAGGTTGGCAGTCTGTGCCTCTTACCTGGGACAGGTCAGCTGCTCATGCTCTGGCTGCAGGAGGAAAGTCGTTTAAAAAATCAGGTACTATATTTAAACTGGGTGTTAGGAAGTTATTTGTGATAACTTTTCTGTTTTGACACTGCACCTTTGGAAATACCCAGGATCTGGTTTATTTGCTTTTAAATAATTAGATGGCTGAGATTGGCCCTTGGTAGGACAACCTGTCTTTCTGAGTTCACTGTGGGATTCTCCTGGTCTAGCCAGAGCTGGATCTGGTCCTTGAGTCATTCTCAGGGTCTTCAACCTTCCTAAGTTCTCTGTGCTTACTTAGCTAGCTGCTCTTCATTTCTATTGTGTGTTTTTGTATGTCATCAGATAGATGCCTAATGTCAGAGAAGTCAGACCCAGTTATAGCTTCCAATCCTGTTAATCTTTTGGCAAGGGAAGTATTTATGTGTGTGTGTGGGGGGGGTTGGCGGGGGGTATACATTAGGAGTCTTTAGTCTGCATTAGGGGGCATAACACTTGAAAATGTGTATTTGATAGTCGTCTCCAAATACTTATGTGGATTGCGGTTTCCAAGAGGGATTTCTTTCTTTCTTAGTGTAGAACCAGGGCCAGTAATAGGAAGGAGTAGAGAAACATACTATGGCACCATTACAGGAAGATCATCCTGACAAGGCTTTCTAAAATGTGAATAGTAAGTCTCATGTCACTGAAGGTATTCCGGGAAGGTCTTGGGTATGGTAGAGAAAGCGTGCATATCAGGGAACGTCTACGAGTATTTTCAAATTTCATCTCTGATGTTCTTTAAAAAGATATACAAGCCATGAATGCAGCAGTGGAATGATGACTGGCTAAAGGTCTAACTTGCTTGTTCAGTAAACCTGGGATTTAGTAGGTAGGAGTCTGTTTCCTTGGGCAGTTTCCCCTGGAGACTCACTGTGAGAGGGCCAGGCTGTATTTGTGTCTCCTCCTGACTATCCGCTGAATTGTCCTTCCCCATGGCTGCTTGTTCTCATCAGGTGTAGTGTGTGCAGCCTTTTCCAGCATCTCTGTTGTATGTCCTACAGAAGAAAACAGCCAGATAACTAACTGACCATGAACCCTTCCTGGGACTGAGGCAAGCAGCTTCTTCAGGAGTGGGTCCCCCATTCCTATTCATGATGAAGCTTATTTCTCTGAGGCCAAAGATAAACCGGGAAAGTGGTTGAGCAAGCATTATAACCTCTCCCTCTCGCCCCCATGCCTTCTGTGGTTAAAACAACCCAGCATGTTTGGAGGAATAACAAAGGCACACTCTCTGAGAGGAACTTTAGAGGTGCATGTCTTACTTTAGCTTGCGGCATTTCTAGATGACTCCAGCAGTGTGGCCGTGAGTGATGAGGTGCGGCTGCAGTGTTGTGAACATTTTAATAAGTGGAGGGTCTTCCACCCCATGCCATTTTCTAATTGGTCACTCAGGGGTTTCTAATCCGAAATACTTAAGTTTTCTGGTTGTGTTTTGGTGTGTGTATGTGGTGCCAACAGTCATCTATTGGAATAGTAGTGTTTATTTCAAATTGTATTACATGTCTTGCTAAAAGACTTCTGTACACTTTATGGTTCAGTGAAAATACTTTGGTTTGATTGAAGATGTTGCTCCCAGGTCCTAATAAAAGCAACTAACATTTCTTGAGCAATTCCTATGAACATTTCCCTTTTATTTAGACCTTAATATAACATTTTCCTGGGGAAGCTGAGTTTAAGAATAAAGTCCTATAGGCACTACTTTAAGGCCTTTGAGGTTTGATGCCTAAGACATATCTGTATCCGTAATGATTCCCAGCAGAGTGCTTTGCATTCAATAGGTGATCAATAAGTGTTGAATTTTGTTGAATATAAATTGCTTTCAAATGATTGTTTCTTTCTCTTAAAAAGTAGACTTTGGAGAAAACCTTGTATTTCATAATAATTGCTCCCAAGCCTCTTCTTGTAACACTTGAAAAGGATTTTGGATGATATGGGGAGAGCTGACCAGTGTGGGGTGGGAAGCCATGCGCATTCATCAGGTTCCTGGGGACAGATTCATGCCAGTCATTTTGGTCCAGGGCTCTTCCCTTTCTCCATGGAGGGTGTGGGTTGTGTTCCATAGGCTCAATGAATGATAAGCCGATAAATATTAAGGAAGCACTTCTTGTGTAAGGCACAGTGTTGGCTACAGAGATAAGTGGAAATGAATAGAAACTAGTTGCTGTCATTGAGAATCTTATTATGTAGTTGAAAGTGCAAGATGTAAATGCATTAAAAGTTAAATTTACAGTAGAGTAATTCTTTAGGGTCTTTGGTGTAGTAGTTCTCAAATATTAGCGTGCCTGAGATCACTTGGAGGGCTTGTTAAAATACAGGGTCAGAGGACCCCACCCCCAGCTTTTCTGATTCATTAGGCTTAGGGTTAGGTCCTGGGTCCCAAGAGTTTGCATGTCTAACAAGTTCCCAGATGATGCTAATGCTGCTGGTCTGGAGAACTACCTTGGCTTTGCATTAGAACCACCAGGGGAGTTTAAAACATCCATGCCAAGTTCCTTACTCTAGACTGTTAAATCAGAATTTCTTGTTTCCTTGGGCAGTTTCCCCTGGAGACTCACTGTGAGATGGCCAGGCTGTATTTGTGTCTCCTCCTGACTGTCTGCTGAATTGTTCTTCCCCACCGCTGCTTTGTTCTCATCAGGAGTAGTGTGTGCAGCGTTTTCCAGCATCTCTGTTGAATGACCTACGGAAGAAAACAAGTGGGTGGGACCTGGACATTTTTTTTTTTTTAAGCTTCCTATGTGGTTGTAATGTACAGTCAGGTTTGGGACTCTCTGGTCTAACACATGTTGGGGGTGTAGAACTTTAGGATTCAGAGACAAGTGATGTTACCTTGGGCTGTAGGGGTGTAGACAGACCATAGGGATTACTTAGCTTGATCTTAAAGAATAATAAGTGAAGAGAAAAGGACAGTTTGTATTTTTATAAAGGTGATGCTGTGAACAAGTCCAACCTTTTCTAGTTGTTTCTTAGAACAGGCTCTTGGGAATAGAATGGATTCCAACACTCAACAAGGGGGCTCTGAATACAACAGAGGGCCTTGCCACCACCATCACTAACTCTAGTGTTCACTGATCATCTTCTCTCCTTCCTGATTTAGACAGAAAATCTGTTCTTAGCCAAACAAGCTTATATGTGTGTGTATTTGTAATGGGGTGTGGCTGGGGAATGTGGGATAGTGATAGGCTAAACTTTGAAAAATTTTATCTCTTTAAGTCTCTATTGTTGTTGTTTTTTTTCCATGTATAAAATAAAGTAGTACATACAGTTGTCCGTATTCAATGTATGTTGAATATTAGTAAAGTTTTTAGGATCATCCTTGTGAGGCGCCCCTCTCCCCCGTCCCCCAACTTAGCAGTGGGATTGACACATAGTGTCTACTCAATAAATCCATGCTTGTTGAATGAATCAGAAAGATGGTCTTTTTTTTTTACCAAGAGCGCAGCATGCATTAGAAAGGACAGGGAGAACTTGTTCCTGAGAAGTTTTACAAAAAATGCTATTGCCTTGTATTTCCCAATTTGCGCAGGAAATCTTTCATACTTAAAGTAAAGGAATGTAAGTGCAACAAATAAACCTGGAAGTAAATTTTTAAAAAAATATATTTTTATTGACTTAGAGAGGAAGGGAAAGGAGAGATAGAAACATCAATGATGAGGGAGAATCATTGATCGGCTGCCTCCTGCACGCCCCCTACTGGGGATTGAGCCCACAACCCAGCACGTGCCCTTGACTGGAATCGAACCCGGGACCCTTCAGTCCACAAGCTGACGCTCTATTCACTGAGCAAAACCGGCTAGGGCTGGAAGTAAATTTTTAAAATGTTTTTAATGATTTTAGAGGGAGAGGAAGGGAAGGGAAGAGAAGGGGAAGAGAGAGACACACACAGAGAGAGACAGATACACACACAGAGAAACATCTATCTGCTGCCTCCTGCATGCCCCCTATTGGAAACCCGGGCTGTGCCCTGACCTGGAATCAAACCTGAGACCTTTCAGTGCATTGGACTGTGCTCAACCAACAGAGCCAAACAGGCCAGGGCAGTACATTGTTTTAGTGTGTGCTTGTCACAGCTACCTATGATCTAAA
Organism: Plecotus auritus; assembly: GCF_963455305.1. Taxonomy (NCBI): domain Eukaryota; kingdom Metazoa; phylum Chordata; class Mammalia; order Chiroptera; family Vespertilionidae; genus Plecotus; species Plecotus auritus. The sequence continues at coordinate 88,321,704 of NC_137774.1, read as the reverse complement.
AGAGTCTTAACTTTTCAGTTTCAATTGATATTTAGCCACATCAAATATTAGATGTTATTGCTAAATTTTATTTTTAATTTTATTAAGTTTAATTAAATATGAAGTAACTTGCACTGTAAGAGTAACAAGCCCGTGTTTAATTTCTTGAAACTACTAGAGCCTTTGTTACAATAAATTTTACAGGGCTCAGAAGTTATAAAATTAACACTGGAGATTTGGTGCTTGTTAAAATTTTGACCACTTTTATTAAAGCCCATTGGAGTGATGTACAGTGAAATGGCTGTCCTGTGTTGGCGATAGTGCTTTTCTCCATCCACAGGTCCTGGGAAGCATATTTCAACTCTGGTCTAAGGGTATAGCCTGGAATTTTTTGCCTAGGGCAGAGGAGGATGGGGGCTGGGTATAGAAACCTGATCAGACCATTGATGCTAATTTCACAGGTGGCTGGTCACTGTGTGCCTGGCTGTTGTTATTTATAGAGCTGTAAGTGGATGTAGCTGTACACAAGAGCCTGAAAGGAAGATTTGCATCAGGATGTCTGGTAAAAGCATGAAAGTAGATTCGCAGGACAAATGGTCATCTGTGAGTGTCAATGATGAAGTTAAATGAGATCATTAGTGGTTGTCAAGATTTCCACCCTCACCTCATTGCTTTTCCTGAATACTTTTGAAAACAATTAACAAATCAGACTGCAACAACCATGGATAGCCTCTCCCTTACTTTTAATTGGGGTTGATAGGATTTTAATCAGGATGACTCAATACTGATTTCAATTGCGTTTAAAGGGCTATACACAAAGCTATAATTAATTAGAATTATATTTCTATAGTTCAAAAGACTTGATCATTTTCCCTTGTTCTGTTTCCTATTCCCTATCTTATAAACTGGGAAATTGAGGTCTAGCAGAGTTATATAACCAGGTTAATTTCATAGTTAATGGTGAAGCTGAGATTGAAACCTGGATATCTACTCCACCCAATTTAGCTATTTGTATTTCCATTATATTAGTCCTGTTATTAAAGTGCACATTGCTTTCTTTAAATTCAAGACTTAGTCTTCATAATCCAGTTAAGGTTATTCTTTGTTACAGTATTTTCTCAGAATTACTTTGAGAGTTGAAAGATGGTTCTATTATTTTTATTTCTTAAAATGAAAAATGGTATTAAAACAAATTCTTTCTATAGAGAATATATCTGCCTAATGCCACCAGCTTTAAGAATAATGACAGTGCCTCTTTGGAGAGAGGGGGGACCTCTATGGGTACTGCACTAGCCAGGAGCACAAGCAGCAACAACAGCAGGCTTGGTTAGCTGTTACACATGAGTCGGATGCACCCACAGGTAACACCTGAAGGCAGCAGGTAATGTGAATCACTGCTTGGCCTTGGCATCAGCCCTGGAGACTAGCTTTCTTAAGGAGAACACTCTTCTGCCCCACCCTCAGTGGCCTTTTGGCAGAGGACTAGAATAATTGTTTGTTTAAAGTTTTGCTAAGTAATTATACTGCACAGAATTGACAGGCATCTCTGTTAAAGTATTTCCAGTCTCTTAGAGGTGCTTTACCATATTACTTGTAATCTAACCTTAGAGTAGACTGCAATGGCTGGTGTGTGTTTGTTTTTCTCTACTTCCCCCCTCCTACTTGTTTCAAAGGCCACACACCAAGCTTTGGAGAGGGAGCTGCCTGTGGCTTGAAAATTGGCTGCCTTACTCTGGAACAAGTGCCTTTGGATCAGCCATTCTCAGGTTACCAAACCCTGGCATGAAGGTCTGCACTCTATGTTGGACATTGAACATGGGCTTTCTAGCAGGAGGACTTGTTAATTCCCCACCTGTAATGGAAGGCAGGGAGATTAACTCAGTGTTTCTAACCTGCAGGAGCTTTTTAAAAATACCAGCTCCTGGATGCTATCTCTGTGGGTCCAGTATAAGAGATCTGAAATGGCAGCCAGGTTTTAGAACCTTGCATTGTATTAATTTATTGGTAGGGTCTCTTCCAATCCTAGTGGTATTTCATGGTCCCTACCTGAGGAAGATGTTTTCAGGCCATAGGGAATTTATTTGTTAGCTACATTCAGTTCTCAGTTATTTGCCTTGTAAATATTTTCAATCCCAGAGGCCTTTACTCCAGTGGGTTCCCAGGATATGTTCCCAGGCTCTTTGGTTAGTATGCACCCAGGGACTGAGAGATAATTTTCCTCTTGATTTTACAAAAAGCTAATCAGGAAGGGAAATCTGCCATTTAAAAAAGAAGAAGAAGAAGGAGGGGGAGGGGGGAGGGGGAGGGGGGAGGGGGAGGGGGAGGAGAAGGAAATTCACACCTTATGTTGTCACCAAGTATAAGTAACTCTTGGAGAACATTCTCTGTTGGTAAGGGACATGGTGTTATGTTGCCTCATCTCTGGACAGTTGGTAAGGGTCCGCTATATTTTAGCTTTCATTCTTGGTGCCTTACAAGAGTAATTTCCTTTTTTAAAAGGCTTTCTTGAATTAATAAAAATTATATACGTGAGCTAAGTATGTTAGCTTAGTAATAAGATTCCAGTTGTATGGGTTTGCTGTGTATCAGAATGTGCTTAAGGTTGTCTGCTTTTCCGTGGACCTTACTTCCTACCTATATTCAAATATACTGTCCACGTAATAACCTATTCTCTCCATGTGCTCAGCTCTGCCACGTGTGCTAGGTAATCCCTTTGACCCTCTTAAGAGGGTGCCACTCATCTTTTTTGCTTCACTTATCCCACTTGACATTGTTGAACCTGCTGTTACTTGATGCACTGCTGCTCCGGTGGCTCTGTCCTTTGCCTCATTGAGAATCTGTTTGAGATACATGTCATCCTTTGGAGATTAGAACATTTACTTTAGAGAGAGGAATTATTTTACACTGGGACTGTTGGAAGTCAGTTCAGGAGAGATGAGACCCATAGTGATAATTAGGATGAGTTTCCACTCTGGTCCTTGTAATTACATGGTTTGTATTGAGCTGGACACTGGCCATTTAAGTAGATGCTTGTTCTAGTTAAGAGGTGGTTCCCAGCTGGGCAGATTTCTCATTGGGATTCAGTTTTCTTGGCCACAGCTGCTCTTGTGCTTGCACTGATTTTTGCAGAATCTTTGCATCTCTTGAGCCTTTTCCAATCAGGGTAGATAGCAGAATGCTTTGCTCTTTCCTTATTTTTTTTCTTCATTTGGATATTCCATGGCTATTAGGGAAGGACTTCCTGTGAAATAAGGGCAAAGGAAGGTAGCATGCCTGTGGCATAAAAATGCTGTTAGCAAGCTCGAGGCATAGCAGAGATAATGGTCCTGAGAGTAACATTTACTGCTTTTCTGATTTTGGACCTCCCCCACTCCCCCTGCTTTGCATGTTTCCAAGGGGTCTGGGATTAACCTGAATTTAAGAATGGACTGTTTTTGATCATTTGAATAGGTATCACCATTCAGCAGGGAATACATGTGCACACTGAGATGTCTCTTAAAGCCAATTTCTGGTATATAAGTCATTTGAAATGATTTCTTTAGTCAGTAATGCCTTTCTACTTCAAATTCCCCATCTGGATTTATGCATTCATCTCCTTCACCAGGTGATTTTCTTTTATTATGCTGCTATGACAGTCCCTTCCCACCTTTAAGTACTACCCCTAGACACTTGAGCATGCTTTCCAGTGTGAGTAAGTAGACGTTGAACTACCCAAAAATGACATCAAGTGCCAGCCGCACAAAGATTGGAAACAAAGAGAGCCTGGATTCCAGTACAATTTCTCTGCCTGCTTGGTCAAGCTACAGCAGAAAAGATTATGTGGCTCTTTAACATTAGTTTTGGAGAGAATCAGTTAGATGGATGAACGAAGTCCCAGTGGGAAATTGGTACTCAGTTGCCAGCTGGGAAAATCTAAAATTTTGGCCTGATCTTTCCTCTGACAACTTGGAGTATGCAGCCAGAGGAGAGCCTCTCTCAAGGCCCAGCTATTTTCTTGAAGAGGAGAAGGGAAGAGGTCAGACTGTCTTCAGTTATGCGGGAGTAGGTTAGTTCAGAGGGTTTTACTTTGGCTTGCCCCTTTTGCCTTTTCCTGTTTGGGGGGTAGCTGCTATTTTTCCGTTGGGGTGTGATGGGCTTCCAACTTTAGATAGACTCCGCAGGGAGACACGTTTTGATTTTACATATCTGTCCTTGAGTTAAGGGGAAATGAGTAGCTGGTTGACCCAGCACAATGCCAAGGGGAGATGGGGAGTTGTCACTTGTCAGTGTAGAGGAAGGAAGGAACAGCTACTGGGAGGCAATGCATGACCTGCAGCTGATGCCCTCAGGGAATAGCAGCTTGTCTTTCTGTGGTTCTCTTATAACCATGGAGGAGGGAGAGGCAGAAGGCCCAAAGGCTTGTTGGGCTTGAACTCTAATTCATTAATTTATTAATTCCACATATGTCTCTTATGTTCCTACTGTGTGCTAGGCACTGTCCTAGGTGCTAGGGTTATAGTGGTAAACAAATAAACATAAAAGGTCCTTGCCCTCCTGATACTTAAATTCTAGTGAGGGGGATGGTGGTGATAAATAGTAAAACAGAAAATAATACAGGAAAGAAAATGGAATTGGAAGCTATTTTAGTAAGTGTGGTCATGGAAGGCCTCCTTAAAAGTGAGCGTAAAATAAATGAGCATTAAAAAAAAATCGTGAAGTATCTTAAACTTTAAACTTTAAAAAGTTTAACTTCAGTTGTTAAACTTAGTATGGATTTTTTCTCTCTAGCAGGGGTCCTCATACTTTTTAAACAGGGGGCCAGTTCACTGTCCCTCAGACAGTTGGAGGGCCGGACTATAGTTTAAAAAAAAAAACTATGAACAAATTCCTATGCTCACTGCGGGCCCGGGACGAGTCGGCTGCTAAGCAGGACAGGCAGCAGCACCTGGCGGGCCGGATAAATGTCCTCGGCGGGCTGCATGTGGCCCACGGGCCGTAGTTTGAGGGCCCCTGAGGGCCCCTGAGGGCCCCTGAGAGAGTTTTCCAAGGTCCTGCCTTCCCTGTCTTCCTTTTTATCTCTAGACTTGCAGCCTTTGTTAGCTGGATTAGAGGTCATCATTGCAGCTGCTTTTAGTGTAGATTGTGTTAATAAGATAGTCTTAGGTTTTAAGGGTGTGCTCTTTGTAAAATTATTCTATGTCATTGAGAGGCTCTCTCCCCAAATTGGTGTTCAGCAGGGTTTGTTGCTTCATTTCAAAAAGTGATAAGTAACTTTTGGGAGTCTGAAATATTCAAGTGCTCTCCACAAAACTAAAATGAATGTTAAGGAATCTGTTTTTCAGAGCAGAGTGCCAGCAGCCGTAGATGTAACTCAGTGGCTGTCTGACAGCCTAACCCAGTGCAGTGGCTCTGATAAACAGGAGTTAGACTTTCGGTCACCTCCTCTGAAAGGACCTTATTGTATGAACAGAGAACCCACACTTGTTATAGCCCTACTGTGTGCTGGGCTCTTTGCATTTAGATCACATCTAAATACATTTATTCCACAAGACATCCTATCACAGTGGTTTTTTAAAACAGCATTTCTTAACCTATTAATGAGTGACAGCCAGCATCTTTTAAAAAAGTGAAATCAAATGAGTGGTATCAGAATATATCACACTTAGAAAGAATGCGTAATTTTTCAAAATCTTATTTCAGATGTATATGTGTAGAGGTGTGTGTGCACCAGATCCTGACAATACACAATGTATTTTTATTGTGCTGTACTTTAAAAAGCTTGACAAACATAAGCCTGTCAGATAAGATTTGGTAACATTTTACAGATGAGGAAACTGAGACAGATAACGAAATTAAAGACACTGCCTATAATCATAGTAAAATTTGAATTCAAGTCTTTCTGGCTTTCCATATTTTTTTTGCAGGACATGGTAATTAAGTTTGTCATACATAGGACTTTCCATCTCTGATGATTTTCCAAGATTTTGGATTTCACAGAGATACTGACCTGCCATGAGTTTTTCAAAAAATACATTTTTGTTGATTTCAGAGGGAAGGGAGGGGGAGAGAAAGAAACATCAATGATGAGAGATAATCATTGATTGGCTGCCTCCCACATTCCCGCTACTGGGGATTGAGCCTGCAACTTGGGCATGTGCCCTGACTAGGAATTGAACTGTGACTTCCTGGTTCATAGGTTGAGTTCAACCACTGAGCCACAATGGCTAGATCCTGAATATTGTTTTAATTTTTTTTAAAAAAATATATTTTTTATTGATATTTTTACAGAGAGGAAGGGAGAGGGATAGAAAGCTAGAAACATCGATGAGAGAGAAACATCGATCAGCTGCCTCCTGCACACCCCCCACTGGGGATGTGCCCGCAGCCAAGGTACATGCCCTTGACCGGAATCGAACCCGGGACCCTTCAGTCCGCAGGCCGACGCTTTATCCACTGAGCCAAACCGGTTTCGGCTCCTGAATATTGTTTTAAAATCATATTATCAGACCCAACATTTGACTCTTTTCCCAGAATGTCTCTAATGATCTACTTCCAGAGAAGGGGAAAGAAAGGTGAGTCTAGTTACGAGTCTTTATTAACAAAGAAGGAAAATCTAGAAGCTCTTTTTCTCTCACAGTAAGACAACCTAGTTTTATCCAAAAGGAGAAGCTGACTGGAACAGGCTCTCTATAGCAGCGGTCGCCAGCCGGTGGCCCACCAACCACTGGTGGTCCGTGAGGTCCAAAAGGTTGGCGACCGCTGCTCTAAAGCATTTAAGAAAACTTTGACTTGGTGAGAACACTGTTGGTGTGGTGAGTAGTTAGATATAGTAAGAGGAATCTGCCACCTTGTATACTAGTAAGACATACTTTTGAATAGACTTCACCAACATTGATTATATTAAGGACTGCTTTAACATTTGGCACCAGTCTTACCCCACTTCCCCAGCCCCCTGGAACAGAGGTGGAACTTTCACCATTGTTTTAGGCAGCTCTTTTGGCATCAATGGACAGACTTCTCAGAGAGGGGCTATTTTCCCTGGCATTCCTTCCCTCTTGCCTGAATGAATTCTTGATTGGTTCAGCTAGACTTGTTCTTTTTTACAGAGAAGAAATTACTCTTGCTGAAGACACTACAGTGATAGCCTGCTACCTGCTTCCTTATCTTCCTCTCTCTACTACTTTGCTACCCCACTGCACCCTAGTCCCCAGTAAAAAGTGACCTTTTGGCCCAGAGCCCTATCTTCAGTTGCAGAGCTGTCTGTGGCTGACTTCAGGATTGTTAATGACTTCCTTCTCTATCTCTGAATAATTGCTTGAAAAGACAGCTGTAGAGAGACATTGCCCCCAGCTTGCAGGCGTATTAATTCCAGCCATATGGAAGAGGGTGGAAGGAAGAAGGTGGAAATTACTTTGCCAAGCAGGTTGGGGAAACAAAAATAGAGATGGTAGGGGAAGGGCAGCACCACCATATTGGAGATTAGGCTTGGAATGTGATTTCTGGGCAGACTTCAGTCTAAGGAAATGTCATGTATTAAATTCCCAATCAGGGAAACAAACTAAGACATGATTATTGTGTTCCCAAAGTCTTTACAGTAGAGTTCCTGTAGTATTGTTTAAATGTAATTTGGTCTATGGGGTACTTGGTTTTGTGCACCTCTTCAAAAACAGAACCATCCAAGTAAAGTGGGAAGTCTGAAGAACTAAGAAGGAAGACTCCTAAGAGATTCCCTAAAAATTAGCCATCATGGGCTTGACCATGAATCTTAACTTCTGCTTTTGTCTGTTCCCGGTGTCCTGCTTCAGCTTTCAAAAATGATACTTCTATTCCATGTTCCTTAAAAAAACAAACAAACAAAAAAAACAAAAAAAAAGGGAATAGTTAATCAAAACTTGCATTGACAGGAGAATCAAATACAGGTGGGAAACAAATATTCAAATTAGCTGTTCAGTTCAGCTCTAATACTCCTACCACTCAAGGTTATAAAGAAAACAGGATAGGGTACTTGATTTATTTTCCAGGACAGGAAATATACTAGTTTTCTAAGGATTTGCAAACTCTTTCCTAAAACTGAATTATAAAAGGAGTTTATGCAAGTCTTTATAAAAGGAGCATTAATCAAATAAATGTATAATGCCACCAACAAAGGTTATCAAGCAGAAGCAGAACTCTTCCTGTGGGCAACATTTTGGTGTCTAGCATTAAGGCCACTTTCACAAAGTGCAGATAAGCATTTCAAGTTTGCCTGTGATGCAGTTTTTTACTTGAAAAATAAGAATAAGTGTGTAATTTCCATTAAAGCATTGGTTTTCAAATTTTGATGCATATCAGAATTTGAGGCTCTTAAAAAGTATCTGTGCCCAGACTCCATCTCAGATCAATGAAAGCAGAATCTTTGATTGTCCCCCCAGTCATTAATATTTCGTAACACTTATTTCAACGGTTAGTCAAGTTTGAGAACCAGTGTATTAGATTATCTTTATTAATTGTTAATTGCCTCAGTAAGATTTCTCAAAGGGGTAGTTAAGTCCTAGAGTGCGGTATGGTGATTCCTGAGGGGAAGGAGGGGTAGAGGGAGGTGGAGGAGGGTGGGGGGGGGCGGTAAATGGTGATAGAGACTTGACTTGGAATGGTGAACACACGATACAGTGTACAGGTGATGTGTTGTGGAATCGTGCATCTGAAACCTGTATAATTTTGTTAACTAGTGTCACCCCAATAAATTCAATAAAAAGGGGGGAAAGTCCTATAATGTGATTATTTGATGAAGTTCGTTAAAAGATGTCCATGTAATTTCTATTTTTTTTTAAATATATTTTATTGATTTTTTACAGAGAGGAAGAGAGAGGGATAGAAAGTTAGAAACATCGATGAGAGAGAGACATCGATCAGCTGCCTCCTGCACGCCCCCTACTGGGGATGTGCCCGCAACCCAGGTACATGCCCTTGACCGGAATCGAACCTGGGACCCTGCAGTCCGCAGGCCAACGCTCTATCCACTGAGCCAAACCGGTTTCGGCCATGTAATTTCTATTAACATTCCCTTAGGAACGTTGAAACTTATATTTATGCTGGGATCCTGGGCCATTACACCTTTCTTGGCCTGTAAGAGTGTTTGAACCAGAATCAAAGAATTTATTGAGAATCATCTTAGGACCAGCCTTAGCTGATTGTGACTGTTGGACTATCTAAGACCTTAGGTAAAGGTAGAGTGGGGGGGGGTAACGTTTTCATAGCTATAGGTAGTATATGTAAGGATGCATTAAAATTACTCTTGGAGCTCAGAATTCTTTCTTGTCCTGGGTAGGCTCTTCTCTTGGGACAATGTCAACTATCTCTCTAGTGAGACAAGGACATGTTTATGCATTCCCTAGTTCCTTTTGAAGTTCAGAACAGCTAGATTTAATATATGAACTCTTTGACCCTTACAGAGTTGATATGATAGGGGATGAGTATTTGTTTAAAAGAATTAATTTTTAATTTTTATTTTTTTGAACTTGGAAGAACTGAATATATCTCTAAGGGGTTGACCCTTCAGAGAATCATTGTTTTTATATAATCTGGATTTTATCACTGTTCATATTATGACTCTGAATATACTTCTAATTTGTGGGATAATGGAAAGTGTGTGTGTATGTATGTATGTATGTGAGTGTGGCGGGGGGTGGGGGAGAGATTAAGAAAGAGACAGACTATAAATAAGAATTATCTTGAACTGAACCATAGTGAAAGCATATACTAGGAACCATATTGTAATAGTTTTCTGGTTAAGAGCCACTTCTTATTTTCTTGGCCTTGGGAAAGCCATATCCTCTGCCCTGCTCCTCAGTTTTTTTGCCGGAAAAATTATACCTGCCTCTTAGGATTGTTTTGGAGATTGCATGAGATTGTTAATAAAGCACTTAGAACAGTGCCTAGCACATAGTACTATTTAAGTGTTTATTGAAGAAGAATACCAACTTGTCTGCCTAAGAATCTGTAACAATAAAAGCGTAATATGCTAATTAGACCAGATGTTCTTCTGGACGTCCTTCTAGACGAAGCTGGAACTGCGAGGGAAGCCCGGGTCCCGGGTGCCTGCTGGCGGCTGGTACTAGAGGGAAGCTGGTGTTGGCAGCTAGGGGAAGGAAGGCCTACTCTTGCACAAATTTTGTGCATCGGGCCTCTAGTCCAGTGGTCGGCAAACTGCGGCTTGCGAGCCACATGTGGCTCGCGAGCCGCGGTTTGCTGCTCTGTTGACTAATGAGTTTGCCAACCACTGGGATAGGGGCTTAATCACAAGGAACAACAACAGCCTGTAATTATTGGAATCGAGAGTCTAGGTCAGTGGTCAGCAAACTCATTACTCAACAGAGCGGCAAACCACGGCTCGCGAGCCACAGTTTGCCAACCATTGCTCTAGTCCAGTGGTCGGCAAACTCACTAGTCAACAGAGCCAAATACCAACAGTACGATTGAAATTTCTTTTGAGAGCCAAATTTTTTAAACTTAAACTTCTTCTAATGCCACTTCTTCAAAATAGACTCGCCCAGGCTGTGGTATTTTGTGGAAGAACCACACTCAAGGGGCCAAAGAGCTGCATGTGGCTCACGAGCTGCAGTTTGCCCACCACTGCTCTAGTCTATATATATAAAAGCCTAAGTGACTGTCGCAACCGAAACTACCGAATGGACGACCGAGCAAGCTGCGTGGGGCGACAAGGCTGGCAGGAGGTTAGTGAGGGATGACCAAATGATTGAACAAGCATGCTGCGTGGGGCTACCAGGCTGGCAGGGAGGCTAGTGAGGGGTGACCAAACAACTGAGCAGCAGGCTGTGTGGGGCGACCAGGCCGGCAGGGGGGTTAGTGAGGGGCAACCAAACGACTGAGCAGCAGGCTGCGTGGGGTGACCAGGCCCACGGGGGGGGGGGGAGGGAGCAGTAAGGAGCAACCAGGCCGGCGGGGGGCAGTTAGGGGTGACGGCAGTGGGGGGGGGCAGTTGTGGGTGATCAGGCTGGCAGGGGGGGGCAGTTGGGGGTGACCAGGCCAGCAGGGGGGGCAGTTAGGGGCAATCAGGCAGGCAGGCAGGTGAGCAGTTAGGAGCCAGTGGTCCCGGATTGTGAGAGGGATGCCGATCCCTAGGATATCCTCCAAGGGGTCCTGGATTGGAGAGGGTGCAGTCTGGGCTGAGGGGACTGGGCCTCTAGTATTTTATAAAGGCCATTAATGGAGATGCTTTAGCATCTCTAAATTACCTTTCCTTTTCTTTGCTTACGAAGTTCATCTTTTTACCTAAATTCATCATGCTATGCTGCTTACTAGTAGTTCCACAGGGATTGCTTGTACTTTGAGACCCAACTGGGTTCCATCCTCCTTTAGCAGAAATGTAGTCATTCCCACTCTGGCTTTTATTCTTGTACTCTTAACTCTCCAGTTGACTTCCTGACTCCACTAATCTGAACCCACCCCAGTTTTTCCATGTGGTTGAGCAGAGATATGCTTGGGGCTGATTATGATGGGAGAATGACCTCATAGTTTTTTTTATGCCATCTTCTAATTTATATAACTCAGCCCTAAGCATGCTTTTTAAAAATAATGGTCCTAAATTGCTAACTTGTCATCTGTTCATACTCCTAAATCTTTCTGTGCTCCCTAGACTGAATGGGATCAGCTGGAGCAAGATGCTTTTGTGCAGTTCTGCATTTACTGCTCTTGGCTAGTGACCTCCAGTAGAGCTATGTGTTCCTTCCACGAAATATGGATGGTGATTATAGCGACAATGCTGCTATTGTGTCCAGAGGTTTGGGGCTGTAATTTCATAATGAAATTGAAAAACATGAGATTAAAAATGCGAATATAGCACAGTAATTATATTTAAGTATCACAAATCATCTCCCTGTATTTAGTTAGGTGTTTGAGATATGGCTTCTCTTTGTGGAGTGCAGTCACGTCGTTTCATACATCTGCAAAAGGGAAGGCTTCTAATTTATGGTTAAAATGTGGGAATTGCTTTCTCTTAATGGGAAGGTGAGGAGAATAGTATTGAATTTGAAGGAGCTGGTTTGCTTCACTGGCTAGTGTCAAGAAAAGGAGGTTGTGGAATAGCTGCCAAGGTAAAGAAATGTTTGGATCTTTTCATGGTTTAATTCCCAGATACTTAGACATGACTGCAGGCTTTCTCATTAGAAATTAATGGACACAAGCAGGCCTGGGAAATCCTCCAGGCGTTCAACAAGCAGTGCAGTTGCAGGGGTGTGAATCTTTACCTTACTTAAGGCCAGGTCTCTGGTATAGGTAACTTACCTCCAGTTTGTTTCTCGTAGGTAACACTGGCTGTGCCTGGTTCATTCACTTTCTGAGAACTTGAATGTACCTGTTAGTTTGGCTGAGTCTTGGTGAGGTGGGAGGGTGAGGAAGGTATAGGTGGTGGTGCCATTCACAGTCATTGCTGGGGAGTGAGAAGTGGGGAGTCAGGCTCAGGACCATACCTTAATATGAAGTTGGAGAGGAAGGTGGTTTAAGACTAATGATATCTGTATCTACTTGATTTCTAGGAAACATTATGTATAAAATGGTCATAGTAGGAAGTTGTGAAAGGAATGATTTTTATTGTCTCTCATTTACTGATTTTCTGCTATGAGCTAAAGACTTCTTGTTACCATTTTTAAACTTCACAGTAGACACTGTTATAGAGGCATACTGTCCCTATCCCACCTCCCATCCTCGAATAATTTCTGGTCGTACAGATGCTACAGATAATCTCTTCTTCCTCAAAGCTTTCTTCTCAGATTCTCTGTGAATCTAGAAAGCTAAGTATCTGAACTTCTTTGAGCCACTGTTTGTTGATAGAACTGTAGTCCACTATCACTAGCATTGGAATCACCTGGGGAGCTTGCTGATTCCTACATTTTCAGGCTTCATCCACATGACCTACCAAGAAATATTCTGGTTCAATAGGTTTATGTGATCTAGAAATCTGCATGTTGGACAACCATTCCAGGGATTCTTATATACGATAAATTATGAAATTTACTGCCTTAGATCCCTATCTCCCAGAGCAGGGCAGTTCCAGTGGATGTTATATTGAAATTTGCTCTGTGGAATCATGGACCTATTGGCCAGTGCCTCGCTTAAGAGCCCCTTGTCATCAATATTTTGGGTGAAAATGCCTGCTTTGATTGATTCCATTTCCTCTGGATGTAAGGAAGGATGGGCTTTTTTGAAGCTTTAACCCACCCTTACAGATAGCAGAGAGGAGAAGGAAGGTCCAAATCTGGTGTTTTCACTCAAGACCTTCAAGGGAAGAGGTGGCCTACCTCCAGCAGGTAATTTTAAGTAGGATCTATGGTCATTTCTATTTCCATTGGAAACTCACTGAAAATTTTAGCACTATTCATGTTTTTGGCGTTGTATATAAAAATAGCAGTTTAATGAAATTCATCAAACATTTATTGAGTAACTGCTGAGGCCCAAGTGTTTTATCAAGGGGACAACGAAGAGAAGTAAAATATAGTTTCCAGCCTCATCCAAGAAGTTGTGTTGTAATGATATAGACAGAACTGTGGCAACCTTAGCTGTAACCTGCCACATGATTAAGTCTCCCAAAAAGTGAAGTCTAACAAAGTGCTATAGGAATGTCCGGGTGAAAACGGTTCATTCTGGTTAGACAATAGGCTTATTTGGGGAAATGAGTGGTCCAGAGCAGTGGTCGCCAACCCGTGGTCCCAGGACCACTGGTGGTCCGTGAGGTCTGAAAGGTTGGCGACCGCTGGTCCAGAGCATTGGTTCTCAACCTTGCCTCTACTTTAGAATCAAAGGGGGAATTTTAAAAAATCCCAATATCCAGGTCACCCCCATAGTCATTAGATCAGAATTTCTGGAGTTTGTACACATACATCAGTATGTTTTAAGGCACCCTACATGATTTTAATGTGCAGCCAAGGCTGACATAGGGGGTTAAATAGGCTGTTATTGTGTTGGGGCGATACTCAGAGAAGGAAAGGTATTTTAAGTATGAACAAAGTCCTAGAGGCAACAGAGTGAAAGCTCTAGTTGAGGAAAGCCACTTTATGGGGTTGATTGGAGCATAGGACTCATGGAGTGAGTGTGGAGGAAAAATTATGCTGATTAGGTAGGATTGGTTTAAAATGTTGTGCCAAGGAATTGGGAGACATCATGGTTTTTCAGTGTCTTTACACCACTCCTCACCTCAGGTCACAGAAGGCAAGCTCCCTTTGCAAGGCTCCTTGCCTTAGGTTTCTGCCATATCAAGTTTGTGTCATGCTTAACACTTTCTCTTGGCATCTGTTCTTTGGCATTTTTCTTTTGTAAAAGCAAACTGAAGGTAACAGGGTCAGAGTGGCAGGAAGGTATTGATGCTAGGTAAACATATGGCAATATTTCTCATCTTTTTTTGCTGTATGATGGAGAATTGCTGGGCATACTGGGGCAGATGTTTGCAAGTAAAAGTGTGTATGTTTCTATTGTTTTTGCAGCTGCATCCATTTTGTGCCAGATTCTAATGAACACTGATACTTATCTGCTTATTGCTGTTTCTAGGAAGTTAATTTGTAGGTGCTATAAATATACACGGTTCATATACTACATTTATTCTTTCTCCCTTGAAGCCTCTTCTCTTTATTAGGCACTTTTCAATTATCTGTTTGGTGCTTGTATTTTTTTTTTATGTCACTATTTTGATAGTAACAATAAAGGGAAAGCCACTCAATTATGCAGGACTGCCCAGGGGGAAGTCCACGTATCAAAGTTTTGCTTCTGTTGTTACAGGTAGAGTTCAGGAGAAAGCTCATTGTCTTCATTGCTAGTGTGGAGACTGTGCATTCACAAACAAACCTTACAATGGTTCATAAAATAGTGCTACCCATGTATCACCCAACCACTCATCTATTAACCCATTTGTTTATTCATCTACTTATTCATCCACCTACCTGTTCATTCACCCAGCTGTTTGCCTACCCTTTAGAGAAGGAAGTTGAATATAGTAGTTAGTTGAGCATACAGATTCTTGAAACAATTTGCTTGGGTTCAAATGATGGCTTCTCCATTTGTTTAATCCCATTTTATTTCATCTTTAAAAATGTAGATAATCTATAATAATAAAAGTGTAATATGCTAGTTTGACCGAATTTCCTTCTGGACTTCCTTCCCGACGACAATGACTTTCCAGAGGAAGTAGGGGCTGCAGCCATGGGACCTAGGCAGCCGCCACAGCTGAGAGGGAGGGATTGAGGCAGTCGCTGTGGCTGCAAAGGCCTACTCTTGCATGAATTTCGTGCATCAGGCTTCTAGTAATAGTAATAATCTCACAGAGTTGTGATAATGAAGAGATTAATGTATATAAAGTGCTTAGTAAGTTCCTAGACACAGGAAGTTCTAAGTTGGTTGCTTCTGTTATTACTATGGTTGCTATTATTAATCATTGCAAAGAAAACATATCAACAGATAAATTTGGCCCATTGGCTTCTGGTTTTGTGAACTAAGAATTTGTATGAAGAAAAAAGGTTTGAAAGGGAGGTTAGCCTGTATTATGGAGGGCCCTTGGTCTCAGATGTCAGGGTCTGTAGACAGTGAGAAGTCCTGCAGGTTTTGGTCATGCTAAGAGGTGACCATCAGAAAGTTATTCCTGCAGTTTTGAAAAAAATAAATTACAATTAGAACAATTAGGAGGCCATTTTAATGGTACAAGACACAATAAATCAAGGAAATGAATGAGAGTAATGACAACAGAAAAAGACACTTAGCAGTTGGATACAAAGGCTTCTTTTTTTAGTTAGATTCCACTTGGCTTGAGAAGGGTAGATGGCAAATTAATTTGGAATAAAAATATTGGTGACTTAGCACTCTCCATCTTAATCCTTGTTATATATGTATCATTACTAATTCTAAGAGCAGAGGGTCTAGTGCCAGAACACAAAGCTCAGTTTTCCTGTTCTATGCTTTTACATGGCTCATTACAAATAGGATCCAATTAGCTCTTGAAGTGTGCCTGCCTGTTCTCCTCTCCACCTAATTACTGTGTAGAGCTTGAATTCATGCACAGAGTTACCTTGATTACATAATAAATGTATGGAGCTATAAATGTTTGAATACACTTCAGATGTTGCCATTCAAGGCTTCTGTGGGTGGTCTGAGAACAGCCACTGTGAATGTTTTCCAGATTCTGAGGTGTGATACCTTAAGTTTTCAATTTCTGTTCGCATCTCCTCTTCTTCAACAAGCAGTGGACAATGCAGTGAAATGATGTAACCTAACTGAAGATAGATGGGATGATCAGGTGTTGAAAATAGGCAAGCGATTGCACAGTTCTGTAGTCTTTCCCAGAATCAGGCATTTTTGTGGTATGATCTGGAAGAAGAAAAACATTTATGGCCAAACCTCACTAAATTGAACAATTGTGGGGATGGTGCAGACAGATTTGTGGGATAGTTGGAAAGAAATGCAGTTCCATTATTTTTATTTTTATTGATTTCAGAGAGAAAGATAAGGAGAGAGAGAGACATTAATGATGAGAATCATTAATCAGCTGCCTCCTGCACACCCCTTACTGGGGTTTAAGCCTGCAACCTGGGCATGTGCCCTGACTAGAAATGGAACCATGAGCTATAGGTAGACAGACGCTCAACCACTGAGCCACTCCAGCTGGGCTCCATTATTTTTAGTTGTAGAGGGGTAACTTCAGCAAGGACAATGAAGTATTGCCCAGCAGAATTTTTAGGGGGATTTGGCCTTCAGGTATAATTAGGAATATCAATTATTATATTAAATATATTGATTTTTAAACTAATTTTAATGGTGTGATTATGTCTACAAATGAACTCATTTGTAGTCTCATTTGACCTGATATCAGAATCTTCATGTTTGAGATAAAGCTTGCTTCCACCTAGCTTGAGTCCAGATTGCCCTTAAATTAACTAGGGTCCATCTGAATGTGGAGGTTGTGTACTGAGAGGATCCAATGGAACCACATGTACAAAGTGCCTAGTGCAGTGAATATTAGTTCATTCTCCTCCTCCTTCCCACTTTGATGAGGGAGTGGCTACGTTTTGAGTTTGGGGATGCTGCTCTCCTACCTCTACCCCATAATGTAACTTCTTAGGGAAAATATTTTGGGCCTCGGGGATGTTTGAGGGTGGGAGGAGTATTCCCAAGAGCCCAGCTGTGCCTCCAGTCTGTCTTGTCTAGAAAACAAGAAATCAGTCCTTCTCAAACTGCCATGTTCCTGAGAATCAGCTGGGTGATTTTTTACAAGTTCAGTCCCCCACTTTCTCCCTCAAGGGATGGGATTAGACTTCATGGGTCTGAGGAGCTGCTCTCTGGCAGAGATTATGTGCAAATCCCAGATCCAACCCTGGACTGCAATACTCACTCAGTGTTCCTGGGCTGGTAGGAAAGCAGTGGTTCCCTCAGCAGAGATGAGAAGGTCTTGCCTTCTTTTTTTGTTCTTTTAAATTCACACCAAAGAGCATTTGGATACACAGCAAAGCAGAAAGGAGACTGACCTTGCCTGTCTCCAGAGTCTCACAGAGATAAAAGGAAGTGCCTGCACTTGGAGGCAGCTGGGGGTTTGTGGTGTTCCAGAAGACCTCAGCTCTCAAATGGGCTCTTGGCAGCCTCATTTATAATCACAGTGTGATTGCTACTGGACTTCCTCATTTAAGATGCTCTTAAATTTTCTTTTCTGACAGTATAAGGTTATATCTTTACCAGCTCTTCAGATTTTAAAAAAAGAAACAGACGAAGGCAAAACAAATCCCAGAACACTTTTTTTTTTTTCTCTTTCTAAAGGCCACAAACAGAAATCATATTTGAGAACAATGAATGGACCTTATTTTTTATCTTCAGAAAGCTGGGCCTCTGGCGTCTTAAAAAGCCTCTTTATTTTAGAAAGGATGGAAACTGGTATAGTGGAAGGGCTATGCTCTGGGGATTAGGATACTTGACTTGGCCACCAGTTGCCTTGGGCTCCTTGGTCAGAACCAATCTCCACTTTGAGCCATTTTCCCTCTCTGCAAAACATGGGGGCCCTGAAGCTATTGCAGCTCTAAAGTTTTATGATACTTGTGATAGGCTCAATGCCTGCATGATAGGCATTTTCTAGATTTTGTCACCCTGTTTCAAATTTGTGAGGTATAGTATATACCATCCATTTTTGCTGAACTTGGGATATCTCTTCATTAGTGTTTCATAACATTCTGGTGTGTTAGTGCTGGAGGGACCTTAAAAGAACATGTGGTTCACTCCTTCATTCATTTTATACATGAGACAGATGATACTCCAGTTGACTGTCCCTAAAGTTGGGGTATAATTTCAGCTTTTCACCTTACTATTTTTCTTTCCCTTCAGTGTGTTTTTAAGCATTGTGTTGCTTCCTCACCACACTCTTTTTAGTTTCATATGCTTCCCATTCCTCTTGGGACACTGGAATGTTCAGTTGCAGTTCTGTGTGCTCCTGTGGCTCCCGAAATCTTATTATATACTCCTTCCCGTGAGAAGAATTGATCATACAATGTAAGTGTATTATAGACTGTACTGACATGTTGTTATAAATACATACATTTATATATATAATTAGAAATTATGAAAGGATGGATGAGAAATACCTATAAATAAAAGATACAATTTTTCTTCTGTATGCCAGTGGATCAATATATATATTCACTGGAGTGTAACTTGTTTTCAGGACTACTGATCCTAGACCGTGTGGGTTTACAGTGTAGACTGCCAGCCTTAGAATTTCTTGTGGCACTTGTTGAAAATACTAATTCAGGAACCTCAGCCTAGACCAGCCGTGGGCAAACTACGGCCCGTGGGCTGGATCCGGCCCGTTCAGCTGTTCTATCCGGCCCGCGGAGCCGAAAGAGCGGAGGGTTCTCTTGCTCTCCCCTTCGCTCCTTTACTTTGAATTTATATTAGTTCACACAAACACTCCATCCATGCTTTTGTTCCGGCCCTCCGGTCCAGTTTAAGAACCCATTGTGGCCCTCGAGTCAAAAAGTTTGCCCACCCCTGGCCTAGACCCACTGAATGAGAATGTGTCCTGGTGGGACACATTTTACTTCTCCTGGTGCTCTTGAGTTGAGGCTCAGCTAATTTTGGGAGCCAAAATTCCAGATATCTGTATGTACCCGAGCATGGGGTTGCTTACACTGACATACCAGAGTTTTTTCAAGGGCTACCACTAGGTTTAGGGATACGTTTACACAGATCCAGTTAACACTTGGAAAAATCAGATTGGCTGATTTCATGCAAATTACATAGGAGGGACTATAAACTGCATAATTAGACATGGAATTTCTCATAACTAAAGATTCTCCTAGGTGTTTTTTTGATTTCTAACTGCAGGTATTTGCTATTGTGCCTCGGACTTCTTTTCTAATTAGAAATCTAAATATTATTGAAACCTAAAGATAATGAAAAATTAGAGAATTAACATTTACCAAAAAGTATTTAAGGGTTATATACATATGTATATATAGCCTTATGTTTTTAATAACATATGTATCTATAGCCTTATGTTTGAAAGAATATTTTAGTATCCTGTTTATTGAGCATGTACTCTCTGAAATAAGTCAGATAATCATGTAACAGGAAATTTGCTTCTAATTATTCACTCCAGGTCAGTGTGCTCCCAGCTTTGTTGGTGTCAGGGTTATCGGTTCCACTATCAGCTTTAGGAAAGTCCTACTCAAAGCTCTGTGTAGCAAGAGCGCAGGCCCTTTGAGAAAATGTGATAATTAAGATTCCACAGCTAGACCAAGGCTCAATGAACAAAAATCAGAGCAGCAGGGAAGGCAAGGGAAGCAGCTGAGCTGGTGGGAATGGGTAAGCCATAATTATATCTGGGATCACCAGATATATCCCTGTTGTAGAATTGCAGAGCAACCCTTCCCTTTGGTGTCTTCTCCTGCCCTTACATTTGGTTGGCCTCTCTAACACCAGGCACTCCCTTGGGGTGATCTTGTGAAGCTACCCTAGCCCACATGCTTACTTTGATTTAGTATTTTAAAAACATGCTAATTTCCCCACCAGCTTTAGCTGACGGTCTTTCAGTCACCCTGGCAGTGAGTGTGCCCAAGGTCAGGAATTCTGGCATATTTTGATTCAATTCTGCTCTCCTGATAGCAGCTGGCACAGGCCTTGGGTCATAGAGGCTCTTGACGTGAACTGATTCAAATATCCTGATTCAGAAGGCCCCACAGGATGGTGTCCCTGCCCACTTCTCCAGCTACAAACAGATCTTGCAGCTTTCCCTGGTTCCTCCCTGGTCTGTTTTTGTTTATGAGCCTTCCATTTATTTATATTCCATCTATCTGGAGTACTTTTCAACTCCTCACCTTTTTACTTGGCTGATTCCTATTCATCATCAGATAAATATATAAATGACAATTCTTTCACTCTTTCTAAAGTAGGTATTCCTGCTTCAGATTTCCACAGTTCTCTTACTTCCTTTAGAATTACTCTTATCACTAGTGGCCCAGTGCACAAAATTTGTGCACATTAAAAGGGAATTAATTAGAGGACATATTTTAATATTGCTGTTTGCCCTTTCTCTGTTATAGAAGTGTCAGAGATGAAAGAAAATTAGTAAAATGTATATGAAAATCTTCCTCTTGTCAGAGTCTGGGGTGCGCCGTGGAACCCAGAGTCAAGTCCCCACCCACCTGCGCGTGCTTCAGAACTGCACGAGACCCAGACCTGGCCAGCCCCACCCCTGTCAAGCCCCACAGGGTGGGGGGGCGCACCCTCAGGTCCCCTGTCAAGCCCCACTGGGCAGGGGGCACAGCCTCAGGTCCCCTGGCACACCCTCAGGTCCCCCGGCCCAGCACCAGGGCAGGGGGGGCATAGCCTCAGGTCTCCCGGGGCGCAGGGCACGGCCTGAGGTTCTTTGGCCCAGCACCAGGGTGGGGGGCGCACCTTGAGATCCCCCATCAAGTCCCGCTGGGCAGGGGGCGTGGCCTGAGGTCCCCCAGCCTGGGGCGGGGGGCGCGCCTTGAGGTCCCCGTCAAGCCCCGCTGGGCAGGGGGCGCAGCCTGAGGTCCCTGTGAAGCCTCATCAGGCGGGGGGCATGGCCTGAGGTTCCCTGGCCTGGTGCCAGGGTCGGGGGGCACGGCCTGAGGTCAACCGTCAAGCCCTGCTGGGAGGGGGGCACAGCCTCAGGTCCCCCACCCCAGCACCACACAGCCTCAGATCCCTGCTGATCACTCATTATGGGAAGCCTGTCTCTGCCATGGGCGCATCCATCTTGTGACAGCACGAGGGTTAATTTGCATATTACCTCTTTATTATATAGGATAGTTTTTGGTTCTTGTTTATTAATTGTTATCACCCCAGGATGAGGATTCTAGTTGTATTGCTGATAATTGCCTTTCCTCATTGTTACACATAAGGTTTGGGGCATTTCTTAACTGAGTGAAATAAGCCCATGATAAAACAATACATGTCAGGTAGTGGGGTGATTGGTGAGGACATACTTTCCAGTTTCAGTGGTGGTAATTAACATTACTAGGGTTAGCTGCTGGGTTCTGTGAGAAACAGTGATTAAAAATAAACAGAAGATTATTTATGATCAAAAGCTTTTATGTGTCTGTTGATGCCTAGTTTTAGGCAAAACTTACTGCAAATAAAGCAAAATACCTTGGTGAATTTATTTATCTACTATCCTATCTAATAAAAGAGAAACATGCAAATTGACCATACCTCCGCTACCCCCACAAGCCACGTCCACCAGCCAATCAGGAGTGAATTAACCCAACTAAGATGGTGGTTAATTTGCATATCCAGGCACAGAGCAAAGACTGAATACAGGGTAGAAGGAAAACAAGCGCTGCAAAAGGGATTGAAGCTGCAGAGAAGCAAGCAAGCGGGGCGGCAGAGAAGGGAGGGAAGCAGGCGGGGCGGCGGAGACCGCTGTAGGAAGCCCTATTGCAGGAATCTTCCTGCAGCGGGCCTCTAGTAAAATGTATAAAATTAAAAAGTGTTATACAGTAAAGTGTTTACTATGTATACACACACACACACACACACACACACACACACACACACATACTGTTTTTAAAAAAGAAATAACTCACAGGTGTCAGTTCACGTATGTATTCATGCATTAATTCACTTAACAGGTTTATTTTTTGTGTATGTGCCAGGCACTGTTTTAGATTCTCAGGATTCAACAGTGAAGAGAGTGTACAATATCTGATCCAAAGGAACATACTTCCTAGTGGTGAAGACAGTCAGTCAACCAAGAAGATAAATAAGTATAGTATCTAGATTACTTAGAAGTTAAGTCCTATGGAGAAAAATGGAGGAAAGGGACACACATAGGAAGAGCTGTGGTGTGTGTGTTGGTGGTGATGGTAGGAATGCAATTTTAGATTCAGTGGCCAGAAATGGAGTCACTGAGAAGAAGACTCTTGAGTAATCACTGGGCAGGTATCTGAGAGGAGGGGTGCAGAGGTCATGAGGTAGGATAGTTTACTTAGCTTTTTGGAATGTGCTCAAGAACCTTCATGTTTGTTACATTAACCAGATCAATAGATTGGGATCAAAGTGTTCTGTTTTTTCAGAATTTGTAAATGTTTTCTGTTGTTGGAAAGCAGCCTTGACTAAATCTTTAGCCTGAATATGTGTGTTAAGGCTAATGCATTTATTTCTTCTTACAGAGTTAAGTTGATGGAAAAGACCCTAAGAAAGGATTTCTTTTTCCTTTTTTGTGGATCAGAATTTGTGCTTTGTTATCTATGCATACCTACCCTCTAAGCTCTAGACTGTGATGAAACCACCTCTCTCAAATCTTGTATTTCTTAAAGTCAAGGGATATTTCTTGTTTAACTAGTTTATACAAGTCTTATCACTCTGTCCCCTGTGTGGGGACCTGATAAACATATTTTGGCTGATAATGGAAGGGCTTTTCTGTCTACTTCTGTCCCACTTGATGGCTTCCTTATCTGTTTTTCTGTAGCACTGACTGTGAACCCATTTCATTATTTAATGAAATTTTATCTCATATTATTGCTTATTTTGTGCAGCTGTCTTATCTGTTCAACTAGAGAGGAACTTGTAGTTTCTTAATGAACCTTAGAGTGCTGGCTCATAGTGGGTGTGCTATAATAATCACTAATTTCTGTTGATCAAAGTGGCATTTTCTTTTGGGTGAGTGAGCCAAAGTCTTGTTTTCCAGTGTTCTGTTTTTCTGGATTATAGTCTGTATCTTGGTTTCAACTCAATTTAGGTCTTGGCCTCTATATGCCACTGGAGGATCCAATTGAACGGTATAATTAGTAAGATATAAATCCTTTGTGATTTCTTAAATCTTACAGTACATGGATTTTTTGTACAGAATACTGTTTTTCTTCAGAGTGACAGTTCTTCATAGAATCATCTGTTGACTGTTCATGACATAAGCATTATGAACTAATGGCCCTTTCAAATTTCATTGACATTTTCTTTCTTACTCGGTAGTCATTTCCTCAGAAATAGTTGCTCACTACAAGACAATAACTGTATGCCTAATAAAAGAGAATGACAAAGCCAGGTTCAGCTGTGGGTACTGGACAGGGCACTTTCTAGCTCCTCCCACAACAGGCAATAATCAGATCTGTGTCTCAGCAGAATTATAAGTGGCTGCATTTCATGGCTCTCCTTAGAAATTGCTTTGCTTTGAGCACTGTTGTTGAAACTGCTGATGTACTGTGCACTGTTTGCTCTTTGGCAGTCTGCTCTGAATGGCACCAGTTGGAGATAACTCTTGGAATACATGCTGCCACTTGTCACACATGGTCACCGTCTGGGGACTGTGCATAAGACTGTGAGGGGGTAACCCAGGAGTCTCTGATGCTCAACAGTATGCCACTACTCACTGTGTTTACTTCTTTGTAATGACTTTGATTGCTCTTCTGGAAACTTTCCCCATCCTGGTCCATGCCTGTTTCCTCTGCCCACCAAATAAAAGTCCCTGTAGTTGTGAATAAGTTATAGAAAATACAACCTATGAAATTCCAGTCAAAAAATAAATCCTTGTCTTCCCATGCACAGTCTGTACCAGCTGTAAGCTAATTAAACAGAACGGTTCACAGGTGTTCCTGGGAGGACATTAACAAAAGAGGACTTTAATATCCTCTTCTCTTGGGCATTTGTTAACATTTTTCAGAGCTCCTTTAAATTTTGTTTTCCAGTGACACCATGTTATACAGGGAACCAGAAGGGAAGGATGTGGGATGGGTAGAGGCAGAAACCATAACAAAATGCAGGCGCGTGTACACCTGTAGGTTGCTCTATTTGGATTTTCACAAACCTCAACTATGTTGCATGTGGTCCCCATGGGAAGCCAGAGCTTTCAGTCTTCATTGTGTGAAACCTCCCATACCTTCGATGTTGAATTAGAGCTCATTATTGGCTTCTGTAGCATGTCAGAGAATTACCAAAGTTGGTTCCTGGTGTGGCTCTGAAACACTGAGTTCATGAGGTTGGATTTGATGTGTCATTTTGTTCCTACTTTCCAAAATTCAGTAAGAGTTGCTATGATAATTAATCCTGTAATGCCTTTAATAAGGCATTATGTCAAGAGATCACTCTGGAGAGGTCCATATCTACCTATTAGCCCAGACTTTGCTTTATCATTCTCTTGGTCCATTAGTTTTCTTCCTTGTTGAGACCCAAAATGTAGGATCATGGACTCATAGTTATAGGGACCTGTATTGTGTCAAAAATCATGTAGATTTTGTCATCACATTTTTCATGTCTTCAGTGGTAGCATCTCGGGGTTTTACCGCTTTACCACAGAGCAGTGCTTCTCAAAGTGTGGTTCTCCGACCAGCAATATCAACTTCACCTGAAAAATTGTTTGAAGTGCATATTTTCAAGGTCTCATTTTGACTTCCTAAATCACCTTTTGGGATGGGAGAGGAGTGAAGAAGCCAGCAATCTGTGTCTTAACAAGACCTCCCTAGATTCTGATGCAGGCACAAGCACCTGTTAAGAATCATACACAGATAGGAGTTGCTTTCTCTTTAGCCCCTTGAGCTTGCAGCCATTGACATTTTAACTTTCTCATGATGGAGGACAGTTCTGTCTTCCTTTAAACTCTTTGTTGGTGCCTTTGCTTGTCAGATGCAGAATGCTGATGTGAAGATGTGATATGGCAGGGTCTGTAGCCTCAGCCCAGTGACTTGTGGACTTAAATAGCAGTCTTAGTAGCAAGTAGAGAAATCTACAGAGATATTGTGAAATTACCTGGCAAGGCTTTCAAAACACACCAACTTTACAATTGTGGCAAATGCTCAATGTTGACATTTTTGAATCCAGCCTTTACCTCTGCACCCTGCCCAGAAATTTCCTATTGAGAACTGTATTTACTTTATTATTATTATGTTTTAATCCTCACCTGAGGATATTTTTCCATTGACTTTTAGAGAGTGGAAGAGAGAGGGATAGACAGAAATATCGATGAGAAAGAAACACATAGATTGCTTGCCTCCTGCACGCTCCCTGATCAGGGAGGATCCTGCAACCCAGGTACATGCCATTGACCAGAATCAAACCTGGGACCCTTTGGTCCGCAGGCCAACACTCTGTCCACTGGGCCAAACGGGCTAGGGCAGAACTGTATTTACTTTAGAGATACTGCCATGGTGGGGAATAGAATGAGGGGACAAATAATATGAAAAGGCAGACTTTCTTAGTAGTTCTTGCTCAGAAAAAAAAAAAAAATTCCAACGAGGAATGAAAGGTGCTTCATATCTTGAGTGAGGCAAATGATCATGGTAGGATGTACAGAGATCGAGTGCAACTGTAAGAAAATACCATTGTGAGTACAAGGAAATATGTGGAAAATAAAGATGTAAGAAAGACAGAAAATTCAAGTTCTTCCGGAAGATTTTTGCAAATCTATGTAAAGGAGAAGCAAAGCAACCTAGATTGCTCACCTCAGTTTGGGAGTCATTCTAAACATTTCAGTAGCAATGAACTCTTCCTTCCTGAGACAGATATGGGAAGTAAGCTACCTTTTATTTCCCTTAGGAAGTGTGGATGTGATGCCCCCAGTGAGTTAATATTGGGGGGATAGTATTTAAAAAGCAGAGATGGGTAGCTTTCTGACTGAATTCTAAGGTCTTTCAGCAGCTTCAGAAACACAGAAGGAAGACAAAATAAGAATATGAGGACAAAACTCAAGCTTTAGCTGCTTCTTAGGATATCCATACAAAGGCCAAATAGGAGATGATGTTGAACTGAGATACAGAGCATATATTTATTGAGTGCTTCCATGTATGAGGTATTGTCTTAAGGGATTTACATGTGTTGAACCATTACTCCTTACACAGTCTTATGAGCAAGGTTTATTATCTTCATTTTATAGTGGAGGAAACTGAGGCACAGAATTAGAGGTTGAGCAGTCTGTCCAAGAGCACACGCTAGTAAATGGGATTTAAATCTAAGCGTTTTCATTCCAGAGCTCTTGTGTTTAGCCATCATACTCAGCTGTACTCAAGTCTCCTTTTTCCTGTGATTCCAAGTTAAAGAACTGCCATAGACTAGTTCTTTACTACAATAAAAATGTTTACTTGTCAGATCCTTCATCATATTTGGTCCCAGGAAAAGAAGTATCTGTTCTTCCTTAGAGAGCTATTCTTTTAGCATTTGCAATCTGAACAGGAAATATTTATTGTGTAATATTATTACACTACTGAGTGTAAATTTTAGGGAGAAATTAAAAATATTTATAGCAAGTGATGGCCAACCTGCTTTTATAATGTTTAGTTAAATGGTGTATTATGAAACTGAAGTGAATCTTAAGTCTGATGAGCTCAAATAAGATTAACACAATCTAATTTTATTTCCAGTTGTTTTTCTTCTTTAAACAAAGAAGTTCACACTAAATTAGAAACCTGTACTCTATCACTATAGTTATTTGATTATTTTTTGTTTTAAATTACCCAGATTGGGATTTAAAATGCTGATTTATAGGTATATTAGTTATGTATAGTTACGTAACAAATTATCCCAAAACTTACCAGCTTAAAACAGCAAATACTTAACTATCTCATAGTTTCTGTGAGTCAGGAATTCCTGGGTGGTTCTTGTTCAAATTCTTTCATGAGCTTTTAGTCAAGGCATTTGCTAGGACTCCTGTCATCTGAATGGTTGGCTGGGGCTGGATGATACACTTCCAAGATGGTACACTCACATGGCTTTTGGCAGGAGGCCTCGGTTTCTCACCACATGGACCTCTCCACAGTGACCTCCTGACACGACAGCTGTTTACTTCAGAGTGAATGATTCAAGAGAGAGACAAATAACCCAGTCTTGCAAGTCATAACTGTCACTTCTGCCACATTCTATTAGTCAGAAGCATGTCACTAATTACAGCCTACACTCAACGGGAGGAGAATTAAGGATCCATGTTTTGAAGGGAAGGATATTAAAGAATTTGTGGACGTATTTACACTACCACACTAGGCCTGACTACACTCTTACTAAATCAGACTCTGGGTGTGCTCATTTGCATTTTTAACACTCCCTCCCCCCAAAAAAAGAGTTTGATGCACACTTACAATAGAGAACCACTGGTGTTCAAGTGGTATTTGTTGAGTGATTTAGTCTGGAAGTAAATGAATACTATAACAGCACTATTCTGGTTTATTTAAGAAGCTAGCACTGTTTTCCATGTATTTAGTGTTTTAAATATTTAAGGTTTATGCTTAGGCACTTAATCAGATGCTAACTAGAT
Organism: Plecotus auritus; assembly: GCF_963455305.1. Taxonomy (NCBI): domain Eukaryota; kingdom Metazoa; phylum Chordata; class Mammalia; order Chiroptera; family Vespertilionidae; genus Plecotus; species Plecotus auritus. The sequence goes on along the minus strand of NC_137774.1, from coordinate 88,294,028 downwards.
AATATAGTAAGATATTTCCTTAGATTTCACTTTATCTAGGCCTTTGGCTTTTCTTCTGTTGCTCAGCCAGTCAGATGAGGCCTCCTCTAATTTAGCCTGTGGTATCTGAGCAGCTCCCCTCACTATATATAGCCAAAGTAGAAACTTTACCTCACAGAAAGAAATTATGTGCATGGCTGGGAAGGGCAAGGCAAAAGGGTATCCTGAGGAATTTTGTCTCAAGATCCAGGGTAAATAGGGCAAATGTCCGATGGTCTCTTTGGCTCATTGGCTTCAACAGTTGCATTCTTTCTATTAGGAGAGGTGTGAGGGGTACAAAACCAGGAGTTGACAAATAATAGGTGGTTTCTGGAGCCCCCCTAAATCTGGACATCACTACCTTTTGGAGTTAAAGGCTTTTGGTGGGTAATTAGGCCCCCTTCTCCATGATAGCCATCATTTTCTTACCTTTCCATCAATATTAGCTCTTAGTCCTATGAGTTCTTGACTATAAATAATGGAAATAATTATTTCAGAGTGGAAGATGCACATTCTGGAAATATGTGACTCCTTTTCAAATCTGTGTACTAACCACCCCGTCCATTTTCCACTTTGCCCCCAGTGAAAGAATGCATCTGCTCAGAACCTTAGTCTCACATTTCATCTGAAATCCTTTGATTAGTAGAAGCACACAATTTGAGAATAAAAACTGCAGAGTGGAATTAACTCAATGCTGCTTGTAAAGAGATTCCTGTTCAGCATAAGAGACCATTGCACCCAGAGTCTGTGGTCATACACTGGACATGCTCCAATAGGTGCAACAGATTATTCTGCTTGTTACCAATCAGTGCTGTAATTAACAATTCTATATTGACCACCTGGGAAGCACCCTGGTGAACACTGCCCTCATCAGCTATTTTTTAAGAGTACTGTAAAACCCCCCTAACCCCACTGTCTGCTTTCAGACATATCCCTGCCCCAATAAAATCAATTCTGTACATTGAAACCAGAATTGATTTTCCTAAAATATACACGCTTGACCTGGTCACTGACCTACTTAAAATGTTCTGGCTGATGATTAGCATTCAGAGAAAGCCTGCATTCCCTAGCATGTCTTAAAGATAAGTCATAATCTGACCCCTGCCTGTCTCTGCTGCCCCACTGCTGCTTCTCCACACACATTCTGGCCTCCCACATTCAGACACTTCCCACTCTTCATGCCCCCAATATGCCCTCCTCTCTGATGCTCATAAGAATGGCTAAGGGCACTGGCCTCTGAGCTCTGTAGGCTTTGATTCAAACCCCAGCTCCGTAACTTAACTAATTTTGTCATCTTGGTCAAATTACTGGACATTTCTGAGCTGCAGATTCCTTGTGTACAAAAATAAACTACCAGATTCCCATGATTCTTGTGAAGACTAACTGTAATAATACTTAAAACACTTAGCACAGTGCCTGGCCCATAATTAAGACTGAATAAGTATTACTATTTCTATTATTGATAATGTATGGGAAGCCCCTGGCACACAGTAGCTGTTAAATATAGCAGAGATCCTTCCTTTCCGAGAGGACTGAGTCTCTTCTGAGCACTGATCAGAAGCTCGATTTGGCATAGCAGCAGCATTGGTGAAGGTAGAGAAATAAGTCCAGTTTTAAGAGACAGAGAAAAGGTTGGAGGATTAGAGGAGAATAGACTTGAATGTGTGTCCTTGTCATCTTTACTCCATTAGAATATGACTAATGACATTATTCATTGGCGTAGAGGAAAATTGTGGTGGACTGTGATTCAGAAGAAAGAGATAACCTGACCTTGGGGAAGTCACCACTTTCTGGACTTTTTAAGTTCATCTAGAAAATGGTTTTGTGTGTGTGTGTGTGTGTTGTTTTTTTTTTTTTTTAATGAACGCAGATATTGTGTTTAAAAGCTTTTTGAGGACTAGAAGGCATGCAGTGAAATAAGGTAATATTATACTCCTAATAGTACACATGTTTAAAAAACATTTTTGAAAGCAACATTTTAATATTTACATACAATTGATACTGAAGCATATAACCCTTGGAGTTTGGAGTTTGTTGTGAGGATAGAGTGGGTCACACATATGGAAGTGTCTCTAATCTTTATCCTAATGCCTTCTGTATCTGTCGTTTGAGAAGAGCCCAAGTTTTGGGGTGGAACTTTGGCCAAAGTGCACCACTCTCCACACTGTTGACCGAGTTACTCATAAGAGACTTCTGAAGGGCCTCATGGGAGGAATACTTACTATGGATACATGGAGTCAGGAAAGAATTGTTTGAAACCTAGAATAGATTAAAACTTGACCCAACGTTCAATTTTCCCATCTGTGATCTGGGTTTCCTGATGGCCACCGAGCTGGATCACTGTGAGGTGTAAGGGGCACATGTGGATATCCAGCATGTGTCTGGCATGTAATCAACACATGACAGTCTTTTCTTACTTAAATACCTGAAATGGATCCCTGGTGTCTCCTGAATATTTGAATCCAACGTCTTCAGTCAAGGAGGAGGCATCTAGAGACTGGCTTTAAGCTCCCCTTTCTGATCTTATTTGTACCTCATTACCTCCAAGCCTCATCCTTTTCCCCACGCAATAAAAATTATCCTTCAGATTCAAAGCCCTTAAAGGTGATTCTTCAGTTAATCACAGCCTTAGTATTCCCCTCTCCTGTGCCTTTGGCCTTGCAGAATCTGCTATCAGGGATGACTTTCCCAGGACCATGGGACTTGGTCCTTGTTCACATTGTAGCTTTTCCCCAAACCACCTTCTCTACTAGGTGGAAACAGTTCTGCATTTCCTGTTCTCCCAATACATATTGTTTTACTTCCATTATTTAGCTCTTAGCACAGTCTGCCTTGTAGCATAGTCATTTCTGTGTTTCCCTCTGGAGTCAGAGCCCTTGGAGGGCAAAGACTTGTTTTATTTTGTGCTGTATTTTCCTACTGCCAGAGCACCCAGTGCAGTAGGGGTTTGGTAAATACTGCTTTAATCAATGCATGAATGAAATTGCTTCTACTAGTCCTGTTTGCAGTGTTGTAATGCAGACCAGGTGAATGTTAGAATTTTAGTGGATTTAGTTAAGCATAGGAAGGGAGTTTTCCAAGAAGCAGTAGTGGCTTCAAAAACAGAAATTGCCTTTAATCTTGTGGAAAACACATGCCATAATAGTCACAATTACAGGAGAGCATCATGTTACTGTAAAAACACAAATAAATAAGCCCATGACAATACTGTGTTTGGGAGATAAAAACCACATAAAAGCCACCTTTCCCCAACTCTCCAGCATGATAATTAGGGTATTTTTGGGAGGGGAAAAAAAGAGGCCAGCAAAGAGCAAGTGATATTATGTTTAAGAACACTTCTTTGAATTGGTAAGGTGGAAGTAAGGGATTACATTTTCTATCCAGCACAAATACACGGATTTCTCATAGCTTGCGCCAGACCTGATGCTGTATGGATTGCATTGCATGATAAATTTGGGCTCTAGGGTTCCCAAATATGGTTGGCCATACCTGGAGGGGCAGAGAAGATGTCACTCAGAAGGTGGCACTGTAAAATTTATCAATCTGCCACACTTTACCTAAACATGTCACAATCTTGTAATTCCTGGATCTCCATTGGCATGCCCTCAGTGAACTTCTACTGCATTTTGTTTACTGATATCCATTTGATTATCTGGAACTGTAGAGTTCTGGATCCAGGTTCTTTTGAAGATAGAGTAGGAGTGACTTTGTCAGTCACTGAGGGCTAAAACCAGACTGAGTCAACCCAATCACTTCTCCCCACCTCCATGGCCACCACTCTGTGCTGAGCTGTGATCTTTCACCTGGATCATTTCAGTTGCCTGCCAGCTGATCTCTCTGTTTCTGCCTTTGCCTCCCTGCCTAGTGTTCTTCACTCAGCAGCCAGAGTGGCCCATTTAAAATGTACTTCAGATCATATCAATCCTCCATTCAGAATTCTTCAGCTAGTCTTCCATTTCACTACAAATGCAATTTAAAGACCATACTTACCCTGGCCTACAAGATAACTGCATGGTCTGGAGCCTGTTATCTCCCACCTCATCTCCTGCTATCTTCTCCATTAATCCTATCTGACCCTTGAGCTTTCCTGCTGTACTTAAACCAAGCTAAGCAGTCCTAGTCTCACAACCTTTGCATTATTGTTCTCTTAGCCTGGAACACTTTGTCTCCAGCCATACGCATGGCTCATGTCCTCACATCATTCAGTTTCTGTTTACATGTCATGTTATTGGGGACAGGAGGTCTGTCCACACCTGTATCCAGTGCTAAAAAAATGCCTGGAGTATGACAAGCACTTATGAAATCATTTTTGGCTTCCTGTTAGATTCTAGCACACTTGGAGACAGAGTGTGGTTTATAAGGACAATGGCTCTGGAGTCCGATGTCAGGTCAGACACTGTTGGATTTTCCATTTGATATATGTTCCATCTTGGGAAAATTATTTAGCTTCTGTAAGCATATGTTTCTCTACTAGATAAATGAGTTCATTGTGAAGAGTAAGGCAGATAGTGTCTGTAAAGTGCCTGGCATTGTGTCTGGTGCACATATTGGAGGCTTCTTAATTAATAATTCTCACACATTCTACTTCCTTGTTGTGGAGTCATGTAATGTGGGAAAAGGAGAATGACTAATAATGATTTGCTTCTGGTATGTAATTCTCAAGTACCTCTAAGTAGTTGTGAATATATTTAAAGCACGTAGCCCTGTGCTTGACATATGGTATTCCTTAATAAATGTCTAGGCCTTCCGCTTTTAATCTTCAGACTTAATTTCCCAAACTCTGTTAGCTGGGGCAGCTCTGTGGGCATGTAGGGATTTTAGTAAACAGAAAAAGGGAAAAGTCAGCAGCTGAGCGGGGGGTGGGAGGGTGGGGGGCGGTTCACAGTCCTGCTTGTGGTTCAACAGGGACTGCATTTATGAAAATGGCAATTGAGACTGGGCTGTGCCAGTAAGTGTGGTATTTCCATTTACATCCTCAGGGTAAGTACAATTTAACCATTATTCCATTGAGGTTCGCCTTGCCAAGAAAAACCCATTGTAAATTTCTGGTTTAAAGATTCTGCAGTTTTAGGGAGACATATTTTTGTTGCTTTAACATTTCTTGGCACCATACATTTTAGCCCCCACTGGTGTACCTTGTAAATACTATACAAATGTTGTGAAAAGGTGAACCACGTCATTCGTTTTCCTATGATTCTTGTAGGAAATGGTGATGCTTCTGCCCCTGACCCATACTTCTCCTGGGTTTCTGTTCAGGCTCCTTGGAGTGAGAGTGACAAGTGAGAAAGAAGAGAAATTGTCAGCAAAAGATGGGAGCTATATTCACAAGAGCACTTTGTGGACAGGTTTGAACTAGACGGGAGAGAAAAGTGTGTGACTGGCACAGGGTGTCTGTGCGACATGGATGTGTTGTGTGGACCCCTCCTGCTGCAGCAGTGGCCAGCTCTCAGCCCGGCCAGCTGGGTGATGGCCTCTGAAGTGGAGAGCCCTGCACAGTTTGGAGCCTCTCTAACTCAGTGTACTGACTAGGGCTCCAGAGAACAGGAGCCATCTTCCCCCTTTGTCACCTACAGTCCTGCTTTCAGCCTGCAAGCGTGAATGTGCATTTGGGGGCTCAACTGGCACTTGGAAAAATCTGCAGGAACTTTGTGTGTGCACAGTGTGTGCCCAGCGGTTTGGCGGAGTGGATCATGCACTCTGGAGATATCTGGGGGCTGGTGCTTGCAGAGGAAGGGCTGCCCTCTTTATGCTACACAGTTTGCCAAGAATGCACACCCTTGACAGTGTTGTGGCCAACAGGAAAAGCATTCATGGCATCTTAATGAAAGGCAGCAGTTCCTTTCTTCAAGAATAATAGGCATTCTTTTCTTGAGCTAAGTCCCCTTTTAGAGATAATAGAGAGAAGCCAATTATTTTTCAGTTAAATTTTATTTTTTTTAAATAGTCGTACCTCAGGTGCAAATTACTCTGGTTCTGTCATAAAGACATTTACAACTAGTCTTTTGACATAGTTTTAAGCTTCGATTTTGTAGAATAATCAAATAATATGCCAAAATGTGATAAGGCATCAAGAACTTTTATATCCCGTCTGTATAGATGATTTGCCTTCCTCTGTAGTCAGAAAATGGATATGCTTTCTGAAAGGGAATGGGTCTGTTTCTCTTTACCCTGCATCTCACACACAGTCTAACATACCCCTTTTTATTTAAATTGGGGAGTTTTCTCCATGGACTTGTTAATATTTCCTTAAGGGGGAGTTTGATAAGGGAGAATGTTGTCAAGTTGAAAGGATCAAGGTATTGGAACACCAATCTAAAAGTCATCTTTGGCATAATAGATCTTCTTTATTATCAAGAATCAACATCAGGGTAAGTAGTTTTTAGTTTGAGGGAGGAAATGCTCTGCTCTGTTTCACATCTTCTTCAGACCTCTTTCCAATTAAAAAACAAAATTCTTAAATGAAACTTAGGATAATGACCTACACATTTCAGCTGTGCATATGTTCTACATATAAATGGTGCAAAACAGCAGAGCCATCCCTATTTTTCACACTGTTTACTCTAAGAGGCCCCTATCAGTAAACAACTTCATGTTGGAAGTAATAATTTGTGTTTGGACTTGGGTGACTGTCAATCTGAACCTAACCACGGGAGGTCATGCTAGCCTGCTGCACAGTTTCCTAGTGGGAAGGCAGGCTAAGTGTTTGCCTTTGAAATCCAAATACTGCAGAGGTTAGAAATGATGCCTAGTTTTTGTTTTGGAGAGGAGTCAGTGTCTGATTAAAGCTGTTAACTGTGGGGGCAAGCTCTTTCCTTGGGAGAGAGGTAATCTGGATTCAAACATTTCTGATGCTTCAAAGCTTTATTTCCTGGTGATCATTAAAAGGGAGGGAAGAAATTTTTTTTTTTTTTTTTTTGTCATCCGTGTTTTAGTCATGCTGCTGGATGCTTTAACATACATTAATTTGTTTGAATTCCACTCATTCTAGTGGAATTCAGATAATTACATTAGCTCCTGGAAATTAAAACTACTCACTCACCTTCTGCTTTCCCCATGCATATAGCACTTTATGTGTTCAAGTTAGTTATTCTGGCTAAGATCAGATTTTTGAGTAGGTATTTGAGTAGGTTGAGTGCTGGAAATGAAGGTCAGCTTTAGACTAGTAGCTTTTCCACCTTGTTGGTGTGCTCTTATGTTCTATATATGGTATTCCCAGTTGCTATCAGCTGCACCTTCTTGCTCCATCCTGTCTAGTATCAGAAGTCATTTGTATTTGCTGTTCACATTAACATTACAAGGTAGGTTTTATTATCTCCATATTTTTTGTAGATAAAGAAAACAAGGGCCACAGAGGTTATGAATCAGCTATGGTCTTATATCCAATAAGTGACAGAGCCAAAATTCTAGTTACATCTGATTACAAATCCACTGTTTCTTTATACTATAGTTGCCTTCCTGCTCAAAGTATGTCATTCATTCATTCGTTCAGGAGATATTTGATTGGTTTTGGAGCCAGAAAGCTCTGTGACCTTGGTTAGCCTCCCAGAGCCTCAGTTCCCTTCTCAGTAAAATGATGATAATAGCTGTTGTGAAGTGCTTAAAACAGGTCATTGTAAAGTGCTTCATACATTGTAAGTACGCAGTAAATGTTAACCATTCTTTTTCTTCATCAATACCAGCACCATCATCATTAGAGGCTCTCTCTGACTGTGTCACTAGGGAGACAAACTAGGATGCAGCTATGCTATTAGAATCACTGGTTCTAATATGAGAAGCAAATATGAAAACACAAAACCAACATTTGTATGCATGGCAAGTTGATAACTAAAGTATGATCAGGGTTCTGTGGAATCTTAGAGGAAAGAGCATTTATAGTTTTAAATATCAAGAGCCCAGCTCTTTAAGCAGCTCATCTTTATTGCTTCTACCCCTACTCCCCATTGGTAACATTCCTATCTTATTCATTCCTTGTTGAAGGCAGTATTTAATGTACCAGGTCTTATGGGCATGTTGTATACACCCTATATGAGGGAGGAAGCAGAAATAGAATATGTCTGGTGGTCATTTGGGGAAATAAGACGGGTATTTAACAATTGGAGTGCTCTGATGTGTAGCGTTTCATGTGAGCACTACAGGAAATCTGATGTGAGTGGGTTCCTGTGGGTTGGTGAGTAATGTGGACTTTGTGGAGAAAGTGGGCCTTGAGTTGGACCTAGAATTTGGATTAAGAGCCACAAAAGGGAGGAGAGCCTGAGCAGAGGTAGAGTTATGAGACTTTAACCAAAGTCTGGCCTGGCTGGAGGGAGAGTCCTGCCTGGGGATGTGGGTGGTCCACGAGGTGGTGCTACTCCATTCCTGCAGCAGAACCTACCTCTGGACACCAACAGGATGCACATAGCTCATCCCCATCCTCAGCAAAGCCCCACAATAACATCTTTGTGTTCATCATGATGTTTCTGGTCATTTGGCAGGAGATAAAACCTAGATAGAGACCCACAGCATGGACACTAGATCTGGGTCTGTGAGCAGCAACCAACTGCAGCCTCTTTGTTTGTGAGCTGTTTGCCTGCATTTAAATGCCATTTACATAAGGAGCTGTCAGAGTTGAGTTGGCCCATGATTATTCCTTGATGTATGTTGAAAAAGAAAAGAAAAGAAAATCCTGGCTAATGAGGAGCTGGGTTTCTTTTCTCCATTGATGACAGCTTCCTTTCTGATCTGATGGTCCGTCAGAAACTAAGGTGGTGTGTGACTGTGGGGTTATGTCCCTGCTGAAGCAGCCTTTCCCTCAGAGTTGTAATTGATGGGGAGACCTGTCACTTGTTATGCTGATGCTGTGCAGATTTGTGTGCAGCTGCCAGCCAAGAGAGTTTTAGGACAGCAGCTGATTGGGTGCAGGTTGTGGCAAAAGTGATAATAAATAGAGAGCTGGTGAGGGTAGATTTTGATTGACCCGAGATTGTATATTATTAAACTGAGTCTGCATGTACATGTCAGTTTATGAAGAACCAGACCCATAATCCAACTTAGGGCTGTGGCAGTTTGGGTTTATTAAATGTGCTTTATATCACTATTAATATTGAGGAACAGAGAGGAATATCTGCAATCTTTTAATCTATGCAATAATGGTTTGGAGGGAGGTTACCAGACACATTGGACTATTGTTTGCCTCTAATTGTATTCAGAACTCTTGGAAGCATTGATTTGTTTCTGGCATACTGATTTGGCTCAAGTCTCATAAAGCTCTTTTATAGTCCTCTTTGCTTTGGATTTTCCCAAAATAATTGGAGAATAATAATGTAGCTGGTTATAAAGAAGAGAGTAAGGTTGAAAGCAAATTTCTAGCTGAATGGATAGCCATAAACATTTTCTGTGCTCATAAACACCTGGGTCTATGACCTTTGTGTTCATAAGATATTTATCGCCTCATGGGCTCTCTGCTTGGGGGTTATCACTTCAGTGCCTTGTAAAATTTGATTGTGTTCAGTGAGTAGATTTTGAGGTTTTGCTGAGTAGTGAAAAAGTGTCCCTCTCCTTAGTTTTCCTTGGGAACAGCCTATCTATCAGCAGGGGCATATCTTACGAAGGATGGAAGCAGAGTGCTTGGTAGTGCTTGAGTTCCAGGGAAACAGTACAGTGGGACCCAGCAAGTGCACCCTTTGTTCTTAATTAAGTGGCTTTTAATGGAAATGACTTCGAAATAGGAGTGAGGCAGCACATCTAATAAACCCAAACTATGGTGATGGGTTTTCTTTTTTAAGGAGAAATGACATTTTTGATCCAAATAAAGGAACCTCTCTTGGCATTGTTGCCACCTTCTCTCTCTCTTTCTTCCCATTTCCAAAATAGGTCTGAGGAAATAAGCCAGATAAATAGTTTCCAAGTTCAGTTTCACTGACTTTAATAAGAAGGTGTGATTAAGTGCTGCAAAGGCACAGTTAGTTGCCTTCCATCTTCAGCAGTTCTTTAAACCTTTCTTCCGGAGGTTCTAGTCACTCTGTCAGCCTGTATCTTCCCCTGATGCTGTTATTTAACTGTTCCTAAAGGGAACAATCAGATCTCTGTTAAGAGACAGCTATGCTGGACTATTAGTTGCCTGGTTCATGGAAGCTATTAGTTGCCTGGTTTGTGGTGCACACAGTGGGTAGCAGGCATAGGGGCAAGTTGCCAAGAAACAGGCATCTTCAGGGAGCTTTAGATAACAAATATGAGCCAATCTTGAGGTGTATCGGACCCATATTTATAAAAGGATTCTATTCTACCAAAGACTTAGTTTCTTGTCCCATGAGGTTAATTGCTGCTGCATTTCATGGAGTTTATGACGTGTGTTTCCTCTGCTCTGCTCCAATCAGGTGGTACTGCTTGGAGATTAAATAAGAGCACAGGATTGGTACAGAGCTGCTTCTACAAAGGCACTTCTCAGTGGATGTGAAATAGGTAGAGAGGAGAAGCCCTACCACAGTGGCATGAGGGAATCAATACGTATCAAACACCTACTTTGTGCCCAGCTTTGTGAAAAACAAAAGCAGTGTGAGTGCCAGGCTCCAAAAGTACATTCTATCCAGTTGGGGAAAGACACTTTAAGGTCAGTGGTTCTACTGATGTGGTCCCCAGATGAGTAGCATTCTCATCCTCTGGGCACTTGTTAGAATTTCAGATTCTCAGGCATCATCCCAGAACAAAAGAATTAGAAACCCTGGAGGTTGGTTCACAAACTCTGCAGGTGATTCAGTTTTATGCTAAATCTTAAGAACCTCTGCTTTAGAGGAATAAATCGTGAACAAGGCACATGGAATTAAGGGCTGCTGACAGAAAAGGAGAGAATAAGGTACTCTACAGCAGGATGCTAAACTGAGCTGTCAATTATGTGTGAAAGGGGTTAGAGGAGGGAGGAAGCACTGCATTATCAAGGCCATATTTCCTGGGAGAGGAAGTACTGAGCCAGGTTTTGCGGAATGAATAGGAGAGAAAGGGGGAGAGTAGCCTACATGAGTGCAAATGCGATGGTGAGAGTTGTGTTTCTTCAAAGAGCTTATTAACTATAGAGCAAACATGAACTCAGTCTTTAGCCAAGAAAAATACGTGTAAAATAAAGTACAAGATTTGGGCAGTTTTGTGAAGAAGAAAAATATGTTCCTCACAATTTGAAGTCTGCATAAGCTCACTTAATGGTTCTCACTGTCTTGACTTTATAAGTCTGGGGTAGTTACTGGTGAAATTAAGTTTTGCATAAGCTCCACAATACCTCTGTTCTGAGAACCCACCTTGCTGGACAAGCCACTTGAGTATCTGTCTCTTTTCTGTGGACATCATCACCTTTTCTTTCATGTTGGTAAGCCCACAGAAAGGGAACAGATAAGGACGTGAGCGTTGGACACTTCCAGTGGCCATGGTTCTCACTGTCTTGACTTTATAAGTCTGGGGTAGTTACTGGTGAAATTAAGTTTTTTTCTCTTTTATCACCCCTGGCAGGGGTGCAGCTAATTGAGGTCAGAGATCTTACACCTGGAGAGGATTAATGAAATGAGGCCTTCAAGAGCAGGGTTTTATTTACCTAAGACTACCACTTTAAAAGTGGGAGGTCTGTGGCACTCATGAAAAGTAGGGGGATTTATGGGGGAAAGAGGATGAACGGCCCTGCGTAGGTAAAGTGCCCAGTATATATAAAGTGCTGTATAGAGGGAGCTGGGATCCAACTTGGGGGTAGGAGTGGGTCCAGAGGAGTGGGGAATGTGAGGAAATACAGATTTAAGTCTAATAAAATTTGTTTTCCTTTAAAGGCAGAAAGGAGCCACTGAAGGTTATTGCACAGGGAGGAAAGATGAGAGTTATATATCATGAATCTAATCACAGGGGAACCAGTGACTGGAGGGAAGTAGGTGGGTTCGGAGGCTATTCTGATTGCAATAGTGAGAGATGAGAAGAGTTTGAACTAGTGCAGTTCTAGGAAAATGGTGTTGTGAGCAGCAATAGGTAGTTGAAATGGAAGGGAAGAATCAAGGGACCAGCCACTACGTTGATGTCTTCCATAGGCAGTTTGATAAAATCCTTACCACTGTCATTGGTAGATATTAAATATCTTCATTTTGATGATATGGAGATTTTTACGGACAGTCCAAAGGCTATGTAGTGGCAAATTGAAGATTTGACTAAAACCTGCCAGCAAATCCTGTACCTTTTCTGCTCTAGACATTAAACTTAGGCAAATGATATGATACATTTTGTTTAGAATTAGGCAATTGTTGATTTTAGTAGAAGTATTGATTGCTAGGAGGTGGTGTTAAGAGGAATGGAAACAACAGCATAGAACATGAGAGTTTGTTTGGTGGAACTGTATTTGGAAGAGCTTAATAGTTTCAGGACAGTACAGGTATGATCTTGCTTCACCTAAAGGTGGACACCAGGGCTGTGCTGTTTTCTTTGTTGACTAGTGATCCATCAATCATAATGGAGAATAGAGCCCTTGACCCAACATCTGCTTAGGGAATCCTTTGGTCCTGGTCCCATAAGAACATACATATGCTTCCTACAACCTTGTGCTTTGGCTGAAGGTTGCAATTTTAGAACATGGATCTTTTCAAGATCATGTTTATTATTACTTCAGCCTACGTACTTACTGCAAAGACCCCACATTCTGCAATGGTAAAAAATAAGTCCAAAATGGAATACCAGGGAGAAGGGAAGGAGAAAGATTAGAGCTAAATTTAGGACCTTGAGTTGTTTGGTCTAAGCTATTTACTTACTTTTTATCTCCACTTCCTAACAAGCATATTGGTACTTAGCAATGCTAGGAGATGGGCAGAGCCATAAAACTAAGTCATCATTCTGTCTCCATAACTGAATCTCTTTATCAGCAACTTTACTCTCCTCCTCCTCTGCCTCTTCCCACACTTCCCAAGTGTGATGTGCTGCTACATCTGCCTTGCTCCCTTCTCCTGAGTAGAAGCTGCAGAGGTATATTGTTGGGTGTCAGGTTCCACCTGGAAATGAGACTGTGCAAGACAGTAGCTGGCCAGCAGTGGGATAAGGCCTTATGCCTCATTAAGTCTAAAGTCCTCCCAGTGTGGACTCTCATGGAGGCAGGGGGAATTTGTTTAGGTAAGGAGCCTGCTTGTTGAACTGTTATTTCAGCACCAGCGATGAAAAGATGCCTAAACACATGTCCCACAGCAGCTAAAGTCCATCAGCATAGTGTATCAGCAAATTAGTAGATTTATCCCTGCTGTTAATACAAGTCTTCTCAGGTTACTGGTTTCTGCACTTAACTGTTGACTGCTGTTTTTATTAGGGAACACTAACACATCACACTAATAATGCAGTGCCAGCTGAGTGATCAACAGCTTTCGCTTACATTGGGGATCACTTCAAGCTCATCCTTAGCTTATGCCACAGCATATCATGACCTTGACTTTTATGTGCATGTTAAATACTGGAGAAGTTTATGATTGCTAGGTCTAAAAAATACTGGAAGTTTTCAGTTTCACAGGGAAATATCTTGAGTTTTTCATATGAACAGTGACAGAAAGAAATGGGCGTAATGGGGATTGAGGTGCTATTTATTAGGTACTTTTAGAGGAATTGAGAAAGATGTATTCTGAAGAGACAGCTTGACTTCAAATCCTACTGTGAGATTTTGACCAAGATCTTACTTCTTTGCCTGTTTTTCCATCTGTAAAATACGGCTAATAATACCCATCTCAGAGATAGTGTGAGGATTTGATGATAGAATAATATGTTTAGTGCTTAGCTCAGTCACTGCATATAAATACTCAATAAATCCATCATAATACTTATGACACATAATTACATCATAAAAATCATTATTATGTTTGTGGGAACTGGTACCTTGTGGTCAATTGTTGTGGCAGAAGTATAAATTCTCTAGGAACAGAAAATAGCACTAGACTTTTTTTCTCTTTATCTTGGTTGGGTTGTACTGTCTACTGTTTTCATAAGCTCCACAATACCTCTGTTCTGAGAACCCACCTTGCTGGACAAGCCACTTGAGTATCTCT